>NC_089837.1:195547822-195858673 GCF_035609145.1 Eleutherodactylus coqui
CTGAAGGTCAAACCAAAAGTTTCATCATTTCTCAAGGGTCTTCTAAGCCACCATAATAGGAAAAATAGACAAGATGCTGTTTTTCCAACAAATTCTAGAAAAGAGAGCACAAGCTAAAATATTATTCAATACTCATTGCGGCGAGCCGATGTCAGACATGCGCAGTGTATAGATTTTTTTCATATTTTTTTTTTCCCATGCCATTGCTAGGCGATGACACGGAATCCACAACCTGTCCACAATGTTAATTACTGATGGGCCGTAGGTTGGATGGCTTCTATTAACTTCAATAGAAGCCGTCTGCGTGGAATCCGCGCAAAAATGGAGCATGCTGCGATTTTCCCTCCACTTGCAGAAAAAAATGTTTTCCATAGCATGCTGTAGACGGTATTTGCTGCGGATCCGTGGTGCGGATTAGCATGGGTGAATGGTGTGAAGAATTTCTTCTAACACAAGCACTGCATTATCATTAAAGCTCCATCTAGAACACTCATGCTTGCATGCTGAAGAAAATCCTGTACGAAAGTCCTTGAAAGAGTGACTAATATCACATTAACTTCAGAGGTGACACAGTAGCAGTAGGCCAAACAAACAATGATTGGAGTCACCACCGTGATCTGCCCGATAGCTGAACTACAAAGTACAGGATGAAATCATTGCTTTATTCTCAAACAAGAATGCCAAAGACATTTTCAATATGACCAAGCATTCTCCATTTTTTGCTATTACGATAGGCACAATACAAGACGTTTCTAAAGTTAACCACTTTAGTCAAATGTTTCTTCTACAGCTTTAAAGGTGAGTGAATTTTTCCTGGGAATCGAGGATCAGACCACTACCAACATTGAAAAAGAAATTATATTAAGTATTAAAAATGAGGATCTTGATATAAGAAGATGTAATAGAGAAGGGCATGATGGTGCAGCAAACATAAGTGGCATATACATAGATATGCAAGCAAGAAATTCAAAGTGAACCTAGTGCACAGTATACACAAACCTTCCTGTAAATGACCATCAATTCATCCCAGAAATAACATGATACAACAGAAAAATTGCACTAGTTTTTGTTAACCTCCAAACTAAAAAGTGACAACTAGCAACAATTTACTGAATGACAGACAAATTCACATTTAGTGTATGTTGACACGTGTCAGATGTTGATGTGGATTTATCGCTGAGCTCACCCGCTCATTTGAAACTGTGAAAATCCACAACATAAATTGACAGTACGTATCAGTATATTTTTGGAGTCTGGGAAGAAACTGAAATACCTGAAGCAATCTACACAAAAACAGATACAGATTTCATGACAATCTTTACCTTAGTCACATACAAACCCAGAACCCCAACAGTTTCCCAAGATGCGTCTAGTGATAGAATTTAAGATTACATGCTACCACTTGCATGGATTACCACCATGCATTGGTGAGTCCACAAGAGCAAGAATTACTCTTACAGTGTGGAATTCCATTTTCTCTCTTACAGAGGGGTCCAGAGGAGGGACCTTACCTCCATGACATGCATATGCCATTGTAGGGCAAATAAACAGTGAGGGGTTATCTTTATGCAAATCTATAGTATCAAGTCAAAAGGATGGACATTTAAGGAGTTAAAAAAAGGCAGGAATTTGGGTCACAAATTATGACAATCGTCAAACTACTAACGACCACTTGTCTTTATGTATGTGAGTGCTTCTCATGCTCCACCCCTGTTAGCGTCATCGCTTTGTCCCCTAGTGACTCCATTGAAGGTTCTACAATATATATAAAACACAGAGTCTGACCGACAGAAGAACAACACAGTTAGGGCTCTTGGAAGGGGAGGACAAAAATAACACACGGAGAAAACAACTAAGTCATTATTATCTCAGAAGACACAACCCGGCAGCCCTAACCAAAGACACTGACCTACCGCCACCACAGAGATCCGGTGGGCTGAAGGACCTGTGATGTCACAGCTGTGGAAGGAGCTAAGCTGTGTTTGTCTTGTGTGGTAATCAAGCTACTGTGTGTCTGATGCTCCACCAGAAACACTGCTACTATAATGTACTAATAACTACTAGTATAAGTATACATGCAACTTTTAAATACCAACTTAGAATTGTGATGGTATTTCCTATTTATCAGGATCATCTTTGTAAAGGTCAAAGGACACTGTCTGTATCCATACTGAAATCAGGCCAACAGCAGTAAAATAACAAAATTACAAATAATACAGAACAGAAATGCAAAAGGGTGCATGTCCTCACCCAACACTGTCAACAAGAAGCAAACCAGGATGCTAGCAAAGGATTGTTAAAAAAAGCCAAATAAAGTGTTTTAATGCAAGCTAATAAATAGCATAAATCACCGTGGCAGAAAAGCTCCCTTTTCTTCAAGAGTATCTCTATCACCGAAGGGAACCTTCGATACTAATAAATAGCATGTTCTGTTATTTTTGTTTGCTTGCATTTGTATTCCAGGACCTAGCTTCAGGATAGGTCATCAATAGTTAATAGGCGGAGGTCTGCTACTTGGGATCCCCATTGATCAGCTGATCGTTCGGCCTACTGTCAGTGCAATGGGCTGGACATCACCATAAGTCGTCAACCTTGAATGTGTAATAGTCAGTTTCACTCCCACTGAAATCAATGAGAGTGCTCCCTATTACACTTATACGATTGCGGGCTAAATAAGAAGTGTAATAGGAGGCATCACTCAAATTAATTTCAATGGAGTTGAAGCCAACTATGACACTTTTGGTACTGACCACTGATTATGACATCTGGCCGGCTGCATCACAAGCAGCGGACCCCTGCCAATCAATAGTTGATGTCCTATCCTTATGTCCTGTAATACCCCTTTAAGAAAGCTGTTAACCAAACAGTTTATTCTTATTTAGCGCTATTGTTAAACCCATAGACCTCAAAAATGACAGATATCAACTAAATCCTCCTATCAACAAATAAATGACTAAAAACAATTAGAGGAATATATAGCTAGAACATAATAAAAGTAATCCATTTTGTTTGGCCTTTACAGGTATAACAAGGGCAGTAAATAAATTCAAAGTTTTCTTTAGATAGGTAATATATATTTTTAGAATAAATAAAGAGCCTGTAATCACCGGCCCGGGTACCCAAAACTCCAGCGCGCCTCCGTTTGCCCCGCCATCATGCTGTTTACCAGTTGCACTCAGCCTGTGATTTCCCATTCACAGGTTGACTCTGTAGCTTGTTAACAGCCGCAGTGGGGTGAACTGAGCTGCGATGCTGGAGTTGCAGGGACCCGGGACTGATGAGAATAAGCTATTTAGTTGTTTTGGGGCAGGGGCAGCTTAAAAAATTATCTTAGCTTGAAAAACTCCTATCAGTTGCCAGCTTTATTTATTTAAAGGCTGGAAGCAAAAAAAATTAAAATAAAAAGGAAAAAGACTCGCCTACCCAACAGATTTTATACGTCAGACACACTTCTAGTAACCTACTCTCCACTAGGCTCTCATACAGGCACTAGTGTAACTATAGGGGATGCAGTTGCCCCCGGGCCCAGGAGCCTTAGGGGGCCCATAAGGCCTCTCTTTTCCATATAGGGAGCCCAATACTATGAATAAAGCATTATAGTTGGGGGCCCTGTTACAGGTTTTGCATTGGGGCCCAGAAGGTTCACGTTATACCTCTGCATACAGGCTGCCTTCCTGGTTCCCTAGTCAGAGAGCTCCTTCTGACTACTCTAGGCTGGTATCATGGTCTTTTTTCCCCTCAAAAATATAGTGGTGATTTTTTCAGTTTTTCCTTTTTTTTCTTTGCTGAATAAAATGTAGGGTCCAGACATTAGATGTAGGTCAAAATATGTAAAGTCCATGGCGTTTTTTTCTCACTTTTATTAAGTCTATAGCATTTTTTCCAAATCATAGCATGCTCTGGTTCTGGCATTCTTTCAGGTGTTTTCCCATAGACATCTCTATAGTAAAAAGGAAACAAAATCATACACAAACCCGTGTGACCAAAAAAAAACACCAAGAAAATGTAGGAACTTCAAAACTTTGAATCCAACGCTTCTGGCTTTTTCTTTTTAACAAAAAAGAAAACACCAGAAAAAAAGACTGAAGGATGCCCCAGGGTAAAAACAAACTGGGTCATCTGCACATCGCCAAAACTATGCCCACATACAGTTGGTAGGGTATTCAAACAGCTTGTTAATACCACACTACTTCTAGGAAAAATGTGTGGTTATTACACATCAACCTGCTCTCCCCATTCCAGTAGCCAGACCCTTGTTCAAGTAGTTTCAGAAAGCCAAGCCTGTTCCATGTTTATACCCACATTTGGGTTGCCATTGAGCAATGGCCATGTCACACACGATCAACGATGAGACAACTAAGATATAAACATCTTAAAAAGTCAATGTCAACTTCGATACCAAATTAATTGTCAGTCTCACCATTAAAGGGATTTTACTAAAATATTAAGTTATCCCCTATCCTCACAGATCCTGAGAACCCTCCCCGTTCCACCCAGGGCCGGCCTTAGGTTAGATGGTGCCCTGTGTAAAATTCTTTATTGGTGCCCCCTTCCCCATCATAACAAAAAAACACTGGGTAGTACACTAGGTAGAACTTTGATGGGCTAGTTAAAAGAATATGGGCTATTTAATATGTGTTTTAGGCCAGTTTCATACAGACGTGGTTATAAGCAGCTCATGTGAAACTAGTCACATGGAGTTTATTTGTTTCCATTCTGACCACTTGACATTACAGCCAGAACTTAAAGGGGTTGTCTCGCGAAAGCAAGTGGGGTTAAGCATTTCTGTATGGCCATATTAATGCACTTTGTAATATACATCGTGCATTAAATATGAGCCATACAGAAGTTATTCACTTACCCACTCCGTTGCTGGCGTCCCCGTCTCCATGGCTCCGTCTAATTTCAGCGTCTAATCGCCCGATTAGACGCACTTGCGCAGAAGGGTCTTCTCCCTTCTGGTCGGTCCGGGCACGAGCGGCGTTCTGGCTCTGCCCCCTTCTACGCGTCATTGCATAGCTCCGCCCCATCACGTGTGCCGATTCCAGCCAATCAGGAGGCTGGAATCGGCAATGGACCGCACAGAGCCCACGGTGCACCATGGGAGAAGACCCGCGGTGCAACGTGGGTGAAGATCACGGCGGCCATCTTGGAGGAAAAGAAGGAAGAAGTTGCAGAGAGGGGATTCGGGTAAGTAAAATTTTTTTTTTCATTTCAACACATCCCTTGGGTTTGTCCTGCGCTGAACGGGGGGCCTATGCAAAAAAAAAAAAAAACGTTTCGGCGCGAGACAACCCCTTTAAACTTTTTATTTTCCTTTTATTTTTTATGTGTATCATCAGAGCTTGCTTTTTTTGGGACGAGTTATATTTTTTAACCCCTTCCCACTGCAGCCCTTTTTTGCTTTATTGTTTTTAACCATATCAAGATTCGCACCAATATCCGCAACGTGCAAAACACACTAACGTTATGTTCATTGGGTGGAATTCACTGCGCTTCAAAGAACCAAGGCAAAATTTGCTGCTTTCTGCTGCGTTTTTTGTCCATGGATTCCCACGCTGAATTAGCCCTGTCAACGTGTACAATCAACATGCAGCACTTTTGCACGTTTTCGTAGGGATTGACGTCAAATCGTGACATGTCCACCGCAGCTCCCACGCTTGGCAATTTCTGGCATAATCACCGAAATGAATGGAATGGTGGAGTGCATGTGCAGTCAGCGCTATATTCATGCAGGGACCCTGTTCTCAGGATTGGTGGATTCCCCAGCGGTCAGACCCCACCATAAGGTTATCCTCTATTCTTTGATTTTGGTACAACCCCTCTAAGGTAAACTATTTGCAGTAATTTTACATGAACACAAGTGTGTGTACACTTTAAAGGGCTATTCCCACCACAGCATGTTATCTCCTATCCTATGTATATGGTATAACTTGCTGTGATGGGAATACTCCTTTAACGAAGCATTCTTATACAGCTAAGGCTATGTTCACACCTGCGTTTGGGGGTTCCTATTTCTTGCCCCATTGTGGGAGCAGGAAAGGGGAATCCCTTGGCCAAACGAATCTGTCTTATGACGGAACTAAACGGCGCCAAACAATCCTCATTAATTAGAATGATATCCATTTGATCCCCGTTCAGTTGTACGGCATTTTACCAGACTTTTTCTTCCAGTTCTGTGACGGAACCTCCGGATGGACGCTCCTAACGCAGATGTGAACATAGCCTGATACATTCAGCCTGAATAAAGTGTGTCTGCTTTCTGCTTCCCTAGGAGAAATGAAGTGCCGGAGAACCATGACATCTCTGGTACTCATGACAACGCTACTTATTTATACATTTCATATTGTTTGGGCAGATTTCTAATTCTCATAGCAACAAAGTAGGAAATTATTACAGGTAATCAATCAAAGAAGAAAGACTTCTGAAAATATGCTACATATAATGAGTATTCTTATTCCAATCTACATTAATGAAATGTTCACACTGCCTTCTGATTTCGTTATAGACTATTCTACAGGAAACCTGATTTGAAAGGAACGACCTGTAAATTATATAGCTACTCTATCAGGTGGGGGCATAGCTATAGGGGTTTCAGGGGTAGCAGTTGCTACCGGGCCCTGTAGCCTTAGGGGGCCCAAAGACCCTTCCATTTCATAAGAAGAAACCAGTGTTATAAACAGCACACAGTAGATGGGGGCTTGCTATAGAGTTTGCATCGGGGTCCAAGAGCTTCTAGCTACGCCTTTGCTATCAGCGCAATGGGACCGCTAGCAAAATGCCCACCACCCCCACTGGAATAATACATTGAAATATGTAGCAATACAACGTACTCTATTTCTATGCTATTGAATCCAACATGAGAACCCTGTACTGCTCTTGGTTATATGTTAACACTCTGTGAGACATGCTCATTTTTTCAGACTGTAACAACGATACAGGACGGAGCTGAGAAACACTTACTGAAATATACTATATTATATCATATTAGATTACATCCAAAGTAATGAAAGGTAAATAGTTTAACCGAACCCAGCAAAGTGTAATCAGTAGAATACATGCCTATGACGGTCACTCAATAAGGCCGGAGCTCAGACACATCCTCTTGTTCTTCTAGCTCACTTCACGGACAAACAGAAATGTCAAGATGACAATAATACTGAGAAAATGATAAAGACCTACCTGACGTGCAAAGGAGGTGAGAAAAGCTACAGCATAGGCAACGCATTAAAAATTCATAGCCATGACATTTACTCTGTCTGTTACAAAGCAACCGTGCGGTCACCAAGGGATGGCGAACAAGTGTAACCTGATCGTCTGTTGTGCCTATTAGTCAGGAGAGAACACCTCGGCTGCTGTTGCGAAAGAGCAGAAGAACGAGAGGAGGTTGTTGGAAGCATCACATATTTACTATACAAATAAGCAGCGCGGCATAAACTTATCATCTACTAAAGAAGAACTTAGATGTACATTAGGAAATGTGCATATACACACCAGTGTGCTTTATTTAAAACAGCTGTAGTGTTTGCACAAGAAGTGCTGAACTTGCTTAGTAGGTAAGAAAACATATTCAGGTGTAAGAACCCTTTTACACGGGACAGTAAATCACCCAACAGGAACCTGAACCTTATCATCCAGTCTAAACGCATGCCCCAACTGAATGACGAATGAGAATTTGTTCGCCTGTCATTCAGTTTCTGCTTGCAAAAAAATGAACGTATCATTCCACCTAAACAGGCAGTTGTTCACTTACGAATGACTAGCTGCTTACTGTCAATGTAGGCGGACGGGCTGGAGCGATTATTGCTGGGACGACCTGTTGGGAATCTCTGCCGGACCAGTTGTTCCATGTAAAGGGACCCTAAAATGTCCCCTAATAGCACCTGAGTGCATACTATACCTACCAACTATCTGGATAGTTAAAGGAGGACACTTATGATTCATTAACATTCATTGTGTATACACTGTATTTGTTTTTTGTTCATAGATTAAAAAAATAAATACATAACTGAGTATAGAATTTTTTTAAATGAAACTGGGGTCTAGTATCCTGTTACCCTGTTTCCCTGAAAATAAGACATACCCTGAAAATAAGACGTATCATGATTTTCCAGAATTTTTTAGGATGCAAAATGATTTTTCAGGCTTTTTGAGGATGCTTGAAATATAAGCCCTACTCCAAAATTAAGCCCTGCTAACAGTTAATTAAAAAGTCAATTTAAATAGTGTTCGGGCAGCTATACATGTAAAAAATTTTAAACCTTTTTGAACAAAAATTAATATAAGACACTGTCTTATTTTCGGGGAAACTCGGTAGGGATCAGACAGACATGGAACTATATGGTAAAACGTATTCATGCAATTAATCAGCTCAAAAAGAGGGTCATAAAGCAAACAGAGGGATTTCTCAAAAGGGACTTGGAAGTTATGTGCATCATTGTATACTGGGCATATGAACATATTACTAACTTATGCAATATAATTGTATAGACAGTACCAAATTATTCTAATCAAAGCTTTACGTTATTGGTCAGCCTACTTAGGCTATATTCAGATTGGTGTCCAGGCCTCAATTCAAAGCGTCAAGCACAGATCCAGCATGTTGGGACAATGCTGGTTAGCATGCTGGAAGTCCAACAGGCTTATAACCAATGGGGTCTATCGGTAACTGTTCAGGCTTGACATTTCCACTATTTTCGTTGTTTGACTCCTATGACAGAGCCACACAACCAAAATAAAAATGCTAGTGTGAAAGAAGCCTTCTAGGCCAATTTCACATCTGTGTTAGAACATCCAGTCAGAGGTTCCATCACAGATCCAGCTCAGAATACTGGAAGATAAAGCCGGGGAACTGAGCGGGAATCCAAATAGATCCCATTGTAGTCAATGGGGTCCATTCAGCACTTTTAGGTCCATTTAGGACTTGCCCTATCTTGTGGCTGATATACGCTGGTAGCTCCCATAGGCTTCTATGGTTGCTGCTGAAAAAGTGAGGGAGTTTAGCAGCGTCCAACGCTGTGAAAACATGACAGCTGGCTCTGTTTAACTATTATTAGTAATTCCGAAGATTTAAGCTGACAAAGTGTTTTCCGGGCTGCGGATCCACTATAAGGCCCCACTCAGATGGCAGTATTTGGTCAGTATTTGTAAGCCAAAGTCTGGAGTAGGTCCAAAATGCAGAAGAGATGCAAATCTTTCCATTATAATGTTTCTCTGTAGGTTCTATTCCTGGTTTTGGCATTCAAATACTGATACCAAATACTGCCATCTGAACGTGCTTTAGGTGGGTTTCACACAAGCATATTCTGATCACAATTATGTATTTGTAATAACAATACAACAAGTGTCCTGGCCCAATCGTGGATGTCCTGACGCAAAAACTCAGTACATCATAGATCCTTAGGACTATTCCTCTCATTCTATGCATGCCTGTGTACTCTGTGGGGTGCATTCAGTAGCAGCAGCTTTGAGATCAGACAGTGGGAGAAAGCAAAGGAAGGTAAGTATACCACTGGGGTCACACAGAGCCGAAATCTTGTGGAAATCTCGAGAATGACCGCATGGAAATGCCACGAGATTTCCACGAGAGTAATACAGATTCAAAACCCGCGGCCCTGCGCCCAGATTTTGGAGCAGCTTTGCCACCTGGATTTCGCTAACACCATCTCTTCTCATAGAAAGGAGAGAGGCTGCTGCGGAAACGGAGAAAGAATTGACATACCGCGTCTTTGAATTCTGTTCGGCATGTCAATTTCAGAGCGGCTTGGCCGCAACAGATCAGCCTCACTGTGTGGACAAGATTTTTGCAAATCTCGACCATTTTGCTGGCTAATACCGGGATAAAAAGCTGCGGACCGAACTTCCGTGCAGAAAGTCTTCACGGAAATTCCGCAGCAATTACGCCCCGTATGAATTCAGCCTTACAGTCACATCCTCAGATTCAGCACTTCATTTTTTGCAGCTGTGTGGGGTTCATTTTTTGTGAGGTTATTAATTTGTATGATTTTAAAGCACAAACAACTTTTTGATCACTTTTTATTTAACTTTTCTTGGAGACAGGGATAAGCTGAATCTTCCTGGTCTTGGCACATGACCACACTATCCTGGAAGTGTGAGACGATGTGGCAAGAATGAAACAAGGGAAGTAAAATGTGAGAAACTAAATATGGAGGAGGGCTTCAACCATTAAAAATAGTAACTTTATTGATTAAAACGCATGCATCTAACAGGTAAACTCTGAACGTGTTTCGGCCAGACAGTGGCCTTTGTCAACAGCTGAAAAATGTAGTTAACACATAATCAGCGACTGATTCACTCCACTGGGCTGACTAACACAGGTACTCTGTTTCTTTTAATCAGGGGCATAGATTTGTATTTTGCTATAAAAAGTTATGTGTTAACTACATTTTTATAGTCGGAGCCTATCCAACGTGTCACCTCATGCAGTACTGGCTTTAGCCAGCATATAGCGCCATTGTATAACAGCAGAAAAATAGTAAACCCCCTAGGATAACCAGGATACAAATTGGATTGGAAAGGGTTAACCCTTTCCAATCCAATTTGTATCCTGGTTTTCCTAGGGGGCTTACTCTTTTTCTGCCATTATACAACGGCGCTATCTGCTGGCTAAAGCCAGTACTGCGTGAGGTGACACATTGGATAGGTTCCAACAGCAGAGATGCTGGCAATAAACAGTAAGAGAACCCCGACGGACGTCTTCCAACATCGGAGCTGTACAGCCTTAAATCATAATGTCTTCAGACGTCAGACAGTGGATTGGAAAGGGTTAATAGCTATAAGGATTCACAGCTTTTAATACTATTTATATGGTGATCTCCAAATCTTCATCTTTTGTTTTACTCATCTTATTCTCTTACCGTTCATAGTTCTAGAATGGCTATGAGGATGGTTTCATATCTGCATTGGGGAATTCTGCCCACCGCAAAAGGCTCCATCTCTGGACAGAACCAAACAGCGCTGGACGGACTCCATTGACTAAAACAGGGTCCATCCGCATTCTGCTCAGCTGCCCAGCTTTTAAACAGAAGAAAAAGCACTGCATACAAGCACTTTTTTTTCCGGTATTTTCAGCCAGACCTGTGATGGAACTTCCAGATGTGAAACCGGAGTAACTTCCTGTGTGCCTGCCTCTTCACTGCTTCATAACCAGGCCTCTCCATACATTTCTACCAAACTCTTCAGTAGGCCCGTTTACACACAACGATTATCGCTCAAAATTCGTTCAAATGATGTTTTTTGAGCAACAATCTGTGCGTGTAAATGCTACCATTGTTAGCTTTTTGGCCAAACGATGATTTTTAGTTCAGCTTAAAAATCATTCTTCAGCCAGCCAGCTGATAACAGGGACTGCACACTGTGATTCTTCGTGGGAGCGCTAATAACATTGTTTTCAGCAGCTGCCCCGCAGGGGAACAATAGAGCTGTATGCAGATAACAGACCACCTGCTGTTATCCGCATACAGCAAAGGGAGTTTCATTTAAATGCAAATGAAGCTAATAAACTACTAATAGGCATGTGCCGAGAATTATATGACACAACGATTCGAAGTACGCATGTAACTGCGTTCTGCACAAATCGTTGTTCTTGTATATGCGCCGACCCCATTGAGAACATATACTAAAGATCGTTCTCCTCAGCCACAGCTGTAACAGAGAAGAACGATGTTCTCCCATTGAATTCAATGGAGCCGGCAATACTGCCGGCTCCATTGAAAGCAATGGGCTGCTGGCAAGCGCTGTATTAATTTTCGGGTAAGGGCTTCAAATATAAGCCCTTCCCTAAAAACCATCCAAAAGAGTGTAAAAAAAAATAAAAAAAAATAAATATATATATATATATATATATATATACATACACTCACCTTTTTGCAGCTGCCGGAGATCAGCTGCATCCAGCTGGTTCTTCTCCTGAACTGCTTTCTGTAGTATTCAGCAGCCGGGGATTTAAAATCCCCGCCTGCTGAATGAATCCCCGCCTGCTGAATGGGCTGCCTCTGATTGGTCACAGCCCTCACCAATCAGAGGCAGCTTTCACTCTCCCATTCATGGGCGCATTCTTGTCAAAATCACGGCTGTAAAATGTGGTGGAACAAAACCATTTTTCAATGGTTTTGTTTTGACTAGCAGGATTCTCGCACAATATTATTATGCACAAGAAAAATAGGACTTGCCCTATCTTTCTCGCACATAGTTTTTCTACGTGCGAGAAAAGGTAGGGCAGGACCTATCTTCCTGCTTTTTTTCAAATTCGCCTGCAATAGCGCAGAGTTTGAATAGTCAATTAAGGAATCACTGGTCCATGCGCTAATACACACCATAGTGGCCAGCCTATTTGCACATGCGCCAGTCTGAAGCTGCCCTAATTTGTTATACTCGTTAAGATTCCAGTCCATTACCTCTCCGACAACATATTTAGTTAGTACATATTTTGAAGGGTTAAATGAACTTTTCAGATGCTACAGCGGAGAGGGCATGTAATAGAGTTTGCATTGGAAAGATCCTGATTTGTATGTTGGTTTCTGTTTACTGGACAGACAGGTTTCTGAAAACTGTACATAACCATTTCCTACCACACAACAAAGGAGGCTTGTGACGTGCAGGCGTATTCCGCAACTACATACTGGGTGACAATGGTGTTCTATGTTCTGTAGAGGCTTCCACGCCAAATTGTTCATTGTCACTTCCTCAATGGCTCACATGAAGAAAATGCGAATTCTGGTTCTGCATCGCTTCATAAATTAGATACTATGTGAACCAGATAAATCCGCAGCACGCTGTGTTTAGGTCTTCTTCACATGGCAAAATTTGACGCAAATTTGATGGTAAATCCACAAAAAACCCACACAGATTCCATGTCAAATCCACGGTTCATTCATTGGATTTGTAACCCCTCTGTAGTTTGTAGGGCACGGATTTGTCTGCACATGGATTAGAAATCTGTGTTGCGGGAAAAATAGAAGTGACTTGCTGCTTTCTCACGTAGCATCTGTGTTGGGATATCCACACGCGGGATAATCCATGTGTGCGTTCATGACAGCTGTAAATGCAGATACGAAGCTCAGAAATGCCTTGTATACATGTTCTTAGACCAGCTTCACACAGGTGCAGAATTTGCATGCAGAATTTGCACGCGCAATATGCAATGTATCGAACGCATTGATTTCAATGGCTTCATTCACATGTGCGTATTTCCTGCACATTTTGGTTGTGCAAAATAAAACCCAGCATGCTTTATGTTCCTGCTCATTTGTGCACTAAAAGTCCCCATAGAAGTCAATGCGGATGCACAAGTGCATGCAATACACTAGCAGATGCGTGATACACAGTGTAATTGACAGGAAAAGAACACATATTAAACTCATTGGATTAATTAGGCATTTCAATGACTGGGAGAATTGATGCGTATTTTTTTGCATGCGCAAAAACCAGCAAAACATACATTGATGCGCGCACAAAAAAAGAAAGATTCGTTCTACAAATACATGGCGCTCATGCGCACGCAAATATGCATACGTTCATGTGAAGCCAGCCTTGAGCCGGACTCACACGAACGATACAGATTCCGCATGCGGGTTGGCTGTGACCCCAAATGGCGACCCCACGTATCTGCTTTTTCTGCACTGCGGATGTGTGTAGACGCTCATCGTCAGTCATGCGCAGTACAGATTTTTTTAAAATTATATATATACTTTCATGCGTCATCGCTAGGCGGTGATGCTAGTACCTGTGGCTCATCCACAATGTCAATTGCGGATGGGCTGCAGGTCGGATTGCTACCATTGACATCAATGGAGGCCTTCCGTGTGGAGTCCGCTGCAAAATACAGCATGCTGCAATTTTTCCTCCATTCACAGAATACGTATTTCGTTTCTGGGAGTGTGAAGGAAAAAGCGATTTTACATACCATTGAATGCATGCCATCTGCAGCGGATGCCAACTGTGGACTTCGCAATAGATATTTGCCCATGTACGACTAGCCTTAGGCCTCATGTCCACGGGGAAATTCAGGCCCGCACGGATTCTCCATGCAGAATCCCACTGCGGGTCCCTCCTTTCCTGCAGACATGAGGCCACAAAATAAGAAATACTCACCTGTCCGGACGCTGCAGATCTCACTTCCGTTGCGGCTGGATATTCTTTCTTCAACCTGGCGGATGTGCCCAGATGGAATCTGATGCATCAGATCACAGCGTATATTCGCCAGCCGTGAAAATGGCCGGCCGATATACGCTTGTGTGAAAGAGCCCTAAAGCTGGGTTCACAGAGGGCAAATTTGCCGTGGAAATTCCGTCCGGAATTTCGCTGCTGCAAATCCGCATGCAGCCCTAATCAGGGAAAAGCCAGCCATTTGGGCGAGATTTGTCAATTTTTTTTTCCTGTTGCGGCTGTGCTCTCCACTATGGGAGCTCCGGCTGTAGTGGAAAAGCGCGCGGCCAAATCGCTCCAAAACCCACGGTTAAGTGTCACGGGTTTTGAAGCAGCGCTTTCCTGGCGGAAATCTCGCATTTTTTGCTGCGCAAGACCGCAAGATTTCGACTGGGATTACATCCCGTGAGACCCCAGCCTGAAAAAACACTGATGCGCATACACGCAAAATCTTCATCAGGAAAATTCACAGCAGAAATTTTGCACGTACGAACATACCCCACTGGCGTAACTATAGGGGGTGCAGCTGTATCCGGTCCCAGGACCCTTAGGGGCCTGTAAGGCCTCTCTTCTCCATAGGGAGCCTAGTACTATGTATAAAGCATTATAGTTGGGGGCCCTGTTACAGGTTTTGCATTGGGGTCCAGGAGCTTCAGGTTACGCCTCTGCGTTAAGGGGTTAAGAGAAGTTGGGGGGCCCCCAAGATAAACTTTGGCACCCGGGCCTATAAGCCTGTGAGGGTTATGAACATATTAATTTATATATGTATGTATCTTTGATATACGTTTCCGGAGGCTGTAGGCCTAAATTGTACACTCTATTCTGTGTCCTATGAAAAGCTCTGCTAAATGCTTGTACATTTAGGTTAGTACTTAATTACATTAAGTAAAGGTGTAATCTTAAATGTCCATCATGTCTCCAAGAGCTTGTTTATCTCGTTACACTGATCAAAAGGTTGTATGGAATGCTTTGTTTTTGACTGCTGTCTAGGTAGGGCATGTGATTAAAATGTAGAGTGTGATGATAATCAGGGTACCAGACACGATGTCTACATACAAACAAATAAAGCATTGTTTATAGAGAAGACACAATTATTTACCAGTAAAACAGGTCAACCTCTGTAACACTAGCCTACTGATACGCCTACTGATACGCCTACTATTTTCTGTATAAGAATAAGGCAATGTACACAATAAACTCAGATTGCTCTAAGACACGATCGTGATGCCTGTGTCTATTGCTTTCTCATGGTGGCCGCCATAACCACCTCTGATTTGGAGCCCCACAGCATATTAACGTAACATGGATTTATCCCTAACAAGCCTTTAGCTACGTCCCTGCCCCACAGTAACTGTTGAACAGATAGATTATATATATTTCATCCAAAAGTGTGTGTGTGTAATCCTAATTCATCCTGATTTATGTGACAACTAATCCAGATTTATGTATACATTACCCAGATAAGCTCTGGGGATGGACAGAAAAGTTGTTGTTGCATAAACCTGGATGAATTAGGATTACACATGCAGATTTGGATGGAATAAATATATAATCAGTTTATCATGGAGGTCATTCAGCAAACATAGTACGGGCTTTCATGACTTGTACTGTACGGAGTGCGGCACCCTCCCACACAGTGGTGGACGGTACCTTTGCTGCTACACATTAACACCTACTTACAGGCTGAAACAGATGAATGTGTTTGTGGAGCTTTTTGCACGTGTGAAAATCACGCCTGCAAAACGCGACAAAGCAAAGCCATTGATCTCAATGGATTTATTATGATGAACGTGTTTCTCGCGTGCAATTCCTATGCAGGACAAAGAATAGACCTGACCCTATACTTCTGCTTTTCCTTTTTTTGCGCTTGCAATATTGCGGGGTTTGAACAGCCACATCGACAAATACTTTTAACTTGCTCAAGCACAATCTGTAGCGGCGAGCGTATCTGCGCATATGTTTGTTTGTAGAAGTCCTTTAGCTCTATAAAACTAAGCTGATGGGTTGAAAACAGGTGATTTGTAGAGTACATGGATGTAAGTATAAGGGTGCATTCAGACGACCGTATATCGGCTGGGTATTCACGCCGGCCGATATACGCTGTCTCTCTCTGCAGGGGGAGGAGGCTGGAAGAATTAGAATTTCAATGAGGAGAGGCGGGATGGGGGCAGAGCTAATTCCCGAAACTTAGCCCTGCCCTGTTCTGCCTCCTCTCGTTGCAAATAGTGCAGAGGGGTGGAGAGGAGGCAGAGAGGGGGCAGGAGCTCAGAGCACTGCTCCACCTCTTCCAGCCTCCTCCCTCTGTAGAGAGAGACGCCGTATATCGGCTGGGCGTGAAAACCCAGCCGATGTATGGTCGTCTGTATGCGCCCTTAGGCCGAGCTTACACGACCGTGTGTGAATCTATGCAATGACATCCATACTTACTGTGTGCTGCCAGTCCCTATCTTGCTATTTATGGGCATGTAATATGCGCCAAAATACAACATGCTGCGATATTTTTTTCCACAAAAAAACCCCCACAGGTTTGAGGGGCCCAATAAGTCAATTGGCAATGGCATTGCATGTTGTGCATGTGAGAGTGCTCTTATATTTACCTCCCCTGTCATTCCCCTGGTATCACCCCTGAAAGCCGCCGCTGAATACATTGAGTGGCACGAAAAGTAGATCACTCATTCTAGTTTTATAACAGGAGGACTACGTAGCAGCGGCGCACAATGCACTGCAGCAGTGGCATTCAGTGCTGACACCGGGGGAACAGCGGAGGAGGGAAGTACAACGCTTACATCCCTGGACTCAGCGGTCTCTTTAAATACTAGGTGTGTCACTCCTGATAGCAACCTCATAATGAAGCCGCAGAGCAGATGGCAACCAACAACAATGAGAGTCATGTAAGAGCTCTGGGAAGCCAGGTGCCTCTCTAGAAATGCTCTTTATAGAAAACTCAGCTGTAACTATAATAATAGTTTTATCAGTTCTGGGTTGTAGAATAGAGTTCTACAAAGTTAGGGCATGTACAATGATTGAGTGCGATCAATATGAGGCCTCCTTCACACGACCGTATGCGTTTATACGTCCGCCCATACGCAGTGTATATTTGCATAAATGAAGTTTTGACCCAATCGACTCCCGATCTTAATTGCTTTATTTAGAGCAATTCGCACGGGGCACTGCTGCTGTAAAAAAATATGCCGAAGCGATGGCAAGCAATAATCGGAGGAAATCCTCAGAATGGCATTAAAATGCCTATATAGGGCGTGCTGTCTTCTTTTCCAAGCGCTGTACGCAGGTAAGTCCCTTCCCCTCCCTTTTATCCCGCTGCAATAGAACTCTATGGGAGCTTGCTGCATATCACGTAGAAAGATAGGGCAAGACAACTCTTTCCACGCACCATATAAAATGTACGTTCACATATGCCCTATTTTGTTCTCGCACGGATTTTTTACACGGGAAAAAAAACACTGGTCTGAATGAAGCCAT
Organism: Eleutherodactylus coqui; assembly: GCF_035609145.1. Taxonomy (NCBI): domain Eukaryota; kingdom Metazoa; phylum Chordata; class Amphibia; order Anura; family Eleutherodactylidae; genus Eleutherodactylus; species Eleutherodactylus coqui. The sequence goes on from NC_089837.1 coordinate 195,565,469, forward strand.
TGAAATCCAATGCTTTGCATGGTCGTGTTTTTAAGTGCAATTTTTTTTTTTATGCGCCAAAATACCTGAGTAAATATGGTTGTCTGAATAAGACCTAAGGATTAGAGATGAGCGAACGTACTCGGTAAGGGCGATTTCGCAATCGAGCACCGCGATTTTCGAGTACTTCACTACTCGGGTGAAAAGTACTCGGGTGCGCTGTGGGGCGGGGGGTTGCAGAGGGGAGTGGGGGGTAGCAGCGGGGAACAGGGGGGAGCCCTCTCTCTCTCCCTGTCCCCCCCACTCCCCTCTGCAACCCCCCGCCCCACAGCGCACCCGAGTACTTTTCACCCGAGTAGTGAAGTACTCGAAAATCGCGGTGCTCGATTGCGAAATCGCCCTTACCGAGTACGTTCGCTCATCTCTACTAAGGATGTCTTTACACAGCCGATAGCGACACCACATCTATGTGCTGTGCAGAGTAAGACACTGAATATTGCAATTCCTATTCCATATGGGATTTGCATGGAAATGGGATCTGCTTTGGTTTTTCCGTCTCACGCTATCAGTGCGAGAGGAAAAACACTTGCGTAAATTAACCAATTGAAAACAATGGGTTAATAAATTACGTGAGATCTGCGCATCGCGCAAACTCACGGTATTTTATTGGCTGTTTGTATACGGCCTAATAGAAACCTAGATCATAGTGCTGATCAATAACTGATAATGGCCAAAACAGCACAAAGTTGTGTCCGACTGGGAAAGCCAAACCCTCTTGACAATGTAGTGGCGCATACTTACCTGATACATTGCCAAGATGTGCATATGTTCATCCGGTTCTGCACATACAACGATGGCCACACCACTTCTCTGACTACCTGATGCACATTGTACTCTCATTAGTCTGAGACACTACATGCTGATCTGACTCGCAGGTGTAATGTGATGAAGAATGAAGCTTAGTAATACACAATGTGAATCAGGTAGTCAGAGAAGTGGTGCGGCCATCTTTGTTTATCTGGGATTGGATGGTCGCTTTAAATTGCTCTGGATTGCTACAGTCCATCGCACTGCACTCCTATGTACAAGATCTTTTTAGCTTTCCTTCTCTATAAATGTTATGGTTGATAGTACAAAGCTATATTCTGATTTATTATTGGCGCAAACGCTATGGGCAGATTTTGCCCACTAGCAAAATGGTGTTTTTGTTTCTATGGTGCATATGCACAGGTCACATTTCAGATTTTGGTTCTCTGCATTAATGGTATATATGTCCCCTCCATTCAATACTCTGTTGTAACAATGGCGCCATGCGGTGCGATCCGGGCAATGCAGGTGTTTTACCAACATATGTCTTTTACACAGATGCAATTACCTTGGCAATTAGTTGTGTGACAAATTCGGCCACCTATTCCATCCCGTGTGAACGCACTGCAGAGTTTGCGGTACGTGCGGGGTCTTCTGTCCTCACCTCCACAAGGTGATTCAGCAGCTCTGCTGCAGCTAGGAGTACAGCTTTCTCTCCAGCTATCTGACCTATTGATTGATGCAATTATTAGGCTACTTATATGGAATTATCTGCAGTGTCCCTGTATATTATTGAGGCATCGGTCGTCATCTGAACAGTCTTGAAGGAGGTTGCTCACCGTCCATATTTTGGGAGGCTTTGATGTTGCTCGATATTTATAGCACCTCGTGTATTCTTTTAAATGTAACTGTGTAATGTCTTGTACATACTAAAAAGATTAGGCTGTCTTTACGTCTGCATCGGGGATTCCACCCTCTGTTCAAGGAGCAGGAAAGGGGAATCCCTGTGACCGAACGGGTCTGTCTTATGATAGAGCCGAACAGCGCTGAATGGACCCACTGACTATAATAGGGTCCGTTCGGTTTCTGCTCAGCTGCCCGTCATTTTCCCGGAAGGTTCAGCGCTGCCTGTAGTGCAGTAGATCAGAGTTGTTCGTTATACCTCTAGCATAGGCAGAGTACGGTTTTGTTCTCCACACTCCCAAGGTTAGTGAGCTGCAGTAGGAGGGTTACAGCTTGTCCTTATACAGTAGTGGGAATTGAAAAGCAACTATTCTGCTTGACTATGAAACGGTAAAACAAAGAACATATATTCATTAAAAAGCGTGCCCTCGAGGGTAAACACGATACATAATTAGGGTACATTTAAACGTGCATACAACATACAAGACCCAGCAGGTGTGTACAGCTAGCTATGGCAACTAATCCATCCTGCAAACAGACTGACGGGCACTCTGCCACGCTTCTGTGCTCTTGTACTGGCAAAGGGAAGACTACAGTGTAGGAAGCGCAGCATTTAATTCAGAACCACATAGAACTAAGTAGATGGCTTCCATGAAGAAGTACAACTAGGGCACATGAGAAAGCAGTCAAAGCTCCAGGAGGTTTAGGTCAGAGTCACAAGGGTGTATTTGCGCACGCAATATGCAGAGTATAGAATCCATTGATTTTAATAGGTTCAAAATGTAATTGTTCCCAGTAAGAGAATCCAAGTAATCTTGTAGATATGATACCTTTTAATGGCTAACAAAAATACATGATGTTATAGCGAGCTTGCAAACCTCTCTGGTTCTTAGTCAGGCTAAAATTTGCCATTTGAGCCTGACAAAGAACTCAAGAGGTTTGCACGCTTGCTAGAACATCATGCATTTTTGTTAGCCATTAAAAGGTATCATATCTACAAGATTACTTGGATTCTCTTACTGGGAACAACCACATTTTGCTCTACTGGCTAACACCGTACCAAACCTTTGTCTTCAATAGGTTCAGTCACATGCACGTATTTTGCCTGAGTCATTTAGTTATGGAAAATAAAATTTGCAGCATTCTCTATTATCCTGCACATTTGCGCACCAAAAGTCCTTATAGAAGTCAATGGGGATGCGCAAATGTTCACAACATATTCTAGGAGATGCGTGAAACACTGCGTAATTGCGCAGGAAAAAAGAGCATATCTGGAACTCATTGAACTAATTAGCCATTTTAATCGGTGCATGTTTCTTTGTCGTGCACAAATGGGAAAAGTACAGTAAAATAATCCAATGGACACGCGAAAAAAGGCATTGCCAGTCCGCAAAATGGCTGTGTTCATGACATCTGCCTTAGGGCTTATTCAGACAACCGTATATCGGCCGGGTTTTCACACCCGATATACAGTGTCTCTCACTGCAGGAAGAGGGGGGCTGGAAGAGCCCGGAACAGTGCACTGAGCTCCCGCCCCCCTCTCAGTCCCTTGCCATTATTTGCAATGGGAGGGGGCAGGGCGGAGCTAAGTCTTAGAACTTAGCTTCTCCCATTGCAAATAGTGGCGAGGGGTTGAGAGGGGGCGGGAGCTCAGAGCACTGCTCCCAGCTCTTCCAGCCTCCTCACCCTGCATTGAGAGACATCGTAAATTGGTGGCGCGTGAAAACCCAGCCGATATACGGTCATCTGAAGCCACTCTTAAGGAAAAAATAGCAAAAAAAACCCCACACGTAGTGTAAACATGGCTCAAATATGTCGTGCCATGTAGGAGCAGCTTGTTACAGGAACACGTGCGCTTTCCTATTAGCAAGGACAACACAAAAAATCTTGGCCAACCAATGGTGGTTGGCTAATAGGTTCGATCATGGAATACAGCAGACTCATAGTTGAGTGCACTTTATACATGATGGGAATGCTTCCCTGCTGCACAAGGCAAAGATGTCTGCCAGACGCTTATACCCCTCTACCTATAGCAATAAACATTACTCTTTACCACTAGATTATTATTTTTTTTAAAAAGGATATTAAAAGTTTCCCATATTTTAAAAAATAAAATATATATATTTTGTATTGCAGCATCCATTAAAGATCTATCAAAATAAAGTGTTATTCATCAGTGATCATCACAGGTTATAAACATTATAATAGGCACAAGTAGTCATTATAAAGCTTCAGAAAAGTACAAGGAACTCTTAGGCTGCATTCCCACGAACGTATATCTGCTCGGTTTTCACGCCGAGCCGATATACGTTGTCCTTGTGTGCAGGGGGGGGGGGATGGAAGAGCCAGGAGCAGGAACTGAGCTCCCGCCCCCTCTCTGCCTCCTCTCCGCCCCTCTGCACTATTTGCAATGAAAGGAGGTGGGGCAGGGCGGGGCTAAGTTATGAGAATTAGCCCTGCCCCCTTCTCCGCATTGCAAATAGTGCAGAGGGGTGGAGAGAAGGCAGAGAGGGGGCGGGAGCTCAGTTCCTGATCCTGGCTCTTCCATCCTCCCCATTGCACACGAGGACAACGTATAGCAACTCGGAGTGAAAACCGAGCCGATATACGTTCGAATGCACCACAGTCTCAGTCTGGCTTATCACACAATGAACAAAAAATGCACCAAATTGAGAAGAAACACCTCAAAATGCATTGTTTTAGGCAATTTCATATTTTACTAGAAGATTACCTGACATCAGCCTAAATGTTTACACTTTTAGACATATTTACAAAGTTTTACAAAATATACTATGTGGTAGATGTAGTATATCTTGATTTTAGTAGAGCATTTGACAAAGTATCTCATACCATACTTATTGAAAAAAAATGACCAGGATTCACAAGGCAACTGTTAGGTGGATTCACAACTGGCTGAGAGGGGTCATAAATGGCTGCACATCCAAGTGGAAGAATGTGTCAAGTGGTGTACCACAAGGCTCTGTCCTAAGCCCAGTGTTGTTATATATAACATTTTTATAAATGATCTGGAGGAGGTAATTGATGGGAAACTGATCAAATTTGTTGATGATACAAAGCTAGGAGGGATAGCTAACACTAGGGAAGAGAGTATTCAAAAAGATCTAGAAGAGCTTGAACAGTGGGCAGCAACTAACAGAATGGTATTTACCAAGGAGAAATGAAAAGTCCTACATCTGGGCAAGAAAAATTTAAAAAAAAGAACATGTGAAAGACTTGGGTATACTAATAGATCATAGACTGAACATGAGTCAACAATGTGATGCAGCAGCCAAAAAGGCAAACACAATTCTGGGATGTATTAGGAGAAGCATAGAGTCTAGACCACGTGAGGTAATTATCCCCCTCTACTCTTCCTTAGTCAGACGTAGTCTGGAATATTTCCAATTCTGGGCACCCCACTTTTAAAAAAAACAAAACACATTTACAAACTGGAGCAAGTTCAGAGAAGAGCTACCAGGATGGTCAGTGGTCTGCAAATCATGTCCTATGAGGAATGGTTAAAGGATCTGAGAATGTTTAGCTTGCAAAAAAAAAAAGGAAGGCTGAGAGGAGACTTAAAGGGGTTGTCCCGCGGCAGCAAGTGGGTCTATACACTTCTGTATGGCCATATTAATGCACTTTGTAATGTACATTGTGCATTAATTATGAGCCATACAGAAGTTATCAAAAGTTTTATACTTACCTGCTCCGTTGCTGGCGTCCTCGTCTCCATGGTGCCGACTAATTTTCGGCCTCCGATGGCCAAATTAGCCGCGCTTGCGCAGTCCGGGTCTTCTCCTGTCTTCAATGGGGCCGCTCGTGCAGAATGCCGGCTCCGTGTAGCTCCGCCCCGTCACGTGCCGATTCCAGCCAATCAGGAGGCTGGAATCGGCAATGGACCGCACAGAAGAGCTGCGGTCCACGGAGGAAGAGGATCCCGGCGGCCATCTTCACCGGTAAGTATAGAAGTCACCGGAGCGCGGGGATTAAGGTAAGCGCTGAGCGGTTTTTTTTTTACGTCCCTGCATCGGGGTTGTCTCGCGCCGAACGGGGGGGGGGGTTGAAAAAAAAAAAAACCCGTTTCGGCGCGGGACAACCCCTTTAATAGTGGTCTACAAATATCTGAAGGGCTGTCACTGTACAGCTATTGTTATTTGAACAAAGAAAGACAAGAAGCAATGAGATGAAACAGTGAGGGTGATCAATGAGTGGAACAGGTTTCCACAGGCGAGTTCTCCTTCTATGGAAGTCTTCAAACAGAGGCTGGACAGACATCTGTCTGGGATGATTTAGTGACTCCTGCATTGAGCAGGGGGTTGGACCCGATTACTCTGGAGATCCCTTTCAACTCTACCATTCTGTTACAACAAAGAATATGGATCCACTGGACCAACCAGCCAGTTAGGCTTTGGGCTAGTCTCGGTATGGTTGGCAGCTGACCCCCTCATGTCAGAGGTACTGGCATAAGGCGCTACGAGACAGAACATCATATCACCAATTCTTGCCCTTTGCTAAACGGGAAGATGGGCGAGACCCTGTCTATTAGCAGGGCTGGCGTGCTGACAAGGACAACCCCAAAGGCTTCACCTCAGGGCTGACTATACCTTACAAGACACAAGAGGGAAGTGCTGGGCACAGGACGCACCAATAACAGGATGGAGCTGTACAAACCATGGAACTGGGAGTGATACCAAGGCTGGACCTGGCAGGTGACAGATGTACACAGACAGACAAGGGCAGGAACAGGATCTGACAACTGACACATCTAAAGTACAGGATGGCAATGCTGGGTGACTGGAGCAGGCTCACACCAGGCTAAAATAGAAAAACATCACAGAGCAGAAAACATACAAGACAAAGAGCAGACTGAGAAGACTGGAGTAGGGAGGCTATGCAGGATGACAGAGCCAAATACACAAACGGGATAAGGTGCAGATACAGGGAGGCAACCAATAAACAGAATACAGGTACAGGATCAAACAGAACATAAAGCCAGGCAACCTAGGAAAGCTGGGTGTCTGAAACAAAACACACAATAGCCCAGCTGCCTCAGCCCAGCTTAAATAGGAGAGTAATGCCTATTAACCCCGCAACTGGGTTGAGAGCCAGAGACTAGTTAACTCTTTCAGTGCTGGTAGAAAACAGACATATAGAGTCCATACGCACAGGAAGAGCAGAATGATGCTCGCGTCTGCCTGGAACCACAAGAGGGCAGCAGACGGGTAGTAGACCTAACAGATTCTATCATTTTATGGTTCTCAAACTCTTGCTGCTGGGAGTATTTGGAAAGCACTCAACTGCAAGGTGGTGATAGTGAAGGCCCTGTACTACTTGCCGACTCCTTCCATAATCCAGTCCTGTATATAAGGGTAAAATTACATTCTTGTATTTTCATTACATGCATCAAGGCCCCTTTGGTGTTCCCCTTATAATTGAGGTATGAGCTCATACACATGTAGAAAGAGAATACTGACATTCATCCCGGTAGATATCCCTTTTTATGCAGCTAAGAATGTGCTCCTCCTTACTAGTAACATGTTTAACGATAAATAAGGAACACAGACAGCACACACTACATATTTACTGACAACACATCTCCTCAGACTTTACTAAGGACCTTGACACGTGATCTGTTAGAACACTGAAGATGATTAATAATGACAAGTGTCATGCCACAAGCCTGCAGCAGCTCTTCTATATTTGGTCTCCGTCTCACGTATTGACCCCTATGGTTCCATCCTGATTTGCGCTCCTATGCAGTTTCCTGGATAGAAGACAGAAACCGGGACGGACATAGATTACAATTAGAGATGAGCGAACACCAAAATGTTCGGGTGCTCGTTATTCGTTTCGAACAACGAACCCCATTGAAGTCAATGAGCGACCAGAGCATTTTTGTATTTCGCCGATGCTCGCTAAGGTTTTCATGTGTGAAAATCTGGGCAATTCAAGAAAGTGATGGGAATGACACAGTGACGGATAGGGCAGGCGAGGGGCTACATGTTGGGCTGCATCTCAAGTTCACAGGTCCCACTATTAAGCCACAATACCGGCAAGAGTGGGCCCCCCCCCTCCCAACAACTTTTACTTCTGAAAAGCCCTCATTAGCATGGCATACCTTTGCTAAGCACCACACTAGCTACAACAAAGCACAATCACTGCCTGGATGACACTCCGCTGCCACTTCTCCTGGGTTACATGCTGACCAACCGCCCCCCCCCTCCCCCCCACAGCGCACACCAAAGTGTCCCTGCGCAGCCTTCAGCTGCCCTCATGCCACACCATGTCTATTTAGAAGTGCGTCTGCCATGAGGAGGAACCGCAGGCACACACTGCAGAGGGTTGGCACGGCTAGGCAGCGACCCTCTTTAAAAGTGGCGGGTCGATAGCCCACAATGCTGTACAGAAGCAATGAGAAATAGAATCCTGTGCCACCGCCATCAGGAGCTGCACACGTAGGCATAGCAATGGGGAACCTATGTGCCACACACTATTCATTCTGTCAAGGTGTCTGCATGCCCCAGTTAGACCGGGCTTTTTAATTCATAGACACAGGCAGGTACAACTCCCTATTGTGAAGTCCCTGTGGACCCACTGCCTGGGTGGGTGCCAGGAAGCCACCGGCGGTACATAGAAATATCCCATTGCATTGCCCAACACAGCTGAGGTAGTAATGTCGTGCGTAATACAGGTGGGCTTCGGCCCACACTGCATGCCCCAGTCAGACTGGGGTTCTTTACAAGTGTACAGATGTGTTAAAAACTCCGTGTGCACCTACAGCATGGGTGGCTCCCTGGAACCCACCGGCGGTACACAAAAATATCCCATTGCATTGCCCAACACAGCTGAGGTAATGTCAGCTGGAATGCAGGTGGGCTAAAAATTAATTTGATTACACTGTAGGCGAGGGCCCACAAAAATTGCTGTATCAACAGTACTAATGTACATCCCAAAAATTGACCATGGCCAGCCAAGAGGGCAGGTGAAACCCATTAATCGCTTTGGTTAATGTGGCTTAAGTGGTAACTAGGCCTGGAGGCAGCCCAGTGTAACGAAAAATTGGTTCAAGTTACAGTTCCAACGCTTTTAAGCGCATTGAAACTTATAAAAATTGTTCAGAAAAATTATTTGAGTGAGCCTTGTGGCCCTAAGAAAAATTGCCCGTTCAGCGTGATTACGTGAGGTTTCAGGAGGAGGAGCAGGAGGAGGAGGAGGAATATTAGACACAGATTGATGAAGCAGAAATGTCCCCGTTTTGGATGGTGAGAGAGAACGTAGCTTCCATCCGCGGGTGCAGCCTACGTATTGCTTACGTATCGCTGCTGTCCGCTGGTGGAGAACAGAAGTCTGGGGAAATCCAGCCTTTGTTCATCTTGATGAGTGTTAGCCTGTCGGCACTGTCGGTTGACAAGCGGCTACGCTTATCTGTGATGATTCCCCCAGCCGCACTAAACACCCTCTCCGACAAGACGCTAGCCGCAGGACAAGCAAGCACCTCCAGGGCATACAGCGCTAGTTCAGGCCACGTGTCCAGCTTCGACACCCAGTAGTTGTAGGGGGCAGAGGCGTCACCAAGGATGGTCGTGCGATCCGCTACGTACTCCCTCACCATCCTTTTACAGTGCTCCCGCCGACTCAGCCGTGACTGGGGAGCGGTGACACAGTCTTGGTGGGGAGCCATAAAGCTGGCCAGGCCCTTAAAGACTGTTGCACTGCCTGGGATGTACATGCTGCTCGATCTACGCACATCCCCTGCTACCTTGCCCTCGGTACTGCGCCTTCTGCCACTAGCGCTGTCGGCTGGGAATTTTACCATCAGCTTGTCCGCAAGGGTCCTGTGGTATAGCAACACTCTCGAACCCCTTTCCTCTTCGGGAATCAGAGTGGGCAGGTTCTCCTTATACCGTGGATCGAGCAGTGTGTACACCCAGTAATCCGTCGTGGCCAGAATGCGTGCAACGCGAGGGTCACGAGAACGGCATCCTAACATGAAGTCAGCCATGTGTGCCAGGGTACCTGTATGCAACACATGGCTGTCTTCACTAGGAAGATCACTTTCAGGATCCTCCTCCTCCTCCTCCTCAGGCCATACACGCTGAAAGGATGACAGGCAATCAGCCGGTGTACCGTCAGCAGCGGCCCAAGCTGTCTCTTCCCCCTCCTCCTCATCCTCCTCATGCTCCTCCTCCTCCTCCTGTACGCGCTGAGAAATAGACAGGAGGGTGCCCTGACTATCCAGCAGCATACTGTCTTCCCCCGCCCCCGTTTCCGAGCGCAAAGCAGCTGCCTTTATGGTTTGCAGGGAATTTCTCAAGATGCATAGCAGAGGAATGGTGACGCTAATGATTGTAGCATCGCCGCTCACCACCTGGGTAGACTCCTCAAAATTACCAAGGACATGGCAGATGTCTGCCAACCAGGCCCACTCTTCTGAAAGGAATTGAGGAGGCTGACTCCCACTGCGCCGCCCATGTTGGAGTTGGTATTCGACTATAGCTCTACGTTGTTCATAGAGCCTGGCCAACATGTGGAGCGTAGAGTTCCACCGTGTGGGCACGTCGCACAGCAGTCGGTGCACTGGCAGCTTAAAGTGATGTTGCAGGGTGCGCAGGGTGGCAGCGTCCGTGTGGGACTTGCGAAAATGTGCGCAGAGCCGGCGCGCCTTTACGAGCAGGTCTGACAAGCGTGGGTAGCTTTTCAGAAACCGCTGAACCACCAAATTAAAGACATGGGCCAGGCATGGCACGTGCGTGAGGCTGCCGAGCTGCAGAGCCGCCACCAGGTTACGGCCGTTGTCACACACGACCATGCCCGGTTGGAGGCTCAGCGGCGCAAGCCAGCGGTCGGTCTGCTGTGTCAGACCCTGCAGCAGTTCGTGGGCCGTGTGCCTCTTATCGCCTAAGCTGAGTAGTTTCAGCACGGCCTGCTGACGCTTGCCCACCGCTGTGCTGCCACACCGCGCGACACCGACTGCTGGCGACGTGCTGCTGCTAACACATCTTGATTGCGAGACAGAGGAGGAGGAGGAGGAGGGTGCTTTAGTGGAGGAAGCATACACCTCCGCAGATACCACCACCGAGCTGGGGCCCGCAATTTTGGGGGTGGGTAGGACGTGAGCGGTCCCAGGCTCTGACTCTGTCCCAGCCTCCACTAAATTCACCCAATGTGCCGTCAGGGAGATGTAGTGGCCCTGCCCGCCTGTGCTTGTCCACGTGTCCGTAGTTAAGTGGACCGTGGCAGTAACCGCGTTGGTGAGGGCGCGTACAATGTTGCGGGAGACGTGGTCGTGCAGGGCTGGGACGGCACATCGGGAAAAGTAGTGGCGACTGGGAACTGAGTAGCGCGGGGCCGCCGCCTCCATGATACTTTTGAAGGACTCCGTTTCCACAACCCTATACGGCAGCATCTCAAGGCTGATGAATTTTGCTATGCGGACGGTTAACGTTTGAGCGTGCGGGTGCGTGGCGGCGTACTTGCGCTTGCGCTCCAACAGTTGCGCAAGCGACGGCTGGACGGTGCGCTGAACACTGCTGGATGGGGCCGAGGACAGCGGAGGTGAGGGTGTGGGTGCAGGCCAGGAGACGGTAGTGCCTGTGTCCTGAGAGGGGGGTTGCATCTCAGTGGCAGGTTGGGGCACAGGGGGAGAGGCAGGGGTGCAAACCGGAGGCGCTGAACGGCCTTCGTTCCACCTTGCGGGGTGCTTGGCCATCATATGTCTGCGCATGGTGGTGGTGGTGAGGCTGTTGGTGTTGGCTCCCCGGCTGAGCTTTGCGCGACAAAGGTTGCACACCACTGTTCGTCGGTCGTCAGGCGTCTCTGTGAAAAACTGCCAGACCTTAGAGCACCTCGGCCTCTGCAGGGTGGCATGGCGCGAGGGGGCGCTTTGGGAAACACTTGGTGGATTATTCGGTCTGGCCCTGCCTCTACCCCTGGCCACCGCACTGCCTCTTGCAACCTGCCCTGCTGATGCCCTTGACTCCCCCTCTGAAGACCTGTCCTCCTGAGTAAGCGTTGCACACCAGGTGGGGTCAGTCACCTCATCGTCCTGCTGCTCTTCCTCCGAATCCTCTGTGCGCTGCTCCCTCGGACTTACTGCCCTTACTACTACCTCACTGCAAGACAACTGTGTCTGATCGTCATCGTCCTCCTCACCCACAGAAAGTTGTTGAGACAGTTGGCGGAAGTCCCCAGCCTCTTCCCCCGGACCCCGGGAACTTTCGAATGGTTGGGCATCAGTGACGATAAACTCCTCTGGTGGGAGAGGAACCGCTGCTGCCCAATTTAAGCAGGGGCCCGAGAACAGTTCCTGGGAGTGTTCCCGCTCCTGAGCAGGTGTTATTGTAGTGGAGTGAGGAGGCTGGGAGGAAGGAGGAGCAGCAGACAGAGGATTCGGATTGGCAGCAGTGGACGGCGCAGAACTGCGGGTAGACGATAGGTTGCTCGAAGCACTTTCTGCCATCCAGGACAGGACCTGCTCACACTGCTCATTTTCTAATAACCGTCTCCTGCGTGGACCCATTAATTGGGCGATGAATTTGGGGACACCAGAAACGTGCCTCTCTCCTAATCGCGCAGCAGTCGGCTGCGACACACCTGGATCAGGAGCTTGGCCTGTGCCCACACCCTGACTTGGCCCTCCGCGTCCTCGGCCGCGTCCACGTCCTCTAGGCCTACCCCTACCCCTCAGCATGCTGTATTACCAGTGATTTGATTTCACAGGCAGCTAATAAATTGGCGCAAGACTGCAGGCCAAATATAATTTTTTCCCTTTTTTGAAAACGAAAGGCCCCACTGCCTCTAGTGAATGAATAATCTAAGTTTAATAACTGTGCTGTTTTCCTGCTAATGTGTCACAGAACGTGAGGGTAGCAGAGTTATTAACTGTGGCAGAGCAGGTATTTTTTTTCCCAATTAAGGAAAGCAAATGGCGAAGCCAGGAGTAAAACGTAGCTGGGTGCGTATGATTTTTACAGGTTGCACACGCAGCCGACACGTGTCCACCGGCGTTAGGACGGACAGAGGCAGGACAAATAGAATTATTTTCTGTTTTTTTGCACCAAAAGGCAGCACTGCGTATATTCTATGAACATGAGAAGTTTAATAACTGTGCTGTTTTCCTGCTAATGTGTCACAGAACGTGAGGGTAGCAGAGTTATTAACTGTGGCAGAGCAGGTATTTTTTTTCCCAATTAAGGAAAGCAAATGGCGAAGCCAGGAGTAAAACGTAGCTGGGTGCGTATGATTTTTACAGGTTGCACACGCAGCCGACACGTGTCCACTGGCGTTAGGACGGACAGAGGCAGGACAAATAGAATTATTTTCCGTTTTTTTGCACCAAAAGGCAGCACTGCGTATATTCTATGAACATGAGAAGTTTAATAACTGTGCTGTTTTCCTGCTAATGTGTCACAGAACGTGAGGGTAGCAGAGTTATTAACTGTGGCAGAGCAGGTATTTTTTTTCCCAATTAAGGAAAGCAAATGGCGAAGCCAGGAGTAAAACGTAGCTGGGTGCGTATGATTTTTACAGGTTGCACACGCAGCCGACACGTGTCCACCGGCGTTAGGACGGACAGAGGCAGGACAAATAGAATTATTTTCACTTGTTTTACAAGCAAAAGGCAGCACTGCGTATATTCTATGAACATGAGAAGTTTAATAACTGTGCTGTTTTCCTGCTAATGTGTCACAGAACGTGAGGGTAGCAGAGTTATTAACTGTGGCAGAGCAGGTATTTTTTTTCCCAATTAAGGAAAGCAAATGGCGAAGCCAGGAGTAAAACGTAGCTGGGTGCGTATGATTTTTACAGGTTGCACACGCAGCCGACACGTGTCCACCGGCGTTAGGACGGACAGAGGCAGGACAAATAGAATTATTTTCCGTTTTTTTGCACCAAAAGGCAGCACTGCGTATATTCTATGAACATGAGAAGTTTAATAACTGTGCTGTTTTCCTGCTAATGTGTCACAGAACGTGAGGGTAGCAGAGTTATTAACTGTGGCAGAGCAGGTATTTTTTTTCCCAATTAAGGAAAGCAAATGGCGAAGCCAGGAGTAAAACGTAGCTGGGTGCGTATGATTTTTACAGGTTGCACACGCAGCCGACACGTGTCCACCGGCGTTAGGACGGACAGAGGCAGGACAAATAGAATTATTTTCACTTGTTTTACAAGCAAAAGGCAGCACTGCGTATATTCTATGAACATGAGAAGTTTAATAACTGTGCTGTTTTCCTGCTAATGTGTCACAGAACGTGAGGGTAGCAGAGTTATTAACTGTGGCAGAGCAGGTATTTTTTTTCCCAATTAAGGAAAGCAAATGGCGAAGCCAGGAGTAAAACGTAGCTGGGTGCGTATGATTTTTACAGGTTGCACACGCAGCCGACACGTGTCCACCGGCGTTAGGACGGACAGAGGCAGGACAAATAGAATTATTTTCCGTTTTTTTGCACCAAAAGGCAGCACTGCGTATATTCTATGAACATGAGAAGTTTAATAACTGTGCTGTTTTCCTGCTAATGTGTCACAGAACGTGAGGGTAGCAGAGTTATTAACTGTGGCAGAGCAGGTATTTTTTTTCCCAATTAAGGAAAGCAAATGGCGAAGCCAGGAGTAAAACGTAGCTGGGTGCGTATGATTTTTACAGGTTGCACACGCAGCCGACACGTGTCCACCGGCGTTAGGACGGACAGAGGCAGGACAAATAGAATTATTTTCCGTTTTTTTGCACCAAAAGGCAGCACTGCGTATATTCTATGAACATGAGAAGTTTAATAACTGTGCTGTTTTCCTGCTAATGTGTCACAGAACGTGAGGGTAGCAGAGTTATTAACTGTGGCAGAGCAGGTATTTTTTTTCCCAATTAAGGAAAGCAAATGGCGAAGCCAGGAGTAAAACGTAGCTGGGTGCGTATGATTTTTACAGGTTGCACACGCAGCCGACACGTGTCCACCGCCCTTAGGACGGACAGAGGCAGGACAAATAGAATTATTTTCCGTTTTTTTGCACCAAAAGGCAGCACTGCGTATATTCTATGAACATGAGAAGTTTAATAACTGTGCTGTTTTCCTGCTAATGTGTCACAGAACGTGAGGGTAGCAGAGTTATTAACTGTGGCAGAGCAGGTATTTTTTTTCCCAATTAAGGAAAGCAAATGGCGAAGCCAGGAGTAAAACGTAGCTGGGTGCGTCTGATTTTTACAGGTTGCACACGCAGCCGACACGTGTCCACCGGCGTTAGGACGGACAGAGGCAGGACAAATAGAATTATTTTCCGTTTTTTTGCACCAAAAGGCAGCACTGCGTATATTCTATGAACATGAGAAGTTTAATAACTGTGCTGTTTTCCTGCTAATGTGTCACAGAACGTGAGGGTAGCAGAGTTATTAACTGTGGCAGAGCAGGTATTTTTTTTCCCAATTAAGGAAAGCAAATGGCGAAGCCAGGAGTAAAACGTAGCTGGGTGCGTATGATTTTTACAGGTTGCACACGCAGCCGACACGTGTCCACCGCCCTTAGGACGGACAGAGGCAGGACAAATAGAATTATTTTCCGTTTTTTTGCACCAAAAGGCAGCACTGCGTATATTCTATGAACATGAGAAGTTTAATAACTGTGCTGTTTTCCTGCTAATGTGTCACAGAACGTGAGGGTAGCAGAGTTATTAACTGTGGCAGAGCAGGTATTTTTTTTCCCAATTAAGGAAAGCAAATGGCGAAGCCAGGAGTAAAACGTAGCTGGGTGCGTATGATTTTTACAGGTTGCACACGCAGCCGACACGTGTCCACCGCCCTTAGGACGGACAGAGGCAGGACAAATAGAATTATTTTCCGTTTTTTTGCACCAAAAGGCAGCACTGCGTATATTCTATGAACATGAGAAGTTTAATAACTGTGCTGTTTTCCTGCTAATGTGTCACAGAACGTGAGGGTAGCAGAGTTATTAACTGTGGCAGAGCAGGTATTTTTTTTCCCAATTAAGGAAAGCAAATGGCGAAGCCAGGAGTAAAACGTAGCTGGGTGCGTATGATTTTTACAGGTTGCACACGCAGCCGACACGTGTCCACCGGCGTTAGGACGGACAGAGGCAGGACAAATAGAATTATTTTCCGTTTTTTTGCACCAAAAGGCAGCACTGCGTATATTCTATGAACATGAGAAGTTTAATAACTGTGCTGTTTTCCTGCTAATGTGTCACAGAACGTGAGGGTAGCAGAGTTATTAACTGTGGCAGAGCAGGTATTTTTTTTCCCAATTAAGGAAAGCAAATGGCGAAGCCAGGAGTAAAACGTAGCTGGGTGCGTATGATTTTTACAGGTTGCACACGCAGCCGACACGTGTCCACCGCCCTTAGGACGGACAGAGGCAGGACAAATAGAATTATTTTCCGTTTTTTTGCACCAAAAGGCAGCACTGCGTATATTCTATGAACATGAGAAGTTTAATAACTGTGCTGTTTTCCTGCTAATGTGTCACAGAACGTGAGGGTAGCAGAGTTATTAACTGTGGCAGAGCAGGTATTTTTTTTCCCAATTAAGGAAAGCAAATGGCGAAGCCAGGAGTAAAACGTAGCTGGGTGCGTCTGATTTTTACAGGTTGCACACGCAGCCGACACGTGTCCACCGGCGTTAGGACGGACAGAGGCAGGACAAATAGAATTATTTTCCGTTTTTTTGCACCAAAAGGCAGCACTGCGTATATTCTATGAACATGAGAAGTTTAATAACTGTGCTGTTTTCCTGCTAATGTGTCACAGAACGTGAGGGTAGCAGAGTTATTAACTGTGGCAGAGCAGGTATTTTTTTTCCCAATTAAGGAAAGCAAATGGCGAAGCCAGGAGTAAAACGTAGCTGGGTGCGTATGATTTTTACAGGTTGCACACGCAGCCGACACGTGTCCACCGCCCTTAGGACGGACAGAGGCAGGACAAATAGAATTATTTTCTGTTTTTTTGCACCAAAAGGCAGCACTGCGTATATTCTATGAACATGAGAAGTTTAATAACTGTGCTGTTTTCCTGCTAATGTGTCACAGAACGTGAGGGTAGCAGAGTTATTAACTGTGGCAGAGCAGGTATTTTTTTTCCCAATTAAGGAAAGCAAATGGCGAAGCCAGGAGTAAAACGTAGCTGGGTGCGTATGATTTTTACAGGTTGCACACGCAGCCGACACGTGTCCACCGGCGTTAGGACGGACAGAGGCAGGACAAATAGAATTATTTTCCGTTTTTTTGCACCAAAAGGCAGCACTGCGTATATTCTATGAACATGAGAAGTTTAATAACTGTGCTGTTTTCCTGCTAATGTGTCACAGAACGTGAGGGTAGCAGAGTTATTAACTGTGGCAGAGCAGGTATTTTTTTTCCCAATTAAGGAAAGCAAATGGCGAAGCCAGGAGTAAAACGTAGCTGGGTGCGTATGATTTTTACAGGTTGCACACGCAGCCGACACGTGTCCACCGCCCTTAGGACGGACAGAGGCAGGACAAATAGAATTATTTTCCGTTTTTTTGCACCAAAAGGCAGCACTGCGTATATTCTATGAACATGAGAAGTTTAATAACTGTGCTGTTTTCCTGCTAATGTGTCACAGAACGTGAGGGTAGCAGAGTTATTAACTGTGGCAGAGCAGGTATTTTTTTTCCCAATTAAGGAAAGCAAATGGCGAAGCCAGGAGTAAAACGTAGCTGGGTGCGTATGATTTTTACAGGTTGCACACGCAGCCGACACGTGTCCACCGGCGTTAGGACGGACAGAGGCAGGACAAATAGAATTATTTTCCGTTTTTTTGCACCAAAAGGCAGCACTGCGTATATTCTATGAACATGAGAAGTTTAATAACTGTGCTGTTTTCCTGCTAATGTGTCACAGAACGTGAGGGTAGCAGAGTTATTAACTGTGGCAGAGCAGGTATTTTTTTTCCCAATTAAGGAAAGCAAATGGCGAAGCCAGGAGTAAAACGTAGCTGGGTGCGTATGATTTTTACAGGTTGCACACGCAGCCGACACGTGTCCACCGCCCTTAGGACGGACAGAGGCAGGACAAATAGAATTATTTTCCGTTTTTTTGCACCAAAAGGCAGCACTGCGTATATTCTATGAACATGAGAAGTTTAATAACTGTGCTGTTTTCCTGCTAATGTGTCACAGAACGTGAGGGTAGCAGAGTTATTAACTGTGGCAGAGCAGGTATTTTTTTTCCCAATTAAGGAAAGCAAATGGCGAAGCCAGGAGTAAAACGTAGCTGGGTGCGTATGATTTTTACAGGTTGCACACGCAGCCGACACGTGTCCACCGCCCTTAGGACGGACAGAGGCAGGACAAATAGAATTATTTTCCGTTTTTTTGCACCAAAAGGCAGCACTGCGTATATTCTATGAACATGAGAAGTTTAATAACTGTGCTGTTTTCCTGCTAATGTGTCACAGAACGTGAGGGTAGCAGAGTTATTAACTGTGGCAGAGCAGGTATTTTTTTTCCCAATTAAGGAAAGCAAATGGCGAAGCCAGGAGTAAAACGTAGCTGGGTGCGTATGATTTTTACAGGTTGCACACGCAGCCGACACGTGTCCACCGGCGTTAGGACGGACAGAGGCAGGACAAATAGAATTATTTTCCGTTTTTTTGCACCAAAAGGCAGCACTGCGTATATTCTATGAACATGAGAAGTTTAATAACTGTGCTGTTTTCCTGCTAATGTGTCACAGAACGTGAGGGTAGCAGAGTTATTAACTGTGGCAGAGCAGGTATTTTTTTTCCCAATTAAGGAAAGCAAATGGCGAAGCCAGGAGTAAAACGTAGCTGGGTGCGTATGATTTTTACAGGTTGCACACGCAGCCGACACGTGTCCACCGCCCTTAGGACGGACAGAGGCAGGACAAATAGAATTATTTTCCGTTTTTTTGCACCAAAAGGCAGCACTGCGTATATTCTATGAACATGAGAAGTTTAATAACTGTGCTGTTTTCCTGCTAATGTGTCACAGAACGTGAGGGTAGCAGAGTTATTAACTGTGGCAGAGCAGGTATTTTTTTTCCCAATTAAGGAAAGCAAATGGCGAAGCCAGGAGTAAAACGTAGCTGGGTGCGTCTGATTTTTACAGGTTGCACACGCAGCCGACACGTGTCCACCGGCGTTAGGACGGACAGAGGCAGGACAAATAGAATTATTTTCCGTTTTTTTGCACCAAAAGGCAGCACTGCGTATATTCTATGAACATGAGAAGTTTAATAACTGTGCTGTTTTCCTGCTAATGTGTCACAGAACGTGAGGGTAGCAGAGTTATTAACTGTGGCAGAGCAGGTATTTTTTTTCCCAATTAAGGAAAGCAAATGGCGAAGCCAGGAGTAAAACGTAGCTGGGTGCGTATGATTTTTACAGGTTGCACACGCAGCCGACACGTGTCCACCGCCCTTAGGACGGACAGAGGCAGGACAAATAGAATTATTTTCTGTTTTTTTGCACCAAAAGGCAGCACTGCGTATATTCTATGAACATGAGAAGTTTAATAACTGTGCTGTTTTCCTGCTAATGTGTCACAGAACGTGAGGGTAGCAGAGTTATTAACTGTGGCAGAGCAGGTATTTTTTTTCCCAATTAAGGAAAGCAAATGGCGAAGCCAGGAGTAAAACGTAGCTGGGTGCGTATGATTTTTACAGGTTGCACACGCAGCCGACACGTGTCCACCGGCGTTAGGACGGACAGAGGCAGGACAAATAGAATTATTTTCCGTTTTTTTGCACCAAAAGGCAGCACTGCGTATATTCTATGAACATGAGAAGTTTAATAACTGTGCTGTTTTCCTGCTAATGTGTCACAGAACGTGAGGGTAGCAGAGTTATTAACTGTGGCAGAGCAGGTATTTTTTTTTCCAATTAAGGAAAGCAAATGGCGAAGCCAGGAGTAAAACGTAGCTGGGTGCGTATGATTTTTACAGGTTGCACACGCAGCCGACACGTGTCCACCGCCCTTAGGACGGACAGAGGCAGGACAAATAGAATTATTTTCCGTTTTTTTGCACCAAAAGGCAGCACTGCGTATATTCTATGAACATGAGAAGTTTAATAACTGTGCTGTTTTCCTGCTAATGTGTCACAGAACGTGAGGGTAGCAGAGTTATTAACTGTGGCAGAGCAGGTATTTTTTTTCCCAATTAAGGAAAGCAAATGGCGAAGCCAGGAGTAAAACGTAGCTGGGTGCGTATGATTTTTACAGGTTGCACACGCAGCCGACACGTGTCCACCGGCGTTAGGACGGACAGAGGCAGGACAAATAGAATTATTTTCACTTGTTTTACAAGCAAAAGGCAGCACTGCGTATATTCAATGAATAATAACTGTGTTGTGGCCCTGCCTATACAATTCTTTCCCTGCAGTATCAATGGAGGGTGGAATGCTCTGCAGAGGCGATTTTGAGAAGCAAAAAAAAATGCAGCACAGCTAACAGCAGCCTGGACAGTACTGCACACGGATAAATATGGCCCTAGAAAGGACCGTTGAGGTTCTTGAAGGCTACACTCACTCCTAACACTCTCCCTGCCTATGCAGCACTTCTGTCCCTAATGCCGGGTGCAACGCTCTGCAGAGCCGATTTTGAGAAGAAAAAAAATGGCACTGCTAACAGCAGCCAACACACAGCTATCAGTGGCCCTAATAAGGACCTTTGGGGGGTCTTGAAGCCTACACTAACTACCAATTCTTTCCCTACAGCAGCTCCGGTACAAACAGCACTGTCCCTCATCTAACTCACACGGCATCTGAGGCGAACCGCGGGAGGGGCCGACTTTTATGTTCGGGTGACACCTGATCTTCCCAGCCACTCACAGCAGGGGGGTGGTATAGGGCTTGAACGTCACAGGGGGAAGTTGTAATGCCTTCCCTGTCTTTCAATTGGCCAAAAAAGGCGTGCTAACGTCTCAGGGAAGGAAGTGAAAGTAACCAGAACACCGCATGGTGTTCGTTACGAATAACGAACATCCCGAACACCCTAATATTCGCACGAATATCAAGCTCGGAAGAACACGTTCGCTCATCTCTAATTACAATACATTACAAAAAGTGGAAGTGTAACTCCCCACTAAATCAACCAATCTTCTTCACAAAATGACATTAGTAGCTGTGTTGGTGTTTGGGCTCCTTCATACACTCTCGTTAGCCAGTTATTGGGGTGAGGACAACCATTACGTTTCTGTAACAAAACTTTCCTTGCCTCTCATCCTGCTGTTTGGCGCCTACTGACGGGGTCTGCATCCTGCGTGTCTGCTGCTGTCAGGCACATTACAGTATTGGTCACAGTTGCGGTCTTATGGTTTTTTTTCAAAATGAGTCAATCCATTCAGGGATTTTTGGCAGAATCGGCCAAAGAAATTCAATATCCTAATGAGAAACCGACTCCAGCTTCTTAAGGAGGTATTCTGGTTTGTGCAAATGTTACTCTTTGTAGAAAGTTACGCAACTTTTTGTTGTTATACTGCTTGTATCATTTACTCAAGATCTTGCTGTTGTTCAATTGAAACCTTCATTGTATACATCTGTTCTAGTCATGTGATGGGCACATGGGTGTGCGGCTTGTGACAGTACAGGCTGTGTTCTAACCCTTATATGCCCATGACCTGGGAATAAGGCCCTTTTCCACGTGCCGATAAATCATTCATATCCAGGTATCTGAACAATTATTCCTCAGTGTAATTGCATCCTCCGACTAAAGGAGAATTTGTTCACTTCTTGTTTATCCAGTTTCTGCATGCAGAAAAATGATTGCCTAAGGCCACCTGTCCACGGCAGTGATTTCGTGGGCGGTAAATCGCCGGGAAATCACGCCATCTGAAGCTTTCCATAGCGTTGCTATGGAAAGGGCCGGCCCCGTGTCCACGAGCAGGGAATCATTGCGATTCTCCGCTTGCAGCCGGCAATTCGCAGCCGTGGTTCTCCGCAGAGATTCGTCTGCCGGCTCCTGCTCCCCAGCGGCGGCTCCCGCAGCTGAGATTCGCCGCCGGACTTCGCAACGCCCGTAGGTATCTGTTGTCCGAAAGATCGTCCCGTATAAAAGCACCGTAAACAGTAAAGTTCCTACTAAATGAATGAAAGCAGAGATTTTTTAAGACAGCCTGTCCCCAGGTTCGCACCACCCGAGCCATTGGCTGCATGACAGGTAGGTACTGAAACGTTGTAGGTAGTCTAAAAATAAAATAACTTTGGACAGCATCTTCACTCGGAGCTCTGCGTCACAGGGGCGGCACCAGGCTGCGTACATCCTCAAACTCATTTACACCGATGGCCACATCAGCATTACGTTATCTTCAAATGGCCATTTATAAGGGCTCATTCACATGGGTGTACTTGCCATCCATATTACACGCATAAACACCATTGATTTGCACTCCAGTATTGAGTCATACGTTTTCCATGCGTGTATTTAATGAATGTGAAAAAATCGCACCACGTCCTATTTTGGTCTGTATTATGAAAATTGCTTATTAAAGGCAATGGGATTGTGTAACTACGCAGTGAATATGCATGATACAAGAATATGTACGGAATATTTCAGGCTCATGCCCACGGACGTATGCGGAGAACAGTGTGGGTCTCCCACTTTACACATACAGCCCATACGTTCTGCCCGCAGAGACTATGTATGGGTTGAGTATGGCACTGCGCATGCCCACAAATCATACGTCACGGACATGTGCAGAAGGATCTTAAATTTCTTTTTGAATCCCCATAGGACTGCGTACATACAGAGAGAGATAGAGCATGCTGCCATTTATTTCTCTTGCGTACCGTTATGCAATGCCCACACGCACATGTAAGAATGAAAGTCCATTGACTTTCATTGCCTCCACTCACTGCTTATCACACGTGTGATATGCAGTGAAAATAAGGTCATGGACATGAACCCCTATGCATGAAGGCAGATGACTTTTACTGGACCTCCTGGTGATTTTTTTTTGCACATGTGAAAAATGTAATAAATACACCCCCCCCACCCCCCACCCCCCAAAAAAATCATAAGATCCAAATATACAGTAAGGGTAGAGTCAGACGAGTGCGGTTTTGTCCCCTTATACTGCGGTGGTAATCTAGGGCTGTATAACATGACAAAATGAAACCACTGATCTCTACGGGATTTCAGTGGTTTCGTTTTTACCACCTTTCTTCTCGGCTGTAACTTGTACGACTGGGAAAAGATGGGATCTGCCTAACCTTTCCCGCATGTAGTTTAACTATGTGCGGGAAGGCCGCCGCTACCTGACTTCCCGTCCCATTCTTCAAACTCCTGCAGTCTGGTGCGGAGTTCAAACTGCCGGCGAAGGGCAAGGGATTCCCCCCGTTCAGGCGCAGCTGCGCTCGGTGCAGCCAAGTGTAGGTTTGTCCATAAAAATACGGAGTATTTCACAGACAGAAACAGCATAACCTGTGGTGTGAACGACCCCTAAATGCCAGTACTCCTTCACATTTAGGGGCCGCTCACACGACAGGTGTGAGCAGTTTCGCTGCTATGAAGCGTAGTTACGCATGAATGAGGGAAGAATCTTTTTTTTTTTTACCTTTTAAACTCTGTGCTATTGCGCACAAGTTTTTTTCTTTTTTTTAAAAAGCGGGAAAATAGGTCCTAACGTATTTTTCGCAGTTGTAGTATTAACGCTAGAGAATACCGCTACCGAAAACAAAACCATTGAGATCAATGGTTTTGTTTTGTCCTGTTATGCGACCGCGATTTTCATAGCCGCTTAACGGGACTTAATCACACTGTTTAAGCCATACCTAATGTGAAGAATTGTACACCGTCCCATTAGACATATACTAAGGCTGCCTGTCCACGGGCGAATTTTCATTGCATTCCCCGCGGCGATAATCCGGCCACGGAGAACACAGTGCAAGCTTTCCATAGGCGCAGCCCCCTGTCCACGAGTGGAGAATCATAGTGATTCTCCGCTTTTTGGCGTTAATTTGCAGCATGCTGTGATTTGCCATGGTGAACCGTCAGCTCTCTCCTGCTCCCACGACAAAGATCTGCCGCGGAATATCGCTACGCCCGTGGAGAGGCAGCCTAACGTCGGTTTGTTCGCACCAGATGACCCTATAGATGCGCACGAGATGGATAACGATCACACACAATAAAGTGTTCGCCACGTTCCATCACTCAGAGGCTGGCCTCATGATTTACAGTTTTATTTCCTGGGCCTGCCTGCTACATTATCAATGACAACTAGTGCCAGCCACTCTAGTAATTTCCTTCACCCAGATGCCTTATCCTGAGCCCCGTGTCTTGACGAATCCAAGCATTAGGTGCAGTTCACACTCCAACCACTAGATGTCGCTAATCGCTTATTGACATCAGTACTGTAACTTCCGGCGTCGCGCGACACGACTTGAGAGTGGAGAGGTGCAAGGTATGACCACGTGACAGAGTGACGCGCGACCTCCCGGGGCTGCCCCACCCTATACCGTGTACGGCACCGGTAGTGGGACGGGCTGCAGTGCGGTCATTCAGCATGTTGTCTACATACGTGCAGAGAATGGCTCCCGCTCGTGTCTGTAGTCACGGGCTCTGCCACACACTTACCTTAGAACCGGAGGGGGCAGAGGTTGCACCGCATTCACTTCTGGCAGTGGGGGGGCAGCATGTAGTCGCCATGCCTGCACCTTAGGCCGGGCTCACGTGGGATTACCGTGTATTATACGTGCGCTGTACGCCTGTGTGACTTACGGTAATTCGTAAGCAATCAAATCCATTGCCGTACGCTGCTTCGCGCGGTGTGTAAGAATTGCATAATGCATGGGCGCCGCATGTACTATTTTGCTGCATATTACACTATAGGTGCATAATCCTCGCTGCATTGTGTGCGGGCGGCGTGTATATGCGCCATTGTGAAGCAACAGTGCAGGAAATTTTAAAAAAAGTAAGATGTGTGAGATATCTGGTTGTCTCTGATCTAATCGGGGGGGGGGGGGATGTTGTCTTTTTAGGGCGTAAATACCTGGGCATGGCTTTGTCCCGTTTTGTGGCTGCAAAAATCACGTTCGCAGAACAGGACGACACGAGATAATTGAGGTCAGCGGTTTCCTTTTTACTAACGACGATGCGAGCGGGACCTCTTTACGCGTGCAATAGCAGTGGTTCACGTGTGAATATGCTCCATAGCGACGAGGGGATTAGCGCATGCGTTATCTGTTCACACCCTTACAAGCAAATCTTGACCTAATAAAGGCGCCACGTTTTTCTTAGTGGGAAGTAAAGTTCCAATTGCAGTAATTTACTGCAGTGGTGAACATGTCTGGTGTGCTCCCCTTGATGGCCGCCTGCACACAACCGGGCCAGAATCCGGCCCTGACAGCAGCGGCGTCTGCACGTACCTTCTTTCTTTTTTATCATCTGTACGGCGGATGGTCCGCACAGCTCACCGTCAGACATGCACAGATTTTTTTTTGTAAACTGCTTTTCCCACGTCATCACCTAGCAGTGATGCGGATTTCGGATCAGGCCACGGATTGGACGGCTTCCATTAACTTCAATGGAAGCCATCTGCGCAAAAATGGAGCGTGCTGCGATTTTTTTTCTCCGCGAGCAGAAACCATAATTGGTTTCCGCTTGTGTGCAGGAAGATTCACTTCTCTATAGCATGTTATGGACGGTATTTGCTGTGGAATCGGAAGCGGACCCCCGCTCCAGATTCTGCAGTACAAATCCACCCGTGTGCAGGAGGCCTAAGGCCTCATGTCCACGGGCAAAATATGATTTTTCACCCGCATGCGGATCCGCACCCCATAGGGATGCATTGACCACCCGCGGGTAGATAAATACCCGCGGATGGTCAATAAAAGTGAATTTAAAAAAAATGGAGCATGAAAAAAAACGTGACATGCTCCATTTTTGTGCGGGTCTCCCGCGGGGACGGCTCTCACAGGCTTCTATGGAAGCCATCCGGATCCGCGGGAGACCTAAAATAAGAATAACTTACCCACAGCGGACCGGGTAGGTCTTCTCTTCTTCACGGCTGGATCTTCTTTCTTTGGCCCAGCAGATGTGCCCCGCGCATGCGCGCGGCACGCCGCCAACGTGTCGAGTACATCCGCCGGCCGAAGAAAGAAGATCCGGCCGTGAAGAAGAGAAGACCTACCCGGTCCACTGCGGGTAAGTTAATTCTTATTAATTCTTCTTTTCAGCCCTCATGTCCGCGGGGCAGGAGGGACCTGCTACGGATTCTCCATGGAGAATCCGTAGCGGGCCTGATTTTCCCCGTGGACATGAGGCCTAAGGCTAACTGCACAGAGGAGAGGGTGATATCATGCTTGGCAATATGTGTTTTACCTGTGTTTGCAAGGCGATTTTCAGGCAATACCGCCTCACATTGCTTATGTGAATTTCACGCGCAATAGTGCATTGGAAGCGTTTCCCATTGATTTCAATGGGAAACCTCACACTCGCAGGCACATGGCACGTCATACGAAAGCCAAACAATGTATGTAAGGCCTCATTGAAATCAATGGGCGATGCATTCCAAGGGACGCGAAAGAATAGGACACGCCACAATTTCCTTCCTCACAGCATCGCTCATGTGTATGACTCCATTCAAAAAAATTGAGTTTATGTTCGCACGAGTTTTATGCGTCTCACATCAAGCTAATGTAACACAAGTGAAACTGGCCGAAGGGCTCATTCACACGAGCGTATTTACACGGTGAATAGAGTCAATGAAAGTATGGACTTTCATTGATCCAGTCCCACTTTCGTATAGTCATTGCATATGTTACGTGCTTAAGAAAAATCGCAGCATAAGAGCCCCGTTGTTCTCTACGGGTCTGTATAATATTCAATGCATACGCAAGTACTAGTGTAGCAGTTGCAGTTTTCACGCATGATGCTAATGAACAATACGCATTTCAAATACTGCGATGCTTACACAGTGTTTTATGCATACGCCCGTGGAAATAAGCCCTAGGAGTAACAGGTGGTGGAAATTATTTGCAGCAGGTCAAGTGGCGAATCCATAGCAAAATCCATATATGTTTCATATGGATTGCCAGCAGATTTCACCCCTTTACATTAAAAAGTAGTGAAATCGCACCGTCAATCTATGCTGCAAAGCTTTGCCACGGCGCACGGAGGAGACGTCTCACCACACTACTGGTACTTTAAAGTGCTGCAGAGGTTCTGCGGACAATTTTGCTGCAGAAAATCTGCCACGCGTTTCGGTGCTCGTGAACATACTCTGGAAGAAGAACTGCACTTTTAGAAAGCTTTTCACATGCTGGAGTAACACGGCAGACGGTTTAATTAGTGGGGGCTCAGATGCTGAGACCTCCAAGATCGCTGAAGTGAAAGGGCTGCAGTGCTTACCCAATCACTGTGCCCCTCCAGCTGTCTTCACTGCTTGTCAGCTCCTCTCACTGGCTGAAGACGGACACGTAGACTTTTAAAGATGTCTGCAAACATCTTCAGGAGCCAACAAGTAAGATTACACTCAGACTGGCGAGCACAATATCTGACTGAGAAACGTGGCCCATATCGCACTTGCCAACTTGTGTCTTTCATGCAGATGCTAGGGGTTTTTCATTCGAAAATGCCTTGCATTGCTTCTGTGTAATTGCGATCCTTAGGCGCCTGTTTCACGGGCATCAGAGGATCACAAGTGTTTCCCATTGATTTCAATGGAAATCCTCACATCGCACGGCATACGAGTGCCATGCAATGTCTTTTAGGGTCCCATGGAAAACAATAGGTGAGCTGTTCTAAGGGGACGCCAAAAGATAGAACATGTGACTTTTGTCCGGCAAGGTAAAAAAAAAAATCACTGTGTCAAAAGAATGGAGTTCAAATTCATGCGAGTTTTGTGCATCTTGCCCATGTGAATAAGCCTTAACAATGACAGCTAAAGGGGCTCAGCTCTACTACCCCTTTCTTTGAGCGATTAGCAGGGGTCTCAGCACTCAAACCTCCACAAGGCCTCTTCCACACAGGCGACAGCGATATTGCGAGAAAATCTCAGCGATATCGCATTGGTATTTGCGATGTCACTACATTTTGTCGAGGCGATATCTCAACTTTGTGGTGCTACGCTACAACTTTGTTGCGCTCTTTTGCTGGGATTTTAAGGGGCGGAGCTTGAAATATAAGCCCTACTCCAAAAATAAGCCCTAGCTGCATTAAAAAAATAAAACATCACCTTAAAGTAGCTGTCTGCTACGCCGCACATCTTCTCTGCAGGCCCCCGGCACTTGTCTTCAGGCAAGGCTTCCTGGTCAGGGGTTTGAAAAACCCCACCTCCAGGAAGCGTTGCCTCTGATTGGCTGAGCAGCGGCGCTCGAGAAACAATCAGAGCCAGCGCTCCATAACTCAATCACAACCATACAATGAATGGCTGTGATTGATTCATCGAACACCGGCTCTGATCGGCTGAGCCACGTTGCTTGAGAACCAATCATACACAGCCAGCGCTTCCTGGAGGCAGGGATTTTGAAGCTCCAATCCAGGAAGCACTGACAGAAGACTTTAAACAAATGCTGGGGACCTGTGAGGAAAAGTACAGCGGAGCTGACAGTGGCTGTAAGGTGATTTATTTATTTTAATGCAACTAGGGCTTATTTTAGGGCCTTTAAAGTAGGACTTTCTACTGTAAAAGTTGCATCGCACCGCACGAAAACTGTGTTTTCATGCAGTGCAACAGAAAGGAAGACTCCAAAGGGAAACATGGGCTACAAAACCTTGCAAATCGTGGCAATATTTTGCAATGTAGCAGGCTACAAAACATCGCTAATGTGAAGGAACCCATTGGAAAGCAGGGGCGTCACATTCATGTGATTTGTAGTGATGTCGCATTGCAAGAAAATCGTGCAATTTTGTCGTCCATGTGAAACCGGCCTAATCGAGTCTTGTCGCAGTTAATCTTTACAGGAGTAGTCTCACGATGGGTGTTACCTGTCTCCCAGACACCCCAGTCACGGCTCAGTCGTAAAGTGAATGGCATTGGGTGGCTGCACATACCCACCATTCATGTCAATTGGACTTCCAGAGATAGCCAGGTCAACTATTTCCGTGGTCCCTATGCAGGGAATGGATCAGTAGTGGGCATGTGTGGCTACCTGCTGCCATTCACTTTGTAGCTGAGCCACGGCTGGGGTGTCTGCATCACAGGTAACCCCTTTTATGTCTACTGAAAAGCATATTCTAAAAGCAGAAGGTGTTGAAACTGCAGCAAAAACCTTTGTCAATCTCAATGAGTAGAAGCAAAACTCACCTGTGCTTTCCAGAGCCTCCATGTTGGATGGAGGATCCAGCTCTAAACTTGTGCAGTAAGGGGGTCCCTGGTGGAAGGAATTATTTAGTGTGTTCAGATAGTTTATTCACACTGTTTTGCACGCAAAGCCCTGATGGCTTTTTCTGTACTTCAGTAATTCCCAAATTCTGTATCTTTTGTCTTGTATGTTGTGTTTTCGTTCCAGTAATTTAGTTACCTCATGCAGTGTCTCTATGTTTTATTGTTTTTTTTATCAGACTGCAGGATAACCATATTACTAAAGTAAGCAGTGGATGCAGCTCTTTCCATCAGTAAAGATGTCCTCATCATCCTCAGCCCCTGAGCCTTCTGGTCATAAGAGCGACGCCCCCAAAGAGAAGGACTATCGGACGCCTGGCTTTAGAGGGTTGAAGACTACCAGCCTGTTCCGAGCGGTTAACCCTGAGTTATTCATCAAACCTGTAAGGAATATTCCCTATTATCTGCTGAACTGTATTAAAGGGCTGTATGTAAATGATGCAGTTTGGTCTGGCAGGCATGACGTCCGGCTCTGCTAGCAGCCTGTCTATCATCAAGTTCACCTCTCTAGGTTTCTCAGACATGGATGACACTGTAGGAATCATCCATGTCACGTGGCGAAGTCTCACGCAGTTATCAGCCGGGGCATGCACAGATGAGCAAAGTAAAGTAGCCCACAAAAGGAAAATCTGCTGCACATACACCAGCTGACAATCGTGCGAGACTTCGCCGTGCTACGTGGTTGACGCCTACAGCGCCATCAATGTCTGAAAAACCTAAAGTGGTGGCCTTGGTGAAGGAACAGCATCCTACTAGTCTGTATCATTTACATACAGCGTAGGAGAAGTTTGGACACAGATTGTAGATAGCTCCGTTCCCACTGCAGTGGCACACCTTGGTATTGTAGGCCAAGTTTCCATTGAAATGAGTGGGACAGAGGCTTCAATACCAAGCCAGGCCACTGCAGAGGAAATGGAGCTGTCTGCTTCTTGCAGAAATCGTCTCAGTACACTAGTGTACCAGCCCAGTTAACTGCTGATTGGTGGAGATCCCAGGCGACTGACCCCTACTGATCCATTATTGATGGTCTATCCTGAGGAAAGGCCATCGATAGTTTAGTTTATAACTGGACATCCCCTTTAACACCAGCTGACTAATTTTGTGTAGGTCCACCTCATGCCACCAAACACATTTCTGTCTCATTAAAGCTAGGAGTAATTTATTACCTGGCATCAAAATGTTAGAGGCAGATCCTTTAAGTTATGTTAATGGTGATGTGGATCCATGGATCTGACTTGTTTTTCTGGCACTTACAACACATGCCTGATTGGGTTCGGCCCCATATAACGTGGTGGCCAACTAACACTTTAACGTGTTTAACATGTTCTTCAAACCATCCCTGAACAACTCTTGTAGTGTGGCAGGGACCATTATCCTGCTGAAATAGGCCACTGGTATTAGGGAATACCATTGCCCTGAATGGTCTGTAGCAATGTGTAAGTAGGTGGTACTTGGCCGTTGCATCCAAATGGATGCCCGATCCTTGTCAGTGGTTCAGATTCTTACCCTTCCTTTTTTACCTGCTTCCAACACGTCAACTTCAAGAATTGACTGTTCACTTGCTATCTTAGGCTTAGTTCATATCGCTGGTTAACCCTGCCCTCCCTCATTTTTTGCTCTGATCAGTTATAGGAGCAGAACAATGAGGTGATGGCAATGCCGAATCTATCATATACCAGTCACTTATGGCACCTAGCAGATCCCATTGGGTTCAATAGTCTGTTGAGTTTCCTTCATGGTGTGCAGCATTTTCCCCCGAAACAATAGTGCTACATGTTGCACTATTTTTTGGGGAAAATTTAGCGGAATCTGCGATAAAGGCTCCTAATGGAACCACAAATCCAGATGTGAACAAGACCACCCCTTGACAGGTCATTGGCACAAGATACTTGTTAATGACCTGCCCTGTCAGTGGTTTTAATATTTATGGCAGACTGGTATTTGTATGTATATATCATTTCTTTCTCTACTCTATTTTTCTTTTGCAGAACAAGCCAATTATGGCATTTGGACTTTTCTCAATTACAGTATGCGTCGCCTATATTGCTTATTTACATGCAACAGAGGAAAATAAGAAAGACGTCTATGAAGCAGTTGACAGTGAAGGAAACCGATACACAAGAAGAAAAACATCAAAGTGGGATTGAGTTACTAAGATGCTCATTCTGGACAATGCATGGTCGTCAGCAGTAATTGTTTCTACAAAATAAGAGAAATTATATTTACAGAACAAATTTCAGATGTTTAATAAAAAAAAATGAGTGCCTCGACACGATGAAGATAAAATAAGGTTGGATTTTCCTGATTCACTTAACAATATCTACTACTTATTTAAGCCAAAAGACAAGGACTGAAAATATGGTCATGGGACTTCAAGCATTGTAGAGCTTAGCATGCCCTACTATGACTTTTTAAAGTCACAGTAGGACATGCTCAGTTATGCAGTATGTACGAGGGGCTGCTGATAAGTCTTTGGCTTTACCCAGAAAGAAACGAGATAGGAAGATGAAACTTTACATTTATTCCACATACTCTCCACTGATGTCAGCACACTACTTACATCGGTATTCCAAGTTCTGTAAGCCTTGCAAAAAGAAGGTTTTTGGTTGTGCCTCAAACCAGTCATTCGTAGCAGCCATGGCATCAGAAATGGTGTGAAATTTGGTACCCTTGAGGTGTTTCTTCAGGTTTGGAAACAGATGATAGTAGGAGGGAGCTAGATCTGGTGAATAAGGTGGGTGGTCAACCAGCTGGAAGCCTAGCTCCACCAGTTTTGTCGTGGTGGCTTGTGCAGTGTGAGCGGAGGCGTTGTCTTGCAGAGAGAAGATTCCTTTGGACAGCTTGCCGCAACTTTTGGCCTTCAGAGCTGCCTTCAATTGGTCCAAAGGCTCAATGTAATACCTTGCATTGATGGTGAAACCATTTTGAAGGTAGTCCACGAGCAGCACACCCTCCTTATCCCAGAACACAGACGCCATCACCTTAGTGGCTGATTTTTGCACCCTGAACTTCTTTGGGCGAGGAGAACCACTGTGCCTCCACTCTTTTGACTGCTCCTTGGTTTCAGGGTCATACAAATAAATCCAGGTCTCATCCATAGTGACCAGTCGATCCAGGAAGTTCTTATCAGTCCAGAAATGCTGACAAATGGACCGGGAAGTTTTCACTCGCATGCTTTTCTGATCTGTTGTCAAACATTTGGGGACCCACTTTGCAGATAGCTTCTTCATGTTCAAATGTTCATGGATAATGACACAAACACGTTCACCAGAAATCCCCATGATGTCTGCTATTCCTTTAGCTGAAATTCGCTGATTCTCCAGTATGAAGTTGTGCACAGCATCGACGATCTCCGGATCAACAACCTCTCTCGGTCGTCCAGGACGTTCCTCATCATTGGTGCTGAAGTGGCCCGTTTTAAATTTGACAACCCAGTTCTTAACTAGAATATGAAGGCCATTGATCCCCCAATGTCTGCGACATATCACCATGAATATCCTTCACGGACTTTCCTTGCATAAACAAGAATTGTATCTCTCCTCTGCTTTCATTTGCTGTGAATATCGCCTTAGACTGCACCATTCTGTTTTCCCGCGTGCCGAGATCACGGTTGCCATAAGCTACAAGCACAAAATTTTGAAAACCTTTTATTAGACACATAAGGCTTTCATGTGATGTAACATTCGTTACCATAGAAACAAAAAAAAAACAAAGCCAAAGCCTTCTCAGCGCCCCCTCCTATAACTCGTTATCTTACTTATTTCATACCCTCTGAATCTCGTAGCCTCTTTTTCCTCAGATAGTCATGTGATCTTGGTTCTGAGCAGCTTAGATCTACTTAGGGGTTATGAATTCATTTTCTTGTCAATTTCCCAGTCTGTGTGATGTTGTTACATAGATCTACCACAAAAAGTGCTTAGAGGGGGACACAGACACTCCTATCACAGTTACTAATGATGATCACAAGATCCTGTCATACAGTTATAATAGAGGAGATTACAGCTCATCCTCCTGACTGTATATTTATGGTCTGTAGTCTTATTTAGATGAATATAAAAGGTAATTATAATTAAACTGGCCCCTCTGTAGGTAAAAATGGTATAGGCTTAAATAATATGGCGCTGATTCATCATGGGATTGATTGAAACTGAAAGTAAAAAATCTCACCATCAAGATTGTGTCCGATACAATTCAGACACGGAGCTACACTGCAGATAAGTGATTGGGATTCAGGGAGGAGACCTCCAGAGTCTGACAAGCAATCGGGTGAAGGGGGGTAGGGATGGAAAAATATGTTTTTGCCAAATATATACATAGCGTTGAGTGACATGGTTGTTGCTCTATAAGGTGCATTTAGTCGTTTACATTCACTGATACAGTGAATAGTAAATTATTTGCAAGCGATTTATCTGTCTGTATAAACAGGATGCAACTCACAGAAGAAGAAGCCAAATACAAAGCACCTGATAAACTGCAAGGCAGGCTCAATCATCATATACACTGGTAGTATGCAGAACGCCAGATTGCAATATGGAGGAGCTAAATGTTCAGTGCAGCCTCTCAACTCAACCCAGATTGGGGGAGGGGTGACAGCTGGCAGGCATAGTCTGCACATATGAACCAATACCACGGATGTCAACCATAGATAAGTGTGCCAGACAATAGACGAATGCAACCCCTACGTGTTTTGGCCAAAATGCAAACTAGCACCCGCATTTATCAGTGTTTTTTTGCATGCAGTTTGCTATAGATGCTGGACGAGCCCAAGATGTCATGCCATACTGTGGTGATACAGGGCAATCCACTGCTTTGCCAGTAGGGATTGCATTCCTGTATGGTGTGGCGTGCAGTTTTATCGTAGCAATGCGAGATTATTCTCAAAAGAAAGCATCGCTGACGCTCAGAAATCGTAGGAACAAAGACGCGATTTGCCATGATTTTCTTGCAGCAAAATTGCGATAGCTCGTGTGAAACTAGTCTAATGCCTCCTTTACATGGACGATTTTCTGCAGCAAATTTACAAGCTTTAAAAAATTGCGTCTAAGAGAACCAATGGTTTCCTATGGGAACCTTCACATGGACGATTTGTAGCCGCGTCAAAAAAAAAAAAGGTCTTGACCTATCTTGTTGCAGAAAATCACAGAAGCCTCCATAGACTCCTATGGGAGACTATGCGAGGCAGACGGCAAGGGGTGATTAATTCCCAGCAGCATTGAGACCAGGGTTTTCCTACAGGGGAGAAGGAATTCCCCAGCAGTGGTGAGACTGGTGTTCCGCTGCTGGGGAATTCTTTCTTCTCCCCTGCAGGGAAACTCTGGTCTCGTCGCTGTTGGGGGATTCCTTTATCTCTCTCCTCTCGGAGCTGCACCACTTTTTTTGCTGTAACACACAGCTCCCAATTTTCTGCAGGTCTGGCTGCGATTTTGTTCACAAAGCTAACTCCTGTGTGATTTTATAGCCTGAGTGAATGAGGCCTAAACCACAGTGTGATTGTTCAAAGCAAGAGAAACCAAGTAATCTTGTAGATACGATACCTTTTAATGACCAACAAAAAGACATGATGTCAGAGCGAGCTTTTGAACCTACTTAGAGCTCTTCTTCTGGCTCAATGGAATAGATGTGAAGAGGCATATATATATATACACATACATATGACAAGGCCCAGACATGGATGTGATTAATTTGCACTTAAAACAATACCAGAACAGGATGAGTAGAGAAGTAAATAATTAGTCCACTGATGAGGAATGTGAGTGTTTTATGGTCTCTGAATTAGTGTTAGGGGGTCACCAGGCCAGCATTTTATCTCTTATAGATTTCTCATAATCTCCAATGATGCATGAAGCCACTTCCGATGTTAATTCCGGTCTTGAAAATGTCAAAGATGGTTATAAACTTGTACTCCCAAATTCTTCTAGGACATTGAGATTTGAAGTTGCCTTTTAATATAGTAACTTTCTTATGTTCTACGTTGTGTCTGTGACTAGAAAAATGCTCCGCCGTAGGTAATTCTGCTTTTCGCTTTTGTCCTGTTTCTCCAAAATAAAGCTCCCCAAGAGGACATGCATTGCACCGGATCAGGTACGCAACATTGAACGTGGAACATGTGAATGTCCCGGGGATCTTATAGTCCTGCTGTGTGCTAGGGATTTGTATTCTGTCCGCAGTCCGTATATGTGAGCAGGTTTTGCAGCTCCTTACATTGCAGGGATAAGTTTCTTTTTTGTGTGTCAGAGGGCAATGCACTCCTGATTATAAAATTTCTTAAATGTGGAGGTTGCTTGTAACACATAAGGTGGTGGTGGGGGGGGGGGAGGGGGTCTGGGAATATGGTTTTCAGATGGTTATCCTTGTGTAGGGTATGGTGGAGTTTCTTTGCGGTTTTCCATAGTACCTCTAGCTGTAAATTGTAGGTCACTACTAGAGGCAAACAAACACAGGAGAAACTAGGGGCCAAGATGAAATCTGATAGGACACACTCTCTTGGTCGCAATCCCAATTTGGATAAATATATAGTCTGCTTTAGGCATGTGGTGCAGCCTACTAGTGTTTCCCTGAGAATAAGACCTATGTCAATAATAAGCCCTACCATGATTTTCGGGAGGGGGGGTCTTGAAATATAAGCCCTCCCCCCAAAATAAGCTCTAGCTACAATAGATAAAAACAAAACAGCAATACTCATCCAGCCAGCAGCTTTTGGGTCCCTCACGCTCATCCCCGGCGCTGCAGCAGGCTGCTGTGTCCTCCGCGCTGACAGCATTCTCTTCCTGGTAACGGGGCTTTGAATACCCCACCTCCAGCAAGCGAGTGCTGTGATTGGATGACGAGTGCCGCTGGCTAAGCCAATCAGAAACGGCACTTGATCATTCACAGCCATTCAGTGAATATCACAACACTGGCTTGCTGGAGGTAGGGTATTCAAAGCCCCCTTAGTTACCAGGAAGAAAATGCTGTCAGCGCAGAGGACACGTCAGCCTGCCGCAGCGCCGAGACCAGCGCGAGGCAAGGCATCATGACGCCATCAGTTAGGTGAGTATAAGACACCCCCTAAAAATAAGACAGGCTCTTTGGGGGCAAAAATTAATATGACTGTCTTATTTTCAGGGAAAGACGGTATATTGGACAAGCAGAAAAAGGAAGCATTTATTATCCATATGCAGGAAAGAAGGTCCATCTATTCACTCAAAAACAACAAGGAGATCACCTTTAAGCCTGCGGATAAGGGTGGTGCTATAGTCCTCATGAACACATCAGACTACATGAAAGAAGCTGACAGACACCAGATACTACACCAGACTGGACCAAGACCCGACTCAGAAATATATGAGAGAATTATAAAGAGTCATCAGAAGCCTGTCTGTGGGTTCCACAATATTATTGGACTTGATACTGTGGAACCCAGGGTTGGAGTATTCTATAGGCTTCCCAAACTACACCAAGCTGGCAACCCACGAAGGCCAATTATCTAAGGTGTGGGAAGCCTCAGGCTGCCTTCACACTTGCGATAAATGTGTGCTATTTTCGCGCAATGTGAAATTGAGTGAAAATGCAGAATTATGAAACCAATGATTTTCAATGGTTTCATTCCCATTTTCATTGTTTTCACTCATGCGATGTGGAGTGAAAAAATATATTTTTTTAAATGTCTCCCTATGGAGCCTCCTTTTTATCACTTCACAAAGCAGGAACTGCGTTTTTAACATTAGAAATTCCTATTGTCTATCGTGAGAAAAACGCGCAACAAAATCTCAAGCAGCAGTGATATTTTTGCAAGAAAAAGACTTGCTGATACTGAGACATCTCATGAGCAAAATTGCGATTTTGCCGTGATTTTCTCGCGGTGATATCACCAGTGTGAAGGAGCCCTTACTAAAAGAATCTCAGGATGGGTAGAAGGTGTCCTCAAAACCACTGATGAGAAATACAACCAGCTATTTGCAGAACAACACGGACCTACTGAACACACTGTCAACCGCTGGTCCCCACCCTGATGGCGCTATCCTGGCCACCATGGATGTGGAATCTTTATATTCAAACATCCCACACGAAGATGGACTGACCACCTGCCAGGCACACCTTGAGGCCAATGCGGTTGCCTCTGAATCCGTGTTACAACACACAAGATTTGTCCTCACACACAATTACTTCTCCAGGGATCTTTAACAAAAATTGCATTGCACTTGCGTGCCGTGCTATTTGCATGCAAGTGCAATGCGATTTTTTTTACCATTGAAAACAATTGGCTGGACTTGCGATTTTTTCATATGTGTGAAATACGCAAGTACATAGATGCAATGCATTTTCTAAGCAAAAACACACCGTGGTCGCATACAGAATTGCAATTTTAAGAGTGCGATCTCACATTCGTACGTGTTAATGCATTTTAAGGGCTTTTTCACATGGGCATGATAATCACGGCCGCATAATGGGCTGAAACAGAACCATTTATTTCAGTTGTTTTGTTTTCATCAGCCGTATTCCCGTCCGTTGATAGTACGGGCAAGAAAAGATAGGACTCACCCTATATTGCATGCCGGAAAGATAGGGCAGGACCTGTCTTCGTGCTGATTTTTTCAAACTCACACGCACTAGTCCGAGAAGGAAAAAAACCCATTCATGAGCAACTACGCTCCATAGCGGTGAGCGTAGTTGTGCATACGGCTATGTGTTTTTTCCCTTAGGGCTTATTCAGACGACCGTATATCAGCTGGGTTTTCATGCCGGACTGATATATGGTGTCCTTCTCTGCAGGAGGAGGAGGCTGGAAGAGCCGGGAGCAGTGCTCTGAGCTCCTGCCCCCTCTCCACTATTTGCAATGAGAGGGGTGGGACAGAGGCAGAGCTATCTCCCATTGCAAATAGTGGCGGAGAGGGGACGGAAGCTCAGAGCACTGCTCTCAGCTCTTCCAGCCTCCTCCCCCTGCAGGAGGGACACTGTATATCGTCCGGGCATGAAAACCCAGCCGATATACGGTCGTCTGAATAAGCCCTTAGAGTAAGAGAAACAGTAAGTGTTCTCCTGACAGACTGAATAGCTTTACCACATCTAAATGAATGGAGCATCACAACGGCCCACAACGGCTGTTGCAGCGGGACGCCGGCTGTGTCTGACAGCCGGCTCCCGCTGCGGGTGTAGCGCGGGATCATATGTGATCCCGCGCTATCCCCAGGACGAAAGTTTACGTCCTGTTGCGGGAAGTACCCTGCTGCCAGGACGTAAACTTAAGCCCTGCAGCGGGAATGGGTTATGGGTCCATGTGTTGTCTGGGTTTCGGTAAACCACATTCATACAACCGTATGCAAGTTGCGCCCATAAAAATCAAGTACAAGAAACATCGCACAGCACATGGACCCCATACACTACATGCCCTACTCTTGTCCATGAAGACGTGTGTGAAAAGGACATGCAGCACTTTTTTTCGCACGAACCATTGGTCTGTGCAAAACATTGGCCATATAGTAGGATATAATGGGACCATGTGCAGTTTGTGGAACACATGGCCAGCACACAACCCAAAGATACAGCTGTGTGAATAGACTCGTAAAGTCAGACAGCAAATGGACTGAAAATAAGGTGTGAACTGGCCCTAACAGCTACACTTCAGAGGAATATACTAGGGCACATTTATTATTGGTGTTGATCCGGAATTCTGGGGTAAATTGCACCTTTTCTTTAGCACTAATCAGGTTAGACAAATCTACTATAGATTTGGGCCATAAAAAACAGATGATACGCCTCTTACTGCACTACTGTAAAATGTGTAGAAAAGTGGGCATAGCTTGCTGCCTGGCCAAGATTTAGAAACATTTAAGAATTGTAACTTTTTTAAAACAGTGCAAAACGTATCGCCATCTCACTCCAGTAGCTGGCTAGAGTACAAAATGACTCCGAAACCTCCTTTAAAAGCTTTGTTCTGCGCAGTAGCTGCATCTCAACCTCATGGTGATCCCTTTGTGGGACCGACCATACCAACAGGGCGCTTTCACACAGGACGGAATAGTCTGTAACAATGTTGCAGAATATGTTATCCTGAAATTCTGCATGACACAAGGCAAATTTTGGATGCAGAATTGCTGGAAGAATTCTGCTATTTTCAATTTCGCATCAAAATCAGCATGTTAGCTGAATATTCCACAAGAGGGCATATTCCACAACGTTGTTCCGGAATATTTCTTCCCATCCAAAGGCCCCGAGGTTCCTTTCAAATGTGAAGGAATTACACTGCAGGATGCAGCGAGTTCCACAGCTGTAAAATTCCACACCAGAATCCACAGGTCTAAGGGCGCCTTCAGACAACCGTATACGGCATCCCTCTCTGCAGGGGGAGGAGGCTGGAAGAGCCGGGAGTTGTGCACTGAGCTCCCGCCCCCTCTCTGCCACCCACCACTATTTGCAATGGGAGAGGGCGGGGGGTGAAGCAAAGTTTCGGAACTTAGCCCCGCCCCCGTCACACCTTCCCCCATTGCACCTGGCCGATATACGGTCGTCTGTAGGCACCCTAAGGCCAGATTTACATGTATTTTGTGTGCACAATTGTGTCGCAAAACAAAAAAGAAAACACATCATGCTTAATTTTTTCTGCGCTCTTGCTCATGAAAAGAACACACCTGGCACTCATTAAAGAATTTGCCTATTTCAATGGCTGGGGACATTGATGCATATTTTTTGCACGCGCAAAAAGTACAAAATAAGGGCATAAACAGAAGTGCGATTGCTCAAATACGACTGCCGTTACGCCGGCCGATGTACGGCATCTCTCTCTGCAGGAGGAGGAGGCTGGAAGAGCCAGTAGCAGTGCTCTGAGCTCCCGCCCCCTCTTTGCCTCCTCTCTACCCCCCTGCACTAATTTCAATGAGAAGAGGTGGGAAAGGGGTGGAGCTAATTCACAGAATTTAGCCCCACCCCCGTCCCACCTCCTCTCATTGCAAATAGTGCAGAGGGGTGGAGAGGGGGTGTAAAGGAG
The DNA here is from genome assembly GCF_035609145.1 of Eleutherodactylus coqui. Classification (NCBI taxonomy): domain Eukaryota; kingdom Metazoa; phylum Chordata; class Amphibia; order Anura; family Eleutherodactylidae; genus Eleutherodactylus; species Eleutherodactylus coqui. The sequence goes on from NC_089837.1 coordinate 195,605,424, forward strand.
GCAGAGAGGGGGCAGGAGCTCAGAGCACTGCCCCGACTCTTCCAGCCTCCTCCCCCTGCAGACACAGACGCCGTATATCGGCCGGCGTGAATACCCGGCCGATTTACGGTCGTCTGAATGCACCCTAAACCCTAAGGCCTCATGTCCACGGGCAAATTATGAATTAAAATCCGGAGTGTTTTTCCTGCACGCGGATCCGCTCCCCATAGGGATGCATTAGACACCCGCAGGTAGTTAAATACCTGCGGATGTCATTTTTCCCTGCAGGTGCGGGTCCCGCGTGCAGGAAAAAATCTGGACATGCTCCATTTTAGTGCGGGGAGACCCGCTCCAGAATTTAACTCACCTGCTCCGGACGGTACGGGTCTTCTCTCCGTCACGCGGCCGGATCTTTTTTCTTTGGCCCAGTGGATGTGCCCTGCGCATGCGCGCAGCACACAGCCGTCGTGCTGAGCACATGCGCCGGGCCGAAGAAAGAAGATCCGGCCGTGATGGAGAGAAGATCAGGCCGCGAAGAAGGGAAGATCCGGAGCGTGCGGAGAGGTGAGTAATTCTTATTTTCAGCCCTCATCTCCGCGGGGCAGGAGGGACCTGCCATGGAGAATCTGTTGCGGGCCTGATTTTCCCCGTGGACATGAGGCCTTAAACACAGTTCTGCGCACAAATAGGCAACTTTCATTGCACAAAAACGCTACGCAAAAGTATGCGTAAATACACCTATGGCTGGATTCACACGAACGTATATCGGCTCGGTTTTCACGTCAAGCCGATATACGTCGTCCTCATCTGCAGGGGGAGGAGGCTGGAAGAGCTGGGAGCAGTGCTCTGAGCTCCCGCCCCCTCTCTGCCTCCTCTCCGCCCCTCTGCACTATTTGCAATGAAAGGAGGCGGGATGGGGCCAGGCTAAGTGACGAGAATTAGCCCTGCCCAGTTCGTGTGAATCCAGCCTATGTTTGTGTAAAGCTTGCCTAATTGTGGATTTTGATACTGAATTGCAGGCAGGTTTTAGGCCTCATGTCCACTTGCAAATTATTATTTAAAATCCGCAGCGTTTTTCCTGCATGCGGATCCGCGCCCCATAGGGATGCATTAGACACCCGCAGGTAGTTAAATACCTGCGGATGTCATTTTTCCCTGCAGACGCGGATCCGCGTGCAGGAAAAAATCCGTTCTATGCTCCATTTAGGTGTGGGTCTCCCGCGTGGACGGCTCCTGCAGGCTTCTATTGAAGCCTATGGAAGCCGTCCGGATCCGCGGTAGACCTAAAATCAGAATATACTCACCTGCTGCGGGCCGTGCGATTCTTCCCTTCTTCCCGGCCGGATCTTCTTGCTTCGGCGCGGCGAATGTGCCCGGCGCATGCGCGCGGCACGCAGCCGGCGTGCCGAGCAAATTTGCCGGGCCGAAGAAAGAAGTTCCGGCCGCGAAGAAGGGAAGACACACACGGCCCGCAGCAGGAGAGTTTGTTCTAATTTCAGCCCTTATGTCTGCGGGGCAGAAGGGACCCGCTGCGGATTCTCCATGGAGAATCCGGAGCGGGCCTGATTTTCCGTGTGGACATGAGGCAGATCCGCTGTGGATTTGTAACGCGGATTTGGGCTGCTGATGCACTGTAACTGTCTTTTATTTTTCATGCGGGAGATCAATTGAGATATGTGCTCTATGAGCTCCCACACGCGTGATCCACACTAAAATGGAGCATGTCCATTTTTTTTCATGCTCCAGAAATTTTTAATTTCACTTTTAAATACCATCCGCGGGTATTTATCTACCCGCGGGTGGTCAATGCATTGCTATAGGGGGGATCCACGTGCGGGAAAACCGCTGCGGATTGTAATTCTTATTTTCCCCGTGGACATGAGGCCTTATGCCGTTTTTAATTCTGCATCAAAATCTGCAGGTAGCCTTCAAATTTTTGGCGCAGAATTTACTGCGGCTTACAGTGCGTTACGTGGCCTATTCCGTCCCATGTGAAAGGTCTCCCAGGTGCTGTCACACATACAGATTATGTTCAGGCATTTGATGCAGTTTTTGAGGCCAAAATCAGGAGCGAGTCACATAACTAGGGGGAGTTATGAGCGAGATACTATGTTTCTTCTTTTTTGAATCCACTCCTGCATCAGACAACCTGAACAAGCCTGGAAGGTGGGACAGCATCTCACAGGTTCCCAGCTGCACGCACCTGTGTTGTACTAATTAGCTGGGATTAACAGGTATAAATCCTGCAGTACACAGCTCCTAGGTAAGGAGTGCAGGAAGAAGAAGGTAAAGTGATGTTAGTGGGATGGTAACTAATGTTGGGCTTTTACGTTGCAGTCATTTTGTAACCTGTGTAATGTGTTTCACTGTGGAAGTTATGTGGCTGAAAACCATGTTGGTGCCTTCCCTGTGCAGTGAGCTACATGTAAGGCTGCCTGTCCATGGGTGTATCTTCACTGCGTTCCCCACAGTGATAATCTGGATGTGGGAAATGCAGTTAATGCTTTCCATAGCAATCCTAGTGATTCTCTGCTTGCAGATGGCAAACTGCAGCATGGTGTGAATTGCCACGATTCTCTGTGGTGAGCTTACCTCTAAAGAAAAGAAAGGGGGAGGGGGGGAAACCCTTATTGAAAACCGTGCTGTTTATAGTGTGCTGCATATTCTCCTATTGCCTTGCAGATAACTCCTAGCCACAACCCTCTTCTGAAGCTCACTGTGTGTGAAAACACCTTAAGGCCATAACGAAAGGTCTGTGTCTCTTAATACTATGACTCTACAAGTTTTGCAAATTTTTTTTTTTTTTTTTTTTTTTTTATCAAGTGCAGCTGCAGTCCACAGGAGTGCACCAAGTTGCCTATAGCTGAAAGTAGTGCTCTAGGCTGCAGCTAGCTTAAAACTGGATAACTGCATTACAAAAGTCATAGTGGAACGCTAGCCTTATGATCCACTTAGAGCTCCTGCACACTTGCATTTTTCTTGTGGGTTTTTTTATAATAAATTTTTTTTTTTTTTGCACACAATATCACGTTTTTTTTTCATGCGATTGTCAATGGGACTTTCTAATGTTAAAATCGCATCGCACAAAAATTGCAAAGCACCAACTTGTGATGCGTTTTTAACATTAAAAAGTCCCATTGACAATCGCATGAAAAAAACCCGCAAGGAAAAACGCAAGTGTGCAGGAGCCCTTACACAGGGCAAGCTGTCAGGCAAATGAAGCCCGGTAGATCATCGCAGTGATGCTGGCACAGCTTGTAGCACTACCGGAATGGACGGGGAAGTGTCTGCCTCCATTCACTGTAAGCAGACAGTCGTTCAAAAGTCAATCGTGTTGGCCCTTGTATAAGCGTCCTATGTAAAAGGGCCATTACATTGCTCAAGCATTAATTGCTACTAGAGTTCCCTCTGGGACAGGAATAAGTGTATTTATTCTGCATCAAGAGTCTGCGACAAAAAACCTCCATTTGTTAGCTTTCTGAAACCCTATAAGGGCTATTTTGTAGTGTGGTGAAATCCCTGTTGTGGTGCTTGCTCCAGAACTGTGGCATTTTGCCATGATTTGATGGCAACAAATCTAACACTGAAGAGATTCATAGTGTGAAATGGAGAGTGGGGCATTGGGATTAACTGTGACTCGGGGCTTATATTCACCTGTAAAATGAATACTTATTAACGAGATGTAGCTATTGCCATTATAGAGCAAGTAATCTTAGGAATATGTATATCTGATCTGTTCAGGCAACTATGGCGTGCATACTTAAATCTCTAGTCAAGAAGATTGGCCTCTCCTCCAACCAGCTTCTAAAGGTAATGTGACTGTTCTTGTATCCTACTGTAAAATCTCTTCTCCTAAGGCCAGTTTCACACAGGCACACTTTACTGTTTCTACAGAATTTACTGTCAACACTATTTCCCTACCTTGTATTTTATTGAGTTATGTGATAAACTATGAAGAACTTGACAGATCTGCCAGCGTTTTGTAATTAGTATGGGCAGCCTTAAAGGGGTATCCAGTGACTAAAGGCTCCTCCCCCAAGTTTTCACCCATCCACTAGTGGTTTTGATGTGGATACCATGCAGACTTGAGCTTTCCACTTTAAGGGGTTAAGTGTGCTGCAGATCCACATCAAAAACTGCTATATGTAAAATCATCTAGAAAAAAAATGCCAACAATCTTGTTTGTCAGGAAATCACCCATGTCTTTGCACTACTACTATTCCCAATTCCACTAATAGTGCACTTACATGGGATGAGCTGTTGGGCAAACTAGCCTGATGCTCGTCCCAGTGAAGCACTCTCCTCTGCGTGTATACAGGAGAGTGTTGCTGGCATCGCGCAGAGCGCTGGCAGCCTGAAGATTGAGCATTCTTCCACCCCGCCTGCCACCAGTCACTGTAAGACAGTCGTTCAGAAGTGAACGACTGCTGTCTGCACTAAACACGTCCTTCAGTTTTCTACATGCAGAAACTGAATGACTGAACTGTCATTAAGTCGCTGCATGCATTAATATGGGACAATCATTGTTCAAATTCCAGTGGGTGCACATGTAAGCTATAAGTAATCTTTGTGAGAATATATAAATGGTTGTCCTGGGATAACAGCTCTGCCCTTAAGTGGATGCATTTTCTATTAGTCCATCCAAGGAAGGTGACTGTCTACTAGCCTTACTAAATGTTTTTGGGTTTTTTCCCCCCTCTAGTGTGTCCTGATGAACACTGCAATTGAGCTGTTTAGCTACATTGATGCTCCAGTTTATTCCACTTCATGCTATCTGTACTACGACTGGGTAAGACTGTATACACAAACCTGTACTTGTATATTGGCCTGTTGTGACTCTCTGGATGTTATAAAATTGCTTTCATGATGGCTAAGGAGCCATAGGGTAAAGAGTCAAGGAATGTATTCCAGTAAGCTTAGAGAATTTGTCATGTAGATCTAAACTGTAGTAATCAATCACCCTGGACTCTGACTCAGGAATTGTAGAGTCTATTTGGGTTAAGAACATTGGCATCAGAGAACTAACGGACTAGAGAGTCTAACAGTTGCATGACTTTGTACTTGGTAGAGGTAGAAATAATCAAGTCTTCGTCATAGATTTAGCTTTGCCATGTGACACTTATGAGATTTTAGCTATTAGCCCTTCATGAGGCCCTCTGTACCATCAAGGTTAAGGGTAGCTTATCACAGCATTGTTGGAGAAACTTTTTGTTTTTTACTACTGATGAACTATCCTCAGGATAGGTCATCAGTGACTGATCGGAGTGGTTCCAGCACTCAGGATCCCCAGCGATCAGCTGATCTTCCGACACACTATGGAGCTGGACATGGTCATTGGTGTTGCAGCTGGAATTGTAATAGGGTGGCTTCACTCTTAGTCAAACAAATGAGGGCCAAGCTGCCTCTTACACTACTAGCTCCAGCCCTGATGGCGATGGTTGGCTCAGCTGCAATGACAGTGGGCTGGAGGATCACCTGAATTTGCATACCCTTGCTGATAACTTGATGATCTAGCCTGAGGATAGGCAATCAATAGTGAATGCACAGACAACTCCTTTAAGGCATGACAAGCACATGCAATACCAGACATAATAAATTCAGATCAGAATCTTAAGTGTAACAGCGTTACTGATCTAAAGAAGAAAAGTGTATATACATAGTTAGCCAATCTCAATAAGTGCTAACACCTCTCTGTAAACCTTGAATTAGCCAGTCACTGAGTAGTACAACTATAAATTATGGATTATTACTTAACGAATCGCATGATCATAAAATATCTCCAATGATATTGTACTAAAGAATTCTAAAAAGATGTATCTTGCTTGTAGAGTACCAACTTATTCAACAGTGCTTTCAGGTTATTACACCCACCCACTCACTCCCACACCAAGCTGGGTACCCCTTTTTATTTTTATTTTTTTTATTTTTTTTCCTGAGCTTGGCAGGCTAAGCCAATCATGAGCTGGCTACTTGAAGTCTAGACTTAGGATATCTGTGCAGTGGAGGAACACTATAAACCAAAAAGCTTGCAGTGCATCTTCTGATGTACGGATTGACGGCAGCATCAGTGTGTGAATCCAGCCTTGGCTCATGCCCACAAGCAATGTGTATTTATGCTGTGGGAGTACCGCGACTCAAAACAAAAGTGCCAGTGAGTGATCACAGGTTTCTGCAGGCTCCATTCCTTGATATCAATGGAGCCCTCTTGCAGCGTAAATCTGTAGTAAAATAGAACATGCCGCGATTTCTTTTTTTTTTTTTTTTTCCCTCCTGCTTGCAGAAACCTGCAGTAGAAATCTGCATGTGTGTTAGCAAGCAGAAAGCGATTAGCTTCAATAGAAGCTTGCCACTGTGGAATTCACATGCAGATTTCCACTGTGGGAAATGCAGTGCAAATCCGTGCCTGGGCATCCACCCTTAAGTAACATGTCCTAGTAGCAGTATGCCCTGAAAACCTAGTTTGTTCTATCACTATGGGCAAGATTGCTAAAACACCATACACTACAGTGTGACATCAAAAATGAAATGGAGTATCTCCTGCACAATACCTTCTAGGCCGAGCTCATGAGTGTAATTTCATTGCATATTGCCAACACGTAATACAGTCAATGAAAGTTGGACTTGCCTTTTTTTTTCGATCCACTAAAAAAAAAACTTTCCGATTGGGGGGTATTTTGCTGCAGATTCACTAAAAATCAAATTCTAGGAACCTCTCCTGTTGCCATTCATGTTATAATTTGAGAATGTAATATTTTTGCTTTATACATTGGGTCCTGCCTCTCCCCCATACGCAGACAAGTCATACCAGAGCATATTAACTTGCATATTGAAACTGGATTGAAATTGTGTCAAATGTGAATGTCTTTGTTTAGAGCATGGAAGACTACTTGTACAGAGCTCCTTCTGATGCAGAACAAACTGTGGAGACTACTGACTTGCCTTTAGACTGGTACGTGTAAATTCTGTATAACTCTTTAGGCAGATGGACACAAGATGGTTGACCACTATACTTCAACTGTATGTTATAAAATGGGAATGGAAGAGTTGATAGTTGTAGACAGAAAGTATAATTGAAGGAACTTGCCAACCTATTAAATACTTCTGAGAATGTATCTAGGATGGGTTGGCTGCTGTTCTAGAACTACATGTGAAGCTGAAGGGCTCAAAGCCAAACTTCACACAGGTGAGTGATATCGGGCTGTGAACCATGGCCTGATCTCCTGCTCGCCGATATGTAAACTGCATCTATGGGGTGTCAAAACCGTCTTGCATTACTTCAGGGGAAGTAGCAACCCTCCACCACGGCTAACAGCGTAACAGTGCCGATGCAGCAGACCAGAGTTTCTCCCATTGTTTTCAATGAGGAAACCTTGCATCGCACCTAGTGGAACGTGGACATGGCTTAACTCATGCCCTTTAAGCAAAGTGCAAAATACCTACAACACAACAAATATGGTGCAAGACATGTTTACCACTCTTTGGCACAAACTGAGCCATAAATCTGATATTTTGCTTGCTGGCGCTTCCCCACTGTAACAATTTGCTATGCAAACTATTCCAAGTGCCCTTTACAGACTGTAGTGTACATATTGTGACAAGTTGGGCTTGAAAACCAACTTGTATCAAAGCTTTGCAATTTCTTTCAGGATCCTTGATCAAGCCGATTTAAACGAAAACCCATCCGTGGCTGAGGATTCAGTCTGCGTAACTTCAGTGGACCCAATGGATACTATGTACTTGCCTATACCAGAGGATCTGTGTGCTCAAGCCAGAGAAGTAAACCATAAACTAGACTTCAATTACTCAAATTTGTGCAAACCTGAAGCCTTCTATTATCTAGTTGGCCCTGTGAACCTGTGGTTGGAAGTTCCAGTTGATTTGGATACACAAGTAGCTCAAACCCCACCAAGTACTGCCAATCCATATTATGCAGAAGATGACTTCGACTGCTTTGGAAAATACCTCTCATTCCTAAATGCCAGTCCAGGGCTAAATAGTGCAACCAAAAGGCAAGATGTAATGTTTAGAAGTTGTGGTGTGCAAACTACTGAAGAGCTGCTAATCCCAAGTGCAAATAACACTCTGGACAACTCGCAGACGGAGTCCTTCTCTGTATCCTTCAACTATGAAACGAAGGCTATGGAGAGTATATTTTGGGACAGCTATGATCTACACTTACCTGTCAGCCTTATGGAGTGTGTAGATACAAATGGGTAAGTAATTCCAACCACCTTGGCATTGCAAGAAAAGCTGTGGGATATTGTGGTTTTGATGCAGAAGCCATCTGCTGTAAGACATTTTAAAAATGGCACTAAAGTCTTAAAGCCTTATGCCATTGTCTCCAACTTGCACATTTGCCAGTGTTCACACCACACCATGGTGTGACTTTTGCGTGCATAGGTCCCTGTGTGAAAGAGGCCTAAAACCTGCCTGCAACTTTGCATCAAGATTTTCAGTTAGACCTGCGGACTCTAGTGTGGAATTCCACAGCTGTGAATTTGGCTGCATCCTGCGGTGTAATTCAGTCCCATGTGAACGGTTCCTAAGACGTCAAAATAGTATTGAACTGGCATCTGGGCATACAGTCATTAACCAACCGAAGTAGAATTGAATGTGTCTTTCCATTTTGATTGGCCATAAAAAAAAAATCAAGCCATCTTACAAACTAGTCTAACATGTATTTTATAAAGAGAACTGCTAATTAGAGATGAGCGAACGTGCTCGTTTAGAGCAATTACTTGATCGAGCATCACTTTTTTTTTTTTTTTCCTGAGTAACTGCCTAATCGGGCGAAAAGATTCAGGGGGCACCGTGGCTGAGTGGGGGGGAAAAGAGAGCTATTCCCCCGAACCCCACCCCTACACCTGAATCTTTTTGTCCCAAGTAGGCAGTTACTCGAAAAAAGCGATGCTTGATCGAGTAATTGTCCTAAATGAGCATGTTCGCTCATCTCTACTGCTAATATATGTTCTAATGGAGTTTCTAAAGTGCACTTTTTTTGTTTTCTCCTTTTCTCCTCTAGATGGGAACATACAAACCCAGACATGTTCTTTGGCGACTATTTATTTAAACTTGTGGTAAAGTACTGACATTTCCTTTATTGGATAAGCTCTGCATTTATGAGGCACTAATTTGTTAAGAATAAAACCTCTGGGGGGGGGGGGTTAAATGCATTACAGTATTGGACAGCCTTAGCTTGTCACAGAAGCCTTTAAGTGTGTAAAACTCACATGATTCTACACTTCCCAGAATCTTATAGGGTGTTTTGTTTGTTTTTTGTTTTTTTTGTCTTGGTAGAAGTCTGCAGCACATAAATCTGTAATAAAGTAACATGTTCCTTGCTGTCCCAGAAAGTAACTTGTACTCTACAGGATCTATGTCTAGCTGACTAACTTAGGTTGCAAAATACAAATGTTTTTTTTCTTTCTCTCCTTCCTTCCAGCATACAGAGCTTCCTGCAGATCCACCAGTGTCCTCCACCCCCATGAGGCTAGTTCACAGTAAAGGCAAAGTACATATCTTGGAAGGAATAAATTATACGCTGTTTGAGTAGTGAAGCGCTGGTGTGGCCCTGCATGCTACAATAGGCCCAGAAACTAAACCAATGTGTAGATGAAGGCTAGATAAAAAATGGCACATACCCCAGGATGCTGCTGCACTAATGCTCTGGGATGAAGTGGCCACTTGGCTCTATGGTGCCCACTCCTAGAGCCTCTGTCTATGGACTTATCGTTAGTCCATATAACTTCCCTGTAACAGACCCATTATAGCCACTTGTGCTATACTTGCTGCTTTCACAAACTATGGTCTGTGCAAAGAAGAAAACTCAGCATGCCTTTTTTTTCCCTCCCAACTATTGTAGATGAGAATGGGACATACAATAACCATCGCCCCTGCTGATTGGACAGCATATGCATACATAGATGCCTGATGTGTGTTACACCTGAGATCCTTGGGTGTAGGACTAGTACAGCTGTGTGAATCTGGCCTAAAGCGTGCAACATGATTAAACTACACATAGTCATTATCAGATTATTAATTTTTTTAATACATTTTTGGGTTTTTAGAGTATTCTAACAGATTGTACATCCTCTAGGCCAGTCTCACACAGCGTTGGCAAAACAGTGATTTTTATCTATGTGTCTGTTTGTTTGTTTTGTTTTTTGTTTGTTTTTTTTACCACAATTTTTATTGGCCTTTTTTTTTTCAAACACAGGTTACTGCATTTGACAGCACTTTTTTACGCACCCCATCATAGGGCAGACAGCAATTATTCGAGTGCAGGTCTGCAAGGCCCCATTGAAATCAATGGTCGTGTTGTACGATTACTGCCACAGTAAAAATCGCCCTCGTGAGTGGCCTTGGCGCAACAGCCCTTGCTGCTTTTATGATTTTAAAGGTATAGGCCATAGAGGGATACAAAGAGGTATCATATATGTTTCACCCCCCCCCCCCTCCACGTTTTGCATGCACTAGTGTGTCTTTGAATTGTCACAACGATCACGGTTTTCTGAAATTGATGTGAATGTAACTATTATATAACTTGTCACTGACTATAGAATTGTATAGAACTTCTCACGACTAACGCTGTAAATACGATCACTCTTGTGTAATAACCCCATATTTGATATATGTGTACACGGTATGTATTCCTCAATGCCCTGTTTTTAATAAATTGCCAAACTTGACAAATGTCTTACTGTATTCTCCTCCCTCCTGTCTTTCTCGGACACAAGTGTTTCTAAAAGTGCAGCGTTTTGTGTTGTAAAAATCAACCCACATCGGCAAAGCGAGCTTGTCGATGCTTACCTCCCCTTCTCAGTGGCCGAGTAAGCGGTGTTAATAAAGTACACTGCATTTGCAGTATCTCTAACGCACACCGTTCCCTTCAATGGGCTATACACTGCCACGTCTGAAGGTAGAACATACAGCATTAGTTTTAGTGCATGTTATGAACTGCGCTAAAGCGCTTATCTGAGAAGCCCCAAATGAATGGAGGCTTAATATGGCATTTTTAGGGGACGATAAACTCCTAAACACTGCTGTAAGAAAAGGAAAAAAAACGAAGGCCGTTTTCGCACATGGTGTCGGAAATCTTTTTTTTTTTTTTTTTTTTTTTTTTACAAGGCACTAGGGCCACTCCCACACATGCAGTCAGTTAAATGACTCTTAAAACCACAGCCCTTGTGATTTTGAGTGGTGTAATTAAACACATGGTACGGTGCTTTTAATCCACCCCATCATTGTGAAAACACAGAAATAGGACCGTGCTGAAATTGTGGCACTAAATGCCATGTTCGGGCACAGGTCTGTAGCCCCATTGAGATGAATGGCAGTATTAGACCACGAATAGCACAGCGCTCAAACGCTGTGCTAATTGTGGGGGCAAAAAAAAAACAGGTGTGAGCGGTCCAAGGGCGGGCCAGAGTTTAAAGGGACTGAAACTTTGGAGCAAAGAAAAAAAAAAAGCCGTGTATTTACACCGTAGAAACATGACCCACGCTGCCCCCTGCAGGCAAACAACTACACTGCGACCCCGCGATCATGAGAATCTATGGCAGAGCGGGAGCTCCGTACACTTGCGACTGTGCATTGAAGTGAATGCGGCGGTTAGACCTAATGATGCGACATTCATTAGTAGCAAACGATAACGGACTAGCCCTGCCCACTCCCAGCCCCGCCTCGCCCCGCGGCTCTGGAGGTGAGCGATGCTACTGGCGGGGTGGAGCCAGCGCTCCTGCTGTCTCCATGGTGACGGGTATGTAAACAAGCCGCTGTGCTGGGTATAGCGGCACGCACGGACTGTGCCCACAGCGCTGGCAGCATGTCGCACACACAAGCCGAGAGCGTCATCAAGAACATTATAAGGGAGATAGGGCAGGAATGTGCCGCGAAGGGCCAGGCTGTAGCGGAGACGCTGGTAGCATTTGTGGTAAGTACTTGGCAGCAGGGTGATACCCACCTGCATCTACTTGGCAGGGCATGCTGGGAGCTGTAGTATGAAGACTATAGCTATCGCCATGTAGGGCAGCGTATCGTACGCGGTCGTGCCGTCTGACTTGTTTTCCTATTAATTCGCCGCGCTGTCACACAGTGGGCTGCGTATGCATCATCGGCCGTACACAAGGTATTGCATGGCCAGTGTAGCATACGCTGCGCATACAGAACATTAGGGCTGTACGAGCGTATAGAGCATGCTGCCATCCGTTATACGCAGGTAGTACACGCAATGTGTGTACACCAAAGTGAATGGATCAATGGACTGTCATTGACCCGTACAACCACGTATTATGTGGGCGTATATCACATGCGTAATATGTGGTACAATCACACTCATGGGCATGAGGCTTAAAGGACAATTTCGGGCTGTAATACGGACCAATATAGGGCATGCGCGTAATACAGAGCACAGATACCCCGTGTGAATGAGCCTTATCACGGCTCTCTGAAGACAACCCTAACGCTGATGTGGCCCTTGGTGTAAATGAGTGTGGCCCCCTGATCCACAGCTGGAGGAGAACGCTTTTAGCAGACTATGAAAGAGGCCGCCTGCACACAGAATCCGTCCCTGCCCGCGGCCGGCGACCCTGCTCTTTTTCTGTACCCTGTACGGGCCGAACAGCTCGCCAGCGGACATGCGCAGTACGGATTTTCCCGTGCCATCACTAGACGATGACGCGGGTGCCGCAACCTTTACGCAATCTTAACTGTGGAAGGGCTGCAGGCCGGCCGACCACCATTGACTTCAATGGAAGCCGTCTGCGCAGAATCCACTCAAAACTAGAGCATGCTGTGATTTTTTCCTCCGTAAGTAGTAATTATAATAGGTTTCCGCTCGTGTGCAGGAAGGATTATTTTGCCATTGCCTGCTATGGACGGCATTTGCTGCAGCGCCCGGAGGTGGGCGCCCGCTCCAGATTCCACAATGCAAATCCATGTGTGTGCAGGCGGCCTAAAGCAGAGCTTCATAATGCTGTGCCCTGTGATCCACTGACATGTCCCGGTATGATCAGGGTCATCGCAGGGACGGCACATCTCCAGTATTACATCCTCACTGCAGTGGATGGCGGTTGTAGGGGTTCCCTGCATGCATATGGCTGCAGCCAGTGGTTTGGGCTCACACTATTTTCCAGGATGGCCAAATGCTATTAGTCTAATCGTTCCTGTGCGCTTCTAGAAACCAGGAGGCTAGCGGTTGTGGGTGTCCAGGCCATGTATATGTGGTCTGTGGAAGTATGGTCTATCACCCCAATAACACGGAAATGCAGGATAAGGGCCCCTTCACATGAGCGTATATGTGCATGCAAAATGCAGAGAATAGAGCACATTGAATGGGTTAATTCCCAGTACTCTTATTTTTTTGCGCGTGCATTACATGCGAGCAGAAAGAAAACGCAGCATGCTCTATTTTTGTGCGCATATGCGCATCGAAGATCCCCATAGAAGTCTATGGGAAATGTGCAATACTGTGCACAATTCAGCAGGACGAAGAACACATCTGGAGCTCTTTAGGGTAAATAGTCTTTAAAATCACAGCGGGGTGTCCTGTGAACTGGCCCTGTGAGCACAAAAGGTACAGTAATATGAGCCAAAATGCATGCAAAAGTGCATCATACATAGTGTTTCCCCGAAAACCCTACCCGGTTTTGGGGAGGCTTGAAATATAAGACCTCCCCTGAAAATAAGACCCAGTCAACCTGCATGAAAAAAAATCAATACTCACCTGGTCCGTGGCGTCCGGGGACACCTCGGACCGGGTGAGTATAAGGCCCCCCCCCCCCCCCTTCCTTGTTTCCCCAAAGATAAGACACTGCGCCTCTTTAGGGGGAAAAATTAATGTAAGACAGTGTCTTATTTTGGGGGAAACATGGTAGTACAAATGTATTGCACTTACAGAAGCAGGTTTTGCGCATACGCTCATGTGAAGGGGCGTCAACATCAAATGTATTGCAGAGTATATAGAAAAAAAAATGCAGCATCTTCATTTTGCAGCACTACACAAATTATACTGTCTGTCCCATTGGGACTCACTTATAGTAATATGTTTTTGGAATGTGGGAGGAAACTCACCCAAATACAAGGAGGCCATACAAATTGTATGCAGATGTTGCCCTTGGTCAGGATTGAACCTAGGACCCCATCACTGCAAGGCAACAGCACTAACCACTGAGCCACCATACTGCTCATAGATGAAATCTGAGATTTTATTGACTTAGGTCTCATGTCTACGAGGGGGGGTCAGATTTCGGACTGTGTACCTGTCCGGGTCTTCTTTTTCCTTTAGGCTTCCTGTGCAGAGGCGGCTTTGATTTGCGTTCCCCGCGGTGATAGTCCAGCCACGGGGAACGCAATGAAAGCTTCCTCCCTGTCTACGAGTGGAGAATCATTGCGATTCTCCGCTCGCGAGCAGCAATTCGCAGCATTCTGCGAATTTACCGCGATTCTCCGCGGTCAGCCTATTTGTCAGATAGGCTGACAGCGGAGATCCGTCTGCCGGCTCCTGCCCCCGTGCGGCGGTATCCTGCGGCGGATCTCTGCCGCTGGATACCGCAATGCCCGTGGACAGGCAGCCTTACTGTGGATGTGTGCGGAGGCGCTGGCTGGCGCACATGCACAGTGCAGTTTTTTTCTTTACAAACTCCCGCTTTCCCGTGGAATCCACGGCCTGTCCGCAATGTCAAGTATTTGGCAAGCACTTCACCAGGTGTCTCCATCTAAACGTTAAGTAAAGCTAGCTATATTAGCTTAGGTTACGGAAATGTGACATGGCATCTCCAGAAAAGTCAACCCTAATAGAGATGACGCTTTACAATGGGCTCTGCTCTTACCCTGAAGCAGGCTGATGTACCATTACATAAAAATCGTTAACTATTTTGGGTATTTCGCTTTTTTATTTCAAACCTCAGGTGAAAGCTGTAGTGTTAGACCCCAGAAATGGATTTAATGTGGATCGAACTCTAACGAAGGACGATGTACAGACGCTCATCAAGGTAACAAGCCAACCTCTCACCTACCTGATCGCTCACAGAGCGATATCTCCAGAATAGCTGCAGCCTGAGATCAGTCATTCATATTCCTCATTCATTGCGTGAACCTAGAGTAACGTCTTAATTCCAGTAAAACTAGTCTGACTTGAATGGAGCAAGAAATGAATAAATCACAAGGTATTAAAAGGGTTTTGCAGGACATATCTATCGATGATCTATCCTTGGGAGCCGTGCCTGCATTAACAACTGGGTCACTGTATTGTAGGCAGAGCTTCTGGCTCTGTGCACACTGACAGCAGGCCTGACGAGCAGCTAATCAGTGGGGATGCCGAGTGGTGGACCTCCACCGGTCAACTGATGGTTGGTGAATTATCTTCAGGATAGGTCATCAATAGTTCAACTCCTTTAAAAGGAAAAAAATGTGGTTTTATGCAGAATTAACAACTTGTAATATTATAGTGCTGTTATTTTACTATTATGTGTCCCCATTACAGGGAACCTGACATGTTGAAAATGCTGTCTAATCTGTGGACATCCTATGATGGCGCAGGAGGAGCTGAGCAGAATCATATATGCATACACTGATAAAACCACTCACTGGACTCCTAAAGGCCCATTTACACGCAACAATTATCACTCAAAATTCATTCAAACGATGGCATATAAACGATAATCGTGTGTAAACGCTGCCATCGTTCACTCTTTGGCTGAATGATGATTTTAAGGTGAGCTTAAAATCCATTGTTCGGCTGGAGTGAGATAACAGGAACCGCACGCTGTGTTCTGCACGGGAGTCGGAGATTACATTGTATTCTGCCGACAGCCCCTGCGATCAACAAAAGAGGTATGTGCAGAGCTCAGACTACATGCTGGGACTTGCAAACAGCTGCCGGAGGCCCTTTTACACGCAAATGAAGATTATAAAGTGCTAAAGGCAGGTTCCTTTTAAAGGGGTTGTGCAATGATTGAAAGTCATCCCTTATCTACAGGATGGGGAATCATTTTTAGTTCTGTGGGGGTTCAAGCGCTGGGAATCCCATGAATCCCAAGAACACGGCTGCAGCACATCCTGAAGTGAGGACAGCGACAGTCGCAAATGTGTACCTCCATTCTATTCTTTTTCATTAGGATCGCCAGAGAAAGCCGACTGATTGATCTTGGCTATCTCCAACGGTCCCATTGAAATGAATGAAGAGTGGTGCAAACACTGCCTCCCTTGTTACACAATTCTTCAGAGCCCCTTTCTTGGGATCAGTGAGAGTTCCAGCGGTCAGACCCCCACTAATCTGAAAGATATCCCCTATCCTGTGCATAAAGGAGGACTTTCAATCACGGCACAACCTCTTTAATTTAGTAGATTCACTGCTAACCGTGAAGTATCTATTTGCTTACTGCGTAATTAGTTACAGTTGCGTGAATACAACTTGTGCACATTTGAAACCAGTCATTGCCAGTCATGAAAGGCAGGAATACTGTGTATTGATTAGATAAGCCGTGCCTGTCTGTATGTACTGGGGAGTATTTTACAGATGTAGTAAAGTGGGTATAACGTCATCCATAGACTTCAACAGTTTTCCAAACCATTGCATTGTCATTGTGGTTCAGGGCGGATTCAGACTAGCGTGGTCTTCTCCCCTTAGACTGCAGTGATATTCACAGCCGTATAACGGGACAAAGTGAAACCACTCAGTTCTATGGGATTTCAGTGGTTTAGTTTTCACCTTTGGGATTACTTCTAGGAAAAATGCAAGTGGCTCCTACTAGTGGTGAATAAGATAAAGTGATCCTTTGGAGAGAATTAGCATTTTCCCCTAAAAATGAACATCAAACAAATCCACTAATCAACTGAAATGAAAAGCTTGTTTTTGGTAAAGTCATGATTGTCCCTATTGTGTAAGTGATGTATGTATTGTTTGTTTCCAGCTTTGCGTGGATAGACTACTTGACACAAAGAGCTTCTCCCTGGAAACAATAAAGATGCAAGTGTATTTTGACATGAATTATACAACCAGAGGTAAAGTGGACAACTGGGGTAGCATTAGCAGAATTGGGTAGTTAAAATAACACTATGAATGTGATTCTTCTTCTGCGTTATGTATTAGCTCAATGCAAAACTAATGATGGCCGGCTCACGTAGTACGGTGTTAGGAGACATATGAAAGCAATCTTCGTTTCCATCTATCGCATATTAGACTATACGGATTAAGCCTATGCAATCCAATTTTGGATTCAGGGTTTCCTAGGTGGCTTTCTCTTTCTGCCATTATACAATGGCGCCATCTGCTGTCTAGAGCTAGTACTGCAGTATGGGACATGCTGGAGATGCTCCCGACAACAGAGCGGCCAGTAATATACAGTAAGAATATCCTGATGGACGTCTTCCGACATCGGAGCTGTACAGCCTTCAATCAGAATGTCTGAAGATGTCAGACAGTGGATTGGAAAGGGTTAATTAAACTATAAGGTTTAGTTAACTCCTTACTGCTAGAAGCTGAGCCAACACCATCCTGCAACCAGAGGCGGCTGCTACCGATAGCCAGCCTCTTGCTGCAACAGCAGAGATTAATGAGAACATTAACTGTTAACCTCCAACATGCTGTGATCTATGTAAATCGCGGCATGTAAAGGGTTCACTTAGGGAGTGCCCCCCCCTCTGTGATGTCATCAGGTTGCCATGGCAAGTGGATGGCAGATATTGGTGTCCAGCAAGCCTATGATCGCTACTGTAAACAATAAGGCACTGCAGTACATAAGTACTGCAATGCATTGTTATAGCAATCATAGCTGCTATAGTTCAAGTTCCCTATAGAGACACAAAAAATGCTTAAAAAAATAAAGAAGTGTAAAAAACCTTAAAAAAATTAACAAAAATCCCTTTTTGGCACACTTTCCCTTATTTGTATAAAAAAAGGGTAAAAATTCCACATCTTTGGTATCATCGGATCTGTAGCAACCTCTACAATAAATCGAACACACTAGTTATGCTGCATGACAAAAACTGTAAAAAAAATAAAGCACAACTACTAAAAAGGTGGCAAAATGCATATTTTATTTGTTTTGCCTCCCAAAAAATGCAGCAAAAATGAGCAAAAAAGCATAAGTACCCCAAAAGCATACCAGTAAAAATTACAGCTTGCCACGCAAAAAAACAAGCCGTCACAGAGCTCCGTCCATGGAAAAATAAAAAAGTTACGTGACTTTGAATGCATCGATGTAGAAAAAAATAATAATTAAAAATAAAGGGTTTTTATTGTGCAAAAGTGGAAAAAAATAATAATTTTGGTACCATCGTAATTATACCAGCCTGCAGACAAAATGTATCATGTCTTTTATGTTTCATAATTAAGGCTGGAAAAGAAAAAAACAATGGCAGAATTTGTGTGTTTTCTCTCCCTTCTCTAATTAATAAAGGTTTTACAATACATTACCTGCACCAATGGTTCCAATAAAAACTGCAGTTCGCCATGCCAAACACAAGCCTTCATATGGCCATGCTGATGGAAACATGGAGATGAAAATCCCCCAAAAATCGTTGCGTCCTCAACGTCAAATTAGACAGTGTCCTTAAGGGGTTTAGCGGGTTTTCCAGTTAGACATGCCCTAGAGTACAGATCTTCTTTCCATTCAGAAATAAGATTACAAATACATTGTATTACAGGTTGATTGGCTTTGCACACTTTGAAGTACCTGTGATTATGCATGGGGTGACTTTCTTTGCAGATGAATTTCTGGACGAGCATCATCGTGTCCTGGAGTCAAGACTGGCACCAGTGAGCAGGGAAATCACTGACAGTCGGGCGCGCTCAGCGGAGGAGCTGGAGAGCCTTTACCGGAAGATTGTCAGCTATGTTCTACTGAGATCTGGTCTTGGGTCTCCTACCGATATCAAGGTTGTCAGAGAAGCTACAGGTCAGCAAAGTAGCAGTTGGTAGTTGTAATAAGCCACGAAAGGTGACAGCTGATGGAATTAGTCATGTTTTATTTAAGGTGTCCAGACAGGTAAGATTGTTGACCGAGTTATCATTTGGCCATCAACTATCACTCCAGTGTTATGTCTTGTGAAGACAACTCCTGTCCATATGCTCCAACCATCCATGTATTAGATGGACAGCCATTTATCTGAATGGCCACTATGTAATAGTACTTTTTCTAGCATCGCTGAAGAAAGAAGACTCGTGGAAGACAGGGACTAATGTGGAAAGCCAGTTTCAAGCAATTTGTTTGGTATTTTGGGAGATTGATTAGGGGCACAATTAGTAAAGGTCATTCCAATGAAGTTCGCTTTAAGTTAAATATTCGGTAAGAAGGTCGTCAGTGAGCGTATTGCCTGAACATTATATATTCCTAGGTGCTTTGTTCTTGGTTTGATCATGGGACCCAATGTCTTCATTGTTTCTGCTTATTTCCCTAGCCGCTCTGCAGAGTGTCTTTCCGCACACAGAACTCGGTACCTTCTTATCCCTTGTAAAAAAAGACAAAGAACGACAGCTGAGAGAGCTCACCATGATGGTAACTGGGATCCGCTTGTTCAACAAAGACTGCGGGAAAGGTGGAGAGGGTATTGATGACTGTAAGTAACTGGGACACTTCTTCTTCCCCTCTTCTCATGCCTGCTGTTCATCTGGGCGGCTGATAGTTGGGTGATACATGATTTGTGATTGTATTAACCCTTTCCTGTCCACTGTCTGACGCCTTCCAATATTCTGATTGAAGCCTGTACAGCTCCGATGTCGGAAGACGTCCGCTGGGCATTCTCACTGTATATAACTGGCCGCTCTGTTGTCAGGGGCCTCTCCAGCATATCACATACTGCAATACTGGCTGTAGCCAGCAGATGGTGCCATTGTAAAAAGGCAGAAAGAGAAAGCCCCCTAGAAAACCCTGAATCCACAATTGGATTTCAAAGGGTTAAGATTAGAGATGAGCAAACGTACTCGGTAAGGGCGATTTCGCAATCGAGCACCGCGATTTTCAAGTACTTCACTACTCGGGTGAAAAGTACTCGGGTGTGCTGTGGGTGAGCGGGGGGTTGCAGCGGGGAGTGGGGGGGAGAGGGAGAGAGAGAGGGCTCCCCCCTGTTCCCTGCTGCTACCCCCCACTCCCCACTGCAACCCCCCGCTCACCCACAGCACACCCGAGTACTTTTCACCCGAGTATTGAAGTACTCGAAAATCGCGGTGCTCAATTGCGAAATCAGCCTTACTGAGTACGTTCGCTCATCTCTAGTTAAGATCTAAAATGAAAGAAAAAGTATGATTTTCTAGTCAGTTGTGAGGATTACTGAGCTGCCATGTTTTCTTTTGCTTATAAAACCCTTAATGAGGCGGACCTTTTTTTTCATTCTACTTATTTTAGTTTTTTCTTTCTCACTTTCAAAAAATCATAACTGTTAGGTCTCTTTCACACGGGCAACACCGATATCGCCGCTATGTACACGCGATTTTGTAGTGTCAGTGAGGCTCTTTACTTGGGAAAAATGTAGCATCTGGTCGCTTCTACCCTCGATTTTCTTGCGCAATAATATTGCGTGATTTTGTCAGGAGAAAGTTAATAGTAGTTTCTAATGTTAAAATCGCATCACACGAAAATCGAAAGTTTGTGCGATGTGATAAACAAGGAGGCTACATAGGGAAACATGGGCTAAAAAAATTTGCAAATCACGACTTTGTATTCTCACAATGTAGCAGCCTACAAAACATCCCTAATGTGAAAGAATCCGTTGGAAACCATGGGCTTCACATACATGCATTTTGTATTGCTATCGCATTGATACAAAATAGTGCGATTTTGTAGCCCGTGTGAAAGCAGCCTTATTTTTCCATTGAAGTAGTTGTCCAAGGCTGCATCTGCACAGGGGGTACAAAATCATCACCACAATGTGAAGCCCATGGTTTTCAATGGGTTCTTTCACATGAGCGATGTTTTGTAGCCCGTGCGGATGCAGCCTGAGAGTTGTTTTTCATGGAGTGAGTTGTATTTTTCAATAGTATTGTTTAATGAACCACATAATGTACTGAAAAACTCTCAAAAAATGCAAAGTGGAGTGAATGGAAAACAAAAAAGCAATTCCACCAGCTTTCTTGTCTTTTTGTATAAGTGCAAAAGTGACATGATAACTTTATTCTATGTCAGTACCATTTTGACAATAAGAAATTTAAGTAGTTTATTTTTTTGCCATACTACTTCCTTTAAAAAATAAAATATTTAAAAATAACAATTTTGCCACCATATTCTCATTGCCATAACGTTTTTTACTTTTCTGTTGATATAACTGTGTGAGGAATGTTTTTTGCAAGATGGACCAGTACCATCTTGGAGTGTATAAGACTATTTCATCGCTTTTGTATTACATTTTTTTTCTTGGAAACGGTGACGAAAAATGCAGTAATGGCGTTGCGTTCTTTTTTTTTTTTTAATGACATTCCCTGTGCGGGATAAATAATACATTACTTTGATAAGTGGAATACCAAAAATGTGTCTTTTTTTTTGGGGGGGGGGGGGGGGTGATTTAGATTTTTTTAATCATAAATACAGGGAAAGGTTGTTGTTTGTTTTTTTTTAATTGATAGTACCTTTAGAGAGGGATCTCACACAAGCGGATTCTAATGGCAGAATCCGTGATCTCCATCTGCCCAGATTTTCCATGGCAAAACGCAGGCATTGAATGGCATGTAGTTAAGAGTTTCCTTCACACTCGCAGACACTAATTACGTATTCTGCAAGCAGAAGAAAAATGACGGCATGCTGTATTTTGCCGCGGATGGCCTCCTAAAAAAAGTGGGTACCCGCGTCATCGCTGAGCTACAGCATGGAAAATACAAACAAAGCAAAAAAAAATTGTGCATGACCACTAGCAAACTGCCGCGGTCATTCACAATACACTTTAACCAGGTATGCAGGGTCACTGTCTGGGCTCACAGACAGAATATGCTGTGGACGTCCCGTATGCAGTGAGGAGTAATCTAAAGCTTATAGTTTAATTAATCCATATAGTCTAATATCAGATAGAAGAAAATGAAGATTGCTCACTCTGTATACTGTCAATGGTAATTACATGGTAATTGAGCTTGTCCTGTCCAAGCGTATAAGTAGATGCATATTTTGGCTTTCTTTTCTGTGAGTTATGACTTTGTACATTTTTTCTCTCACCTCTGTGATTTTAATTGGCAAAGGTGTTTTAGTTAAGGAGAAGAGTTTGGAAGTGTAGGTTGTACATGCACTTTGGCCATTAAATAAAGGCACACAAAGCATGGTTACTGATAAATCTGTTCTCAAGAAAGATTGGTTAATGTGAACCATGTAAACGACATTTAAAAGATCTCAGGAGACATGTTATAGAAATGCATGAAGCCAGAAAAGCCCACAAAAGTGTTGCTAAAGCCCTGGGTGTACATCAATCCACAGTTAGACAAATTATTTACAAATGGAGAAAATCCAGAACTCTTGCTCCTTTTTTAAGGAGTGGGTGTCCCATTTAGCTTAGTCCAAGAACACAACAGGCAATCCTAAAAGAGGTGATGAAGAACCGAAGGGTAACAGCAAAAGATCTCAAAAGACTCTCCAAATGGCAAAATACTCTTTCCATGTGTCCACTTTTTAGAAAAAACTGAACAAGAATGGTGTTCATTGAAAGACACCACAAAGCCCCTGTTGTTCAAAAAAATATTGCAGCATGTCTCAAATTTGTCCAAGATCATCTGAATGTTCCACGAAGTTTCTGAAAAAATGTTCAATGGACAGATGAGACAAAAGTGGAACTTTTTACCACAAACACACAGCGCTGTGTTTGGAGATAAAAAAAACACACTGCGCACAAACACCAAAACCTTATTCCAGTGGTGAAGCATAGTGGAGGGACTATCATGGTCTGGGGCTGCTTTGTGGTCATTGAGGGAACAATTAATTCTGATCTGCTAACACACTCAGACTAAACACCGCTCTAATACGAACCTCGCATGCTCGCCTTCAGGAATTCTCTAGAGCAGCACTGATCCTCTGGAACGCTCTACCCCAAAACATCCAGACAATTCCGGCCGCGCAGAACTTCAGACATGCCCTTAAAGACGCACCTCTTCAAAGTAGCATACCAAACCTCCTGATCTAGTCCCCAACCCCCAACAAATAAGCCATCTGCCCCTCCCTATGGCTTTCCACTTTTGCCTATCATATATACTTTCTGCCCCATACCTCCTGTACTACCCCTACCCTGTTTGTGTCCTAAAAACTGTATATCACATGTTATCGTCACATTGCTACTCCTATAAGAAATTTGAGGTTGGGGCCTATGGCAATACAGTTTATATATGTAACAGTAATGCCACAGACAAGAGAAGTTGCTAAAGACACTAATCGTTGTGTGAAAAAGTCATGTACCTTGCTGTGGACCAGAGGAGAGATGTACTGGAGGTATATATGTTGGCAAGGGATGTCGAGTGATGAGAAGTACAGTTTTGCATCCCATATAATATTTTGAGGACTGTAGCTTTCAAAGTTTACAACAGAGTTATCATGTAACTTTAAAGTTCTAGAACCCTCCAGTGGAGTGTAAATATATACATTTGCATAATCGTCAGAAAAAAAATTATTTTGCAAAAAGAAAAAAACGTGCTGCCTCTGCCTTCTTCTGTCACTGCCGCACCATCTTGCATCCTGCAATTCAGGCACATACCACCCACCCTTTACAACTTTAAAAGATGGGGAACCCCCTTTAATAACTGTGGAGTGCCAGAATTTTGATATATTGGGGCAGATTTATCAGTAGCATTCATACTAAAGGCCCTTTTACTAGCAAAGATAATCGCTTAAACGGCAGAACGACCGAACAAACTGACATTTTTATATAAAATAACATGTGCGGTTAATGGCTTTTATCTCCTGAATTTTCCTCCACCAGTTGTTTGCTCAGCTGGGCGTGTGTTTAGGCGATTGTTATTGCATAAACACACGCCCAGCTGAGCAAACATCTGGACAACACAAAAAAGCCATTGCTTAGCTGCTGGAAACACTGAACAAACTGCTTTCAAACTGAAAGAATTTCCAGCCCTCAAACAATGGATTTTATGCAAGCTAAAAACCTTGACTAACAATAATTGAAAGAATAGTACACGACTGCCCTCTCATACATGTAGCTACTATCGCTCATTTCCAGCTATTTGAACAAAGTTTGAGTGATAATCGTTGCGTGTCAAAGGGCCTTTAGTAAGCCACATTGCTTTTAGGAATTTCCTTTTTTTCTATACAAAACTGTTCTTGTTTTGGCAGTGCCAACTATTCTAAAAGAGGCCATACCAGCCACCACAAAGCATATTGATTCAGAACTTCAGTCATCTCAAGATATCATATATAAGTACACTGCTCTCATAGAAGACATGGATGGTAAACAACAGAATCTGATCAACCTAACCCAGCTGAAAGAAGCTCTTTTCAATGCAAGACAGCATGAAGTTCTTTTAAATATTATTCTGGTAAGAAACTGAAACTGAACCAACCAGGCAGAACAAGTGGGTGGTAGTAGAGGAGTTACATTTCATGGTAATCCTGCCTGTGATGATAATGAAAAGGGCTTTCTACAGAGCAGGTAGTATCAGCCTTTTATGATGCTCACTGGTCAATGTGAAAACTGCAAGATTTCAGGATCGTTCTTAATTATAGTGACATAGAAAATAAGAAAGAAAGGCCACAAGACTTTTTTTTAAAGAAATACACCAATGAGCTATAATAGTAAAGTGAACCTGTCTTGAGAATTTAGTCCCCCATACAGCCACTTAGCTGTCATGCAGGATGGTCAGGTTCCCAATGGTGTTACAATTACTTTATGAACAAATCTAAATTCAGCCCGGAATAAGCCTGCCATTACTTTGTAGCATTGATATTATAGGGCAGTTATATGTCTCTGATCTACTTTTTTGTAGTCAAATGTAATCATATCTGCGCAACATCTGGAAATGATGGATAAACAGTACGGAGCTCAAATGGAACAATTAAAAGCCACCGTTCAGTCAAAGACTGCAATTCCTACTGCGCAGGTCTATGTAAGTAGACACCACACATTATATGACACTCTTCATTTTCCAAAGTTTTTTTTTCTTCTCAGGCAAAATAAAGTAAAATTCATTTCTTGCTCTTGGGTGTACTTTCTTCACAGTTTCGCTCTACTATCGTTGAACAGCTAGAACTGTGCTAGTCCTTTAGCACTAAGTTCTGTTTTCAAAATGGTTCATGATGTAATATAGTTTAATCCAGGAGGGCTGCTGAATTTACTACATTCTAGAGCAGGACAAATATTACAGCTCTGAAAATAGTGGAGAACATATACAGATACGACAGATTGTACAGTAGTTGGAGTCATAATGTGGAAAGCCAATAGCAGTCCTGTTCAGTATAAATCTCTTATATGGATAGCGTATAAATATATACATTTCAGTAAATGAAACTAACCTTAAAGGGGTTGTCCCGAGGCAGCAAGTGGGTCTATACACTTCTGCATGGCCATAATAATGCACTTTGTAATGTACATTGTGCATTAATTATGAGCCATACAGAAGTTATAAAAAGTTTTATACTTACCTGCTCCGTTGCTGGCATCCTCGTCTCCATGGTGCCGACTAATTTTCGCCCTCCGATGGCCAAATTAGCCGCGCTTGCGCAGTCCGGGTCTTCTTCTTTTCTGAATGGGGCTCCGTGTAGCTCCGTGTAGCTCCGCCCCGTCACGTGCCGATTCCAGCCAATCAGGAGGCTGGAATCGGCAATGGACCGCACAGAAGCCCTGCGGTCCATGGAGACAGAGGATCCCGGCGGCCATCTTCAGCAGGTAAGTATGAAGACGCCGGACCGCCGGGATTCAGGTAAGCGCTGTGCGGGTTGTTTTTTTAACCCCTGCAGCGGGGTTGTCTCGCGCAGAACGGGGGGGGGGGGGGTTTAAAAAAAAAAAAACAAACCGTTTTGGCGCGGGACAACCCCTTTAACTAAAAAAATAGAAGTAGTTGCACTTTATTCTATGATATTCTGGCAAGTAAATTTCCACCTGTCAAATGTCAGCCATTGACTACTCTAACTTCTAATCAGTTTTCCCTTTACTAAACACTCCCCTCTTCAATCCATCCTGAATGCAGCACATTCAAGTAAGTCTGACATTGTTTTTTGACACATCTTGTACTTCATTTAGGTGGTAAAAGTAGATTGATGCAATTTGTATATTTTTATTGAAAGTACCAAATTTGTGAAAAATGTTTAAAAATTGTTGTGTTTTTCTATTTTCAGCAGCTGTATGATTTAAAGACATTTGTTTTTGTGCAGAGCACATGAAAACTGAGGAATACACTATAACATTGATACCCCAGTGCTCAGAAATATGCCCATTGTGGCCATAATCCTAAGTGGGGAGACATGGCAGGGCCCAAAATAAAAGGAGCACCTGGGGGCATTCAAAACACAAATTTTATTGGTAAATCCTACAGGTTCCATTACACGCTCAAAGAGGCACTGAGCTCCTAAAACAAGAGAAAACCCCAGCAAATGACCCAATTTTGAAAACTAGACAACCTTGCGCATTCAACTAGGGGAATAGTGAGAATTTTTACCCCACTGTTTTTGAGGTGGGGTAAAAAATTACAGTTTTGATTTTTTTTGGCAAATGTGTCATTTTAAAGTCATTTTTTTTCAGACAGCGCACATGTAAACAGAGACATGCACCCCAAAACTGATACCCCTGTTTCTCCTGTAATTAGAAATATGACCATTGTGGCCATGAACACATGGCAGGGCCCAAAATGAAAGGAGTAGCAGGAGACGTAGACCTCTCAATGCATTCATCTTTGGGTACTAGTGAAAATTTAGACAGTTTATATTATGGAAAAAATTGACTTTGTAACATTTAAAATATGCATCATGCTAAACCATCACTTTTGTTCATGTCTAGTGATATGCTGCTTATCAAAAAGTATAAAGTAGCAGGGACTGGAACAAAAAGTATCAAGTAGCATTGCCTAGAACGAAAAGTATCAAGTAGCAGGGCCTAGAACGAAAAGTATCAAGTAGCAGGGCCTAGAACGAAAAGTATCAAATAGCAGGGCCTAGAACGAAAAGTATCAAGTAGCAGGGCCTAGAACGAAAAGTATCAAGTAGCAGGGCCTAGAACGAAAAGTATCAAGTAGCAGGTCCTTGAACGAAAAGTATCAAGTAGCAGGGCCTAGAACGAAAAGTATCAAGTAGCAGGGCCTAGAACGAAAAGTATCAAGTAGCAGGGCCTAGAACGAAAAGTATCAAGTAGCAGGGCCTAGAACTAAAAGTATCAATTAGCATGGCCTAGATCGAAAAGTATCAAGTAGCAGGGCCTAGATCGAAAAGTATCAAGTAGCAGGGCCTAGAACAAAAAGTATCAAGTAGCAGGGCATAGATCGAAAAGTATCAAGTAGCAGGGCCTAGAGTGAAAAGTATCAAGTAGCAGGGCCTAGATCGAAAAGTATTAAGTAGCAGGGCCTAGATCGAAAAGTATCAAGTAGCAGGGCCTAGAACGAAAAGTATTAAGTAGCAGGGCCTAGATCGAAAAGTATCAAGTAGCAGGGCCTAGATCGAAAAGTATTAAGTAGCAGGGCCTAGATCGAAAAGTATCAAGTAGCAGGGCCTAGAACGAAAAGTATCAAGTAGCAGGGCCTAGAACGAAAAGTATCAAGTAGCAGGGCCTAGAACAAAAAGTATCAAGTAGCAGGGCCTAGAACAAAAAGTATCAAGTAGCAAGGCCTAGAACGAAAAGTATCAAGTAGCAGGGCCTAGAACAAAAAGTATCAATTTCACATTGTTACAGAATATGATTTTATAATACTATGTGAATAAAAAAATGGTATTCATGGGATTTGTTTAAAAATGATTTTTTTAATTGGGAGAGTGTGGTATCTCTCAAAACATGGGAAAATGCAGAGGCCAAGGTTTGTGGGACACTTGGGGCAATAGTAGCAGGAATCACTGCATCTTCCATGTTTGCTACACACTCTACATCTTTTCTGTGGGTTTGTCCTATTGGCTGTGATGGGTACTTAGCAGATAAAATGTTTTTCTGTTAGTCTTCAGACATCTTCAGACTCATGGCCAATCCGGGAGTCTTCAGTTTGAAAGAGGAGGTGTGCAATTACATTCCCTTGATAGTTAAGATATGAATCTCTGCCTCCTCTTGTTTGTACAGGACAAAACTATTATGGACTGCCACCTGAATGAGGTATATGGCCACTTTTTTATACCAAGATCCTGTTTTCAGTTTAACCAAATATGGCTGCAATACCTGGTCTGCTAAATCAACGCCCCCCATGAATTTATTGTAATTTATTATGCACACCGGATTTTGCTTGTTGGATGCAGAACCTCTCTCCCCGATGGCCTCTGTGGCATTTGTATGGATTGTACTCAGGACAAACACATCTTTTCGGTCCCTATATTTGACTGACAGCAGTTTGTCACTTTTAAAAAGCAGGATGTTCCCTTTGGAGCCTCTGTGGAAAGCCCTTTTTATTTTTCTGGATTGCCCCACATGCTCCGGTGTTTGATGTGTGCAGGGGTTTGAACAAAGGCACACTTGTATATAAACTGTCCGTGTAGAGGTGATGCCCCTTGTGCAGGAAGGGCTGGATTAGCTCCCAGACAATTTTACCACTTAGTCAGATTAGGGGGACACCGTGGAGGACTGATTTTACTGTCCCTGCCCTCATAAATTCTGAAAGCGGTAGTATACGCTGTCTCACTTTCACAAAGTTTATATAGCTTCACTCCATAACGCGCCCTTTTAGTTGGGATGTATTGCTTGAAATGTAGTCTCCCTCCTTTAAAACTCATCTGGGACTCATCTATGCTGAGGTTTTTTTCTGGGGTGTAATGATTTTTAAATATCTCATTTAAGTATGCCATTAATGGCCGAATTTTAAATATACGATCAAAGTTTGGATCTGTTCTGGGAAGGGCTTGCAGATTATCGTTGAAGTGAAGAAATCGTAATATTTCTTCATAGCGGTGTCTGGGCATCACTGCAGAGAACACAGGGGTGGCATGTGTGGTACTAGATGCCAGTATGATCTAATCGTGGGCTTCTTGACATATCCCTAGAATTTTTTAAACTTGTACAGCGTTGTGGGCTTCCAATTTTTGTGTAGAAGAGGGATGGTGAGCAATATGCTGTCCAGCATACAGATTTGTTTTGTGGACCATGTCCATCAGGAGTTCATCACTTATAAGATGTGTCAAATAATCGATGAGGGAGAAATTTGTGACATCCATGTTTATTCCTGGGGTGACTGTGAAGTTAGCTATTTTGGGGGCAAATGATGTGGTGGGTATCCACACAAGACTAGCGACTTCACTTGGAGGGCCCTGCTAATTCTACTTGTGGGTCTGTAATGGCAGCTTTACAAGAGTTATCAGAAGCACTGTCGCTGTCACGAGGAAAGCTATATCTGAGAAAGCATCTCTTTCGGTTTCTGAATCTGAGTCAGAGCAGAGCATTTCATATGCCGCCTCTAAACGGTATAACTTTCTGGCCATTTTATAAAAGAGAACTGTGTAAAAAAAAAAAGAGAAAAATAACTAATATTGTCCCTCTGAGACTGCTTTTTAGTGTGACGTTAGCATATATAATATATAGCTTACTAAATGATAGATATATACAATAATATGAGATGCCCTAACTTGAGAGAACTTATGAAATAGATAATAACGTGACGCCCTAACGTAGATATATATATACAAAGATGTACACTAACCCTAGATGGACAGTAACGTGATGCCATAACGTACAATGGAACCTGTAAATAATCTGTAGCACACTAAACAATATATATATATGAGAGAGATATAGTTATCTATATATATATATATAGACGAAAGCCCTCACTGACTCACTCACTCGCCACTAATTCTCCAACTTCCTGATGTCGTAGAAACATGAAATTTGGTGTGAGCATAGATTATGTCCAAAATAGGAAAAGCTAATGGGTCCCAACTCGATTATTCAATTCTATGTGCGAAAGAATTAGTGGCCAAATTTTATGTACGAAATCTAATTCCCTCACTTCTTAGGGTAATAGAAACTTGAAATTTGGCATGGGCATTGATTGTGTCATAAATAGGAAAAGTTAATGGGTCCCAACTCGATTATTCAATTCTAAGCGCAAAAGAACTAGCGTCCAAATTTTACGTACGGAATCTAATTCTCTCACTTCCCGATGTCGTAGAAACATGAAATTTGGCATGAGCATTGATAATGTCATAAATAGGAAAAGTTAATGGGTCCCAACTCCATTATTCAATTTTAGCGCAAAAGAATTGGCGTCAAAATTTTACGTACGGAATCTAATTCTCTCACTTCTTGGTGTAATATAAACTTGAAATTTGGCACGAGCATTGATTATGTCATAAATAGGAAAAGTTAATGGGTCCCAACTCCATTATTCAATTTTAGCAAAAGAATTGGCGTCAAAATTTTACGTATGAAATCTAATTCTCTCACTTCCCGATGTCATAGAAAGTTAAAATTTGGCACGGGCATTGATTATGTCATAAATTGGAAAAGTTACTGGGTCCCAACTCGATTATTTAATTCTAAGCGCTAAAGAATTAGCTTCCAAATTTTACGTAGTACTCTAATTCTCTCACTTCCCGATGTCATTTTGTATAAAGGAAACGTCGCATGGTTACCTCCCCGTGGTGTTTCCTGGGTAACGCAGAGAACTATGCATAAGATTTTCCATGTGAACACCAGATAAACATCAGTACCAAATTAACTCGGGCAAAGCCGGGTATATCAGCTAGTATTATATTTACATATAATTATAAAACGTACAACACCCTAAAGCTGTGAAATCTACACGACCTACACTAACCCTTTAAAACTATTTTAGATGATGTAATTTAGGTGATGTAATTCGTATGATGTAATTTTTTTTCTATGTAGCTGCTTCACAGGCAGCTGTAACAATCTGTCTCCTTCTCTCTGCTCAGAAATAAAGCGATCTGAGGAGAGAAGGGGGCCAAGTGAAGCTGCCTGTTACATATTTTTTAAACATTTGTGATTGTGACCAGCTTGATTGGTTCTCATGGTGATCACATGTGTGGAGGGACACAGGATTGGTCCCGATTAGAGATGAGCGAACACGTTCGGCTCCGCCCCTTTTTCGCCCGAACACCGAACTTTGCGAACACTTCAGTGTTCGGGCGAAAAAGTTCGGGGGCCGCCGTGGCAGCGCGGGGGGGTGCGGCGGGGAGTGGGGGGGAGAGGGAGAGAGAGAGGGCTCCCCCCTGTTCCCCGCTACTGCCGCCCGCGCCGCCGCGCATCTCCCCGCCCCCCGGCGGCACCCGGACACTTACGCGCGAACACTGCAGTGTTCGGCAAAGCCGGTGTCCGGGTGCGGATGTGTCCGTAACGGACACGTTCGCTCATCCCTAGTCCCGATCATTCCCGCGACTCTAGTGTATCCGAGCAAGTCTCTGACAGCCTAAGGTTTAAATGCCCGCCATAATTTTACTATCGGCTGGGCTGTAAGCTCGGGACCAAGGGCCGTGTATTTACTATGCTTGGTCCTTAATGGGTTAAATATACTCTTTCACCTACTTTTAACCCTATAAACTAAGCTTATGGGGCAAAGGTAGGTGACCTGCTGAGTCCAGGAATGTAAGTGTTATACCTAACTCCCCCCCCTTCCAACCCGTCTGGGCCCTAATTTTATAATGGGCAGACTACTTAGCAGCGCCGCTCAATGCACTGAGTGGTGTCTTTCAGCGCTGACACCAGGAGAAACTATGGGGAGGGTGATATAACACACCCCAGACTCAGCACTTCAGCTAATTTTATCCTATAAACGTAGCTTATAGTGCCAAAAGTAGGTGATGGAGTTTCTTTAAACTTATTGCTCTCATAACTAAGGCCGGCTGCAGACAGCCGGGTCGGATCCGGCTGCGAGAATTCTCGCAGCGGGACCCGACCCGAGCGTCTGCAGAGAGCAGCGTGACACTCACCTGCTCCCGTGGCCCTGGCTCTTTCATGTGCTGGCTGCCGGACAGCCGGCGCATGCACAGAGCGGAGCTGGCGGCCAGTGAGTGACGTTTCTGTGCGGGGCTCTGTGAGCCCCGCACAGAAATAGAGCATGCTGCGATTTGTTTGGCACGCGACATTTCGCGTGGCCAAATCGTGGCCGTCTGCATAGGATTGCGTTTGTTAACGGAATCCAATGGCCACTTCCAGGGGCGGAAATCCCGCAGCGGAATTTCCGCCCGTCTGCAGGTGGCCTAAAGCTCTCCACAGTGTAGTTCCACCTTATATCTTTTTTCCTCACCTCTAACACCATACTACTGCTCTATGTTCTGCTAATAATCTGAGACCAACCATCCTCCATAATCTGAACCTCCCATTCCCATCACCAATGCTTTTCTCCAACTGCACCAATTCTGTGAAATACGCTACCCCAAACAATCAGGTTAATCACCAAGATCAACAGGTTTAAGTGTGTTCTAAAACCACATCTCTCTAGGGAAGCCTATCACACATCACAAATTACTTAAAGGGGCAAAACCTATGCTCATCTAATAGTCTCTGTGTATCTCATCATTCTTGTAATATAATTTTATTTAAAATGTTTTAATTTTACAATTGTAAACCAAGGCTGAAATGGCTGTCACTAGGGGTCTCCCTTCCATTTCTTCTGCAATTCACTGCCTTTTATTAGGGTTTGAGCTTTTGTAGTAACTGTGATGCTAGAATGTTTTCTTAACTGTGGGGGAGGGATTATCTTCACAGGCTTAGCTCCCCTGTACTCACAGGCTGACTAATCTGCAGACACTATGTAAACAATCTTCACATTCTCTGCATCTCCTGCTTTTACAATCTTTCTGGGACAGCAGAACAGTGGGCACTGAAATACTACCTCCCTGCTGATTGGACCAGAGCAATGCTCCATGGGAAGTGAGGGGAAAGGAAGTATAGGACAGTGAACTACTGGCAGAATGGTAGGCTTGCACCATACCCCTTGCCTAAAGGTGGATTGCAAACAGCAGGACAGTAGAAAATGGAGAAGACTACTTGAATATCAGAACTTAAAAACCTGAAACAGTGCAAACATTGGCAAATGAATTGGTATTATGTTATATTGGTAATATGTTATATTTTAGTAAACTTGTTGAAAACGAAAAATGTATGTTTTGAAAACAAGACCTCCCCCAATAAAATGGCACAATTGCATTATTTCCATTATCATTAATATGATACATTATTGATACTCAAACACAACAAAAATCCAGATATAAGACAAGGAGCAGATAATATCCAAACATATCACTACATGCACAGCCTCCTTACACTAACAACTACATTATAATTAAAATATCTACGAAAACCCAGGAAGCAAACAAAAATCTATATAAATTACTATGGATTTACGAGTCTGCTAAGGATATTTACCAGCCTAGAGGTACGCTGCCTCCCTGGTTTATGCACTCCTCATATAATGGCACTAGGAGTGCATAAACCAGGGAGGCAGCATACCTCTAGACTGGTAGATAATTCATGATTAGTTGGACCTCATAGCCAAATCATAGGGATGTAAACCACCAGTTGAAGATTTTGTTATCAGTGGAACCCTGATTTAGTGACAGATTCCATTAGGAGATACACTGATCAAAAGAATCGGGATGTACTTAAACAAGAGAAGTCCCTATACTGTCCACTTTCATAACCCCTTACCTAACTATGGGCGTTCACTCTGCCAAGGGAGCCCCCACTGTTTGTTAGCTATCCTCTGCCAATCACCTGTTACACCCTTACTTTACCAATCACTAAAGAAAAGGGTTATGATGTAAAATGCCATCTAGATGTGATTATTAATCATAGGAATATCTGATATGACTGGTGTGCTGGGCTTTGTCCTCTTTACATGAGTTATCCCCTGATGACCCCAGCATGTATTTGAATGGGTGAACCTCGTTGGGATGTGTCTATGATGGGACAGTCTATTGATTGATAATATGAGGGTGTAACAGGTAATTGGCTGTGGACAGCAGTCGAGTAGTGAGATGCCCTATCAGGGTGAATGCTTCACAGGTAGGGGCTGTGATAGTGGGGACTAATAGGGACTTTCCTTGTTTCAGTATATCTTGGCCCTTTTGATCAATGTATCGCCTGGTGAAATATGTCAATATATTGGGGTTCTACTGACTACAGCATCTCTGAGTGGAACTCTGGTGGATTACATCTTGATGACCTTGGTTAATCGTGAGTTATTTTCCAGTTTATTGGTATGCTACCTCCCTAGTTTATTCACTTCTAGTATCATCATATAGGATTATTCATTTATATCATTTTTTGTTTTCTTGGGAATTGTAATTATTATAATAAAGTATCATTTTTAATGTAAGGGGATTGTACAGGCAGTGATCGTTTTACATGAAATACTATTAAAAATTACAATTCGTCCTGGCAGAAACAAGCCCTCGTGTGTTCTGTCTATTGAAGAATAAAAAGTTAGAACACTCAAAATGTGGGGATGAATGAAATGAGAACAAAAAAAATTGGAAAGAATGGGTGGCCATTAATGGGTTAATATACGGTTTACAGTATTTAGACTATATACTTCTAATGTGGTGAAGATTAACTAATGTTATACAGTCTGTGGAATGCAGTATTAGAAAACAGTTGCCTTCATCTCTCTTTCAGCCACTTTTTATCTCGTTGTCTAAGCTATGGAACAGCTTCCAAGATGAAATTGTATCGTTAAGTGTCCTCAGTAATATGACTGCAAATCTGCAACCGTTTTTGGGACTCCACGAAGAGCTTTTTCCTGCACATGTCATCCAGCCACTTGTCAGTGACATAACCGTGAAGTCTGATGAAGAAAGGATTAAAGAAAGTACAGGTAATTTTAGAGACTTTTTAGCTAATGTAAAAAACTATTTTTTTCATCTTCTCACACAAAAAAAATCAAAGCAATAAAAAAACAGAATTGTTATCAGCGCGTCTATAAAAGGCCGAACTATTTAGGCATCACATTAATTTACAATACACAATGCCAAAATAGCAGTTTTTGGTCAAGAAAGATGTCTCCCCATTGAATAAAAAGTGATCACAAAGTGTTATGTATCCAAAAATAGTAGCAATAAAAACTACAGTTCATCCCCCAAAACAAGCCCTCATGCAGCCCCATTTAAAGAAAAACAGTGAATGGGAGTTGCTTATGATGTATACTGCAAATGAATCATTGTAGCAGTGCTCATTAAGTTTCTATGAGATTTCACCCCTTCAATTCAGTTCAGGTGAAGGGGTGAAATATGCTGACGATCCGCATCAAAATCCACTTCACATAATGCTACATGGAGAAATGTAAAACAGAAGATGGTACCTGATATGTTTTGGACAGGAAGCTGCACTGCAAGGAAGTGGGTGCAATATACATAAGAGTGTGAAGGTCAATCGGATGAGGGGTTCAAGGATGGAAAATTGTATTTTCGCTGGAGTGGCCCTTTAAGGTCAGGTTCATACATGCAGTTTGGTTCCATTTTTGATGCTTCTGTTTAAGACACAATATAACAGCATACAGAAAGACAAGTATTTAATGTGAACTTTTCTTCTATTTAGGATCCACCACTGTTTCTACCTATAAAAACTGCCAATTTGCCACTTCTGAATCTGCCTTAAATTGTACCGTGGGTAAACTTGAACCAATCTATGGGCAATTTATAATATTGTAACCTTGTTCATCTTATTTAGGAATACGTGTAAATCCTTTAGACTTTCGTACTCAAGAGTGGTATTTCCCAGAAACAACTGCTAATTATGATCGACTCCCAATTCAATACCATGGCTTTTGTGGTTTCATACTTGCTACAAGAGATGCCCTTCTTTTACCAGGTACTATAAACAGTATGTATAGATACATGATATGTAACTGAGGTACAGTGTAGCACAGCTGATATAGGAGCATGCAGTATGTTACCGTTGTATTTAAAAAATAAAAGTAAAACACTGTATGCATTTTCCATAGAGTTTCATAAATCCATTTTCTTAAAGGGATTGTCTGGGACTTTATGGATTATTTCTATCAATGATTGGTAGGGGTCGCAACTCGGGATCCCTGCCTATCAGCTGATTTCTGGCATTGCTGTCAGTATGAACAGTGGAGGAAACAGATTGCACCGTCCGTCCTGTAAAAGCCTATTACATTCAAGAGGAGCTGCGCCTGCATTACCAAACCAGGCCACTGCAGTATGAACGGCACGGTCTGCTTCCTCCGCTGTCCATATTGACAGCAGTGCAGGGAATCAGCTGATCGTTGTGGACTACCGCCAATCAATAGAAAAAATCCCCAAATTCCTGGACAACCCTTTTAAGAAAGTAGCAATGTAGGGTTGTAATTTCTGCTATTGGCTTTCTGTCTCATTACTACCACTATATATAGTTCCTGCAAATGTAGCCTTACACCCTGCATATGAATCATATGCTGTGTTGTATAGTAGTAAACATATTAGGCTGTTGCTATGTAGCCCTCTAACCCCGCATTGCCATTGAACTCAATGGAGTCGTAATGCGAGTTGCAGGATGCCATGATGTTGCAATCACAAGGTAATCATTGAGGTTAGATTTTTTTGCAACCTGTGGATCACATTGCAACTCCATTAAGTTCAATGGCAATGAGGGTTTACAGGGCTACATAGAGAACTTTGGCTGCATGATGCCTGTTGAGACCAAAGTTGCTGTGTAGCCCTAGCCTAACCTGAATTAATGATTGGGCTCTCTATATAATTTTTTACTTTTTTTTTCTTTTTTAGTGCAACTTATATATTCATATAACCATTATGATTTGTTAGAGCAAAAGTAGATTTCCACAATGTGGCCTTTTATCATTGGACAGATTCATTCTCTTGTATTTCATCAGGGAATCCTGGCATTGGTATTCTAAAGCACAGAGAAAGATATTACATTTTCAGCTCCAAAGAAGCTGCTTATATGTTTGCTCAAGATCCGGACCACTACATCACCTTAATTGGAGAAAAAGCCAAACAGTGCGCTGAGCTCATACAGTTATTAGAGCTGCACCAACAGTTTTCGTCCATCACACCTTATTCTCAGGTATGTGGAGTTTTTATTCAATTGTACTGTGTGACATCAAGAAATGTCTCAGATACAAATAAAATTTATTGTCATACTCAAAAATTGTGTGCTACTTGGGACATCCTGTCGATACTGTTAGGGGTAAGGACTTGAACCAAGGAACTCCTGTACTCCAGGCAGTTTCTCCCCCAGTGAGCTATCCAGCTTCTGTGCTAAGCCTAGCATTGTCCTTGCTCCTGTTAAGTCCACTTTACTTCTCCCTGTCCTGGCCCACCCTACTACTAATTGGCACTTCCTATAAAAGCCTGACCCTGCCTCAGATCCAGCGCATGATTATTCTGCTCCACAGCAATTACTGATTAAGCTCCACTTCTGCCTGCTCCTCTGCTATTGCGACAAGACTTCTTATAATAGTTTTTGGCTTTCTGTCTGACTACGAATACCCCTTTAGGCTGGGGTCACACGGGACGGAATTTCATCATTATACTTGCTGAATAACCACACCAAAAAAATGCAAGATTTCCGCGGGATAGGCGCAGGGTTTTGGAGCGGTTTCGCCGTCGGCATTCCGCTGTGGCTTTCTCTCCCCATAGAGAGGAGAGAGGTCGCTGCGGAAACGAGAAAAGAATTGACATGCTCTGGAATTGAATTCCACGCTGCATTTCAGTTTTCGTGTGGCATGACCGCAGCGTGTGGACGAGATCTTTGCAAAATCTGGTCCACTTTGCTGGCTAATCCCGGGATTGGGAGCCGCGAGCGGAATTGCCATGTGGTCTATCCATAATTCCGCCCTGTGTGAACCCAGCCCTAATACTGGAGCTGTCTTATATAGAACTAATATTATGCTATATAAATGTTATTTGCCTACCAGGCTCAAACTGCTGGAAACCTACTGATGAAACCAATCACTAAATGCAATAGCAGCACACAGACAGATACACACATTCTGGAAACCAACATTGTGAAATCATATGAGTGGAATGAATGGGAACTACGGAGAAAAGCAATAAAACTGGTGAGTATAAGTGAAAATGTCATTGTAAAATAAAGAAAAATGGAAAAGCTTCATTTATATTGGGACATGAATTCACATTTTATTAGTAATGATTCTCTTCTGATCGGTAGTAAATGTACAGTAGAGACCTGGGAAGGCTGGGCTCACACCAGTGTATCTCGCAGTGTGGGCTGCGAGATATACGCGCATGGAACACAGCCAGTATGCGATGACATTGTATAGGGCTATAGGTCGCCCATCGCCATGTACTATCTTGGCATGTATGAGCGTGTAATATGCGTCAAGATAGAACATGCTGTGATTTTT
This sequence comes from Eleutherodactylus coqui, assembly GCF_035609145.1. NCBI lineage: Eukaryota > Metazoa > Chordata > Amphibia > Anura > Eleutherodactylidae > Eleutherodactylus > Eleutherodactylus coqui. The sequence continues at coordinate 195,643,783 of NC_089837.1, forward strand.
CTTACAAGCGTAATATATGCAATTCGTGTGAGCGATAGCATGGCTGCCTATAGGAAAACAAGACATTTGTCCGACTTGACAAACACCCCCGGAAGGGTTGAAACGTTGTCTTTTCTCCGCATGGAGTTAATAAAGGATTGGTGATTTTATAATACACCATGTATGCTGCCACTTTTTGCATGGATAACATGGCTGCCTATGTGATATTGGTACAGTGTATTACGAACCTAAAACCGGTGCGTGTAATACACAATTACCAAATGCTTGTGTGAGACAAAGGGTTATATCATCTCTAAACTTTGCTGAGCTGTTGACAATATGTTTATATTATTTCTTTAATGATACTACAAGCTATTCTTGTGACATATACATCAAATGTATAGCGCAAGCTTTGCAACTAAATACCATGCTGTTGCATGTGTTATCCAGTGAATCCCATTGTAAAAAGTCATACAGATGCATTTTTGCGGGATGCCCTGTATTGAAAAGCATAATTGACTGTGCATCTCAATGCAATATGAAAAATATACACTGACATGTAGTGCCTAAATATAAGTCAGGACACTCATGGTCTATATCAGGTACACTGTGGACACATTCAGCAAATACGCCACATGAACAAATATGTATGCAAACAGATGAAGGCCTGTATCTGACAGGATGGATAAAGAAAACACTGTGTGATGAGGGTGGACCGTGGAGACGTTGTGAGATGAGGGTGGACCGTGGAGACATTGTGAGATGACAGTGGACCGTGGAGCAGTTGTGAGATGAGGGTGGACCGTGGAGACGTTGTGAGATGAGGGTGGACCGTGGAGACGTTGTGAGATGAGGGTGGACCGTGGAGACGTTGTGAGATGAGGGTGGACCGTGGAGACGTTGAGCGACGAGGGTGGACCGTGGAGACGTTGAGAGACGAGGGTGGACCGTGGAGCAGTTGTGAGATGAGGGTGGACCGTGGAGACGTTGTTAGATGAGAGTGGACCGTGGAGCAGTTGTGAGATGACAGTGGACCGTGGAGCAGTTGTGAGATGACAGTGGACCGTGGAGCAATTGTGAGATGAGGGTGGACCGTAGAGACGTTGTGAGATGAGGGTGGACCGTGGAGCAGTTGTGAGATGAGGGTGGACCGTGGAGACATTGTGAGATGAGAGTGGACCGTGGAGCAGTTGTGAGATGACAGTGGACCGTGGAGCAGTTGTGAGATGAGGGTGGACCGTGGAGCAGTTGTGAGATGAGGGTGGACCGTAGAGACGTTGTGAGATGAGGGTGGACCGTAGAGACGTTGTGAGATGAGGGTGGACCGTGGAGACGTTGTGAGATGAGGGTGGACCGTGGAGACGTTGTGAGATGAGGGTGGACCGTGGAGACGTTGTGAGATGAGGGTGGACCGTGGAGACGTTGTGAGATGAGGGTGGACCGTGGAGACGTTGTGAGATGAGGGTGGACCGTGGAGACGTTGTGAGATGAGGGTGGACCGTGGAGACGTTGTGAGATGAGGGTGGACCGTGGAGACGTTGAGCGACGAGGGTGGACCGTGGAGACGTTGAGCGACGAGGGTGGACCGTGGAGACGTTGAGCGACGAGGGTGGACCGTGGAGACGTTGAGCGACGAGGGTGGACCGTGGAGACGTTGAGCGACGAGGGTGGACCGTGGAGACGTTGAGCGACGAGGGTGGACCGTGGAGACGTTGAGCGACGAGGGTGGACCGTGGAGACGTTGAGCGACGAGGGTGGACCGTGGAGATGTTGAGCGACGAGGGTGGACCGTGGAGACGTTGTGAGATGAGGGTGGACCGTGGAGACGTTGTGAGATGAGAGTGGACCGTGGAGCAGTTGTGAGATGACGGTGGACCGTGGAGCAGTTGTGAGATGAGGGTGGACCGTGGAGCAGTTGTGACATGAGGGTGGACCGTGGAGACTTTGTGAGATGAGGGTGGACCGTGGAGACGTTGTGAGATGAGGGTGGACCGTGGAGACGTTGTGAGATGAGGGTGGACCGTGGAGACGTTGTGAGACGAGGGTGGACCGTGGAGACGTTGTGAGAAGAGGGTGGACCGTGGAGACGTTGTGAGAAGAGGGTGGACCGTGGAGACGTTGAGCGACGAGGGTGGACCGTGGAGACGTTGAGCGACGAGGGTGGACCGTGGAGACGTTGAGCGACGAGGGTGGACCGTGGAGACGTTGAGCGACGAGGGTGGACCGTGGAGACGTTGAGCGACGAGGGTGGACCGTGGAGACGTTGAGCGACGAGGGTGGACCGTGGAGACGTTGAGCGACGAGGGTGGACCGTGGAGACGTTGAGCGACGAGGGTGGACCGTGGAGACGTTGAGCGACGAGGGTGGACCGTGGAGACGTTGAGCGACGAGGGTGGACCGTGGAGACGTTGAGCGACGAGGGTGGACCGTGGAGACGTTGAGCGACGAGGGTGGACCGTGGAGACGTTGAGCGACGAGGGTGGACCGTGGAGACGTTGAGCGACGAGGGTGGACCGTGGAGACGTTGAGCGACGAGGGTGGACCGTGGAGACGTTGAGCGACGAGGGTGGACCGTGGAGACGTTGAGCGACGAGGGTGGACCGTGGAGACGTTGAGCGACGAGGGTGGACCGTGGAGACGTTGAGCGACGAGGGTGGACCGTGGAGACGTTGTGAGACGAGGGTGGACCGTGGAGACGTTGTGAGACGAGGGTGGACCGTGGAGACGTTGTGAGACGAGGGTGGACCGTGGAGACGTTGTGAGACGAGGGTGGACCGTGGAGACGTTGTGAGACGAGGGTGGACCGTGGAGACGTTGTGAGACGAGGGTGGACCGCGGAGACGTTGTGAGACGAGGGTGGACCGCGGAGACGTTGAGAGACGAGGGTGGACCGCGGAGACGTTGAGAGACGAGGGTGGACCGCGGAGACGTTGTGAGACGAGGGTGGACCGCGGAGACGTTGTGAGACGAGGGTGGACCGCGGAGACGTTGTGAGACGAGGGTGGACCGCGGAGACGTTGTGAGACGAGGGTGGACCGCGGAGACGTTGTGAGACGAGGGTGGACCGCGGAGACGTTGTGAGACGAGGGTGGACCGCGGAGACGTTGTGAGATGAGGGTGGACCGTGGAGACGTTATGTGATACAAAAGGTAATGTAATGAGATCAGTATTTTCATTGATATCAAGGTTTTCAAAATTATTGTTTTTCTCTTACAGACAAATTTGCGCCAGAAAGTGACCCATTCTATGCAAACACATGGCAGCCACATGAGACGAGAGAATTTCAGTCAGGTGTACCTACCAAAACAAGTGGGCACACAAACAAAACGGGATGGTGCGAGCAATGTGCCCAAGCCGCAGACCTTTCTGTCAGGACTTCGCGGTTGTGGGTTATCCAAACCTACAAACATGGTTAAAGTGAATCTAACCAGGGATGTGGAGGAATCGTGAATTCATGTTACACAGCACACACTTCCTCGCATCACACTTTGAAGTAATACACAAATCTATTTTTCTACTGAAGTACTAGTGGTTAGCAGGAACTTTTGAGATTGCTGTGGGATTTACCTAATTATTCTGCTGCCGTCTGCCTGAATGGTTTCTAGACTATGCAGAAAAAGTACAAAATAAAGGATAGAATTAACACTAAAAGAAGTGCAGGAATCACAGCAATTGTTCAGAATTGTCCAAATTCCCGCGGTACTGTTGTAATTTTTTTGTAACTAGTTTTCACGGCCGGCCGATACACACTGTGATCTGAAACATTGGATTCCAATGCACCAGATCACATGGCCGTATTCCTGAAACGTAAAAAAACCCGGCCGGCCAATATAGCGCCGGGCATTTCTACGTCAGCCCCAAAAGATAGTCCTGGAACTATCTTTTGGGACGGAATACGTCGGCCGCTGCATGGGCCCTTACGGTCAGCCACGCTGCTAAACTCCCTCCCTTCTGCTCTCCTCCCCCCGTGCAGGCTCACCTCTGCTCTCCTCCCCGCTTGTTCTTTGCAATGAGAGGGGTGGAGTTAAGCGCCGGCCAGTCCTGCCTCCTCCTATTGCTGGCTGTGGACAAGGGGCGGAGCTAAGCTCCCGCTCCTTGTCCATATCCTTCAATGGGAGGAGGTGGGATAGGACTGCGCTTCCCTATCCCACCCACTCCCATTGTAAAGCGGGGGGGAGAGCAGAGGTGAGCCTGCCTTAGGGAGGGCGGGGAAAGGGGTGACCGCATGGTGACCTCGGCGGATATGCATCAGGGCCCATGCTGTGTGAACGGGCGCTCAAACGTTAGATTTGTGTCCCCGTTCACGAGCTTTCTACGCCCCAGATGATAACGTATATCGGCTGGCCGTGAAAACGCTGGCCGATATACACTTGTAGGAAAGAGCCCTAAGGGTCATAAATAAATCTAAACTTTTCCAAGGAAAGGACAGATGCAGATTGTAAATCTATCATTTATTTCCCTAACTAATGCTCAACTCTCACTCTTGAAGGCCTCTTCTTTAGGCTAAATTCACATGGGCAAGTGTGATATCGGTCCGTGAATCTCTGCCCGATATCACGCTCAACAATGTGCGATGTGAGGTGTTTTTGTGTTAAATCTGCCTCGCATCAGTTCAGGGAAGTAGTGTTCCTCTGCCGTGGCTAAAATCTTGCGGAGTGTTCCCCATTGTTTTCAATGGGTAAGCCTTGCACCCCATCGCACTCCTGTGTACTTTGCATGCCACGTGATGCTTTGAAAACAATGGGCAATGCGATGCAAGGGCACGCCCAAAGATAGGACATGCCACTATTGTATGACCTCATTCACAAGAGTAGGGTTCATATTCGTGCGAGGTTTGTGCAGCTCGCAATGCCCAAATCTTTTGCCATTTTCTCAGCTGTGTGAAAACACCTGCACTATCATTCAGCCACTGTGATTGGGTGTAGCTGCACTTGGTTGCTAGAAAACTAATACTACATACATGTCATACAAACTGTAAACGACCGGGAGGCGTTGGGGACTTGCAGTGCTATTTCGGCCTGTTTTCAGTGGAAATCGGTGGTGGCAGTTCCTAATGGAACCTTCGACACTGATGTGAATGAACCCCATGAGATATCAATCTCCATCATTGTCAACCAACGCATGAGACTTGACCAAAAATATTACAAGCTCCCCCAACATCTGGCATCACCAGGGGACTGGAGTCTCGGCAAGCAATCCGATAAATGATAGTCCTGAAATAGCCCACAGGGATGGACGTCGCTGGAACACTCCAATCATGACTCCACAAAGTTAATCAGTAGGTATCAGCAGAACGCTGTGCATGGCAGCCGAAGGAACCAATCAGAGCACATCATGTCACAGAAACATCACATCTCCAAGGGCAGCCAATCCAGCAACGCCGCCCGCTCAGAGCCAGCAAATCAGACAGCTCTCATTCACTAAAAAACACATGCGTCCAAATGTCTGTGAGAGGGAGGCCTCTCTCATGCGGCGGGGGTTGCCTTAAACCCACTCCTTTCAATGGGTCTGACAGCAGCAGTGCCGGCCCCATTGAAAGCAATGGGATAGCATAGCAGACTTCGGCAACAGCTGGGGATGAAGGAATCCCCTGCCATAGCTGTCAAAGAAGTGGCCGAAGTCAGCGATATACTGCCTATGTTTTCAATGGGGCTAGCGCTGCTGCCGCTGGCCCCATTGAAAACACTGAGCGATATCGCAGATTTCTTTTCCGCGATCCAAAGCTGTACTGAAAAATCGCAAATCTGTATGAAACCATTGAAAATCATTGGTTTCATAATAGGGAAAAAATAGGAACTTCTCTTTCTTTCTGCGTATTTGCACAGCAAAGGTCCCCACAGAAGCCTATGGGAGGGGCGCAGATCTACAACACGCTGCGCAAAAGAAAAACTAGAACACATCTGGACCTCATTAGGCTAAATAGCCTTTTAAATCAGTACGCTGTGTTGTGGCGTATATGTACAGCGCCTGTGTGCGCAAAAAATACAGCACTGTGTGCAGATACACGCACAGACAAGCTTCTTTCTACTGAAGTCAGCATATTTGCGCATTCGCTCATGTGAAGAAGCCCTTGGGGCTTGCAGATGTGCAAACAGCAGAGAATAGAACCCATTGATTATAATGTGTTCTGCATTTTTGCACTCTATTTCAGGAGTCTGCGGGGGGGGGGGGGGGGGGGGGGAGGGGTGCAAGGCACATCCTGTCTCCTCAAAATCACACACTGAACTGCGCAATTTTGCGATGTTTTTTGATAAAACGGAAACTAATTAGACTGCTCAGCCGGTTCAATAACGGCATCGGTCTATCCTGCGCCAATGTGAACAGGCCTGGCAGCGTAGAAAAGTGCAGTAGAATGCGCAGATTAGCCGGCGGCAGCGCTATTACGCCATGCTATTGCAAGTGTATCTACACATACGCTCGCCCGCAGGAGCCCTTAGGGGTACGTGTAGATACGCTCACAAGAGCATGACGTGATTGGACATGCCCGGATTCTATTGCCAGGGCTGTTCACATTGGCGCAGGACAGATCTGTGCCGTTATGGAACCGGCTGAGCAGTCTAAATAGTTCCCGGTGTCATCGATTACCTCCGTAAAGTCGCACAGTGCGGTGCACGATTTCCTGCGGGGTGTGCCTTTACACACCTTCGACGACTCTCAAAATTGAGTGCAAAAATGCAGAATGTGAGTGAAGCCATTATGGTTTCTATTCTCTGCAGTTTGCGTGCGCAAAATAGCCCATCTGCAGACGTCCTGAGGCCCAGCGCACACGGGCGGATCTGCATTACGGAAGCCAGAGCGGGCGTCCACCTCCAGAGTCTGCAGCAAAAAGCAGCCATAGCATGCAATGTGAAAGCAGGTTTCCATGCCCATGAGCGGAAATGAATTGCGGTTTTCCGCTCGCGGGGAGATCGCAGCATGTTCTATTTCGAGCTGGATTCTGTGAGGACGGCTTCCATTGCAATCAATGGATCCGTCTGTCCTGCCCAGGGGTCACCGGGTCCGCTGCCGGATCCGACCCGGTCTTCACATGAGCATACAGACTCAGGGGGGCGCAAAAACGCAGAGTGTGAGGGAGCCCATAGAGATGACTGGGCGGTATTGTCAGCGTAGACTGTAATGTCCGCAGCCCCAGGAGGGTGCAATGTGGTGTTCACCACTACATGTCCGCCGCACGACTAGCTGTGGGTGCAGGGAGGGCACCACGAGGGCACCACCTCCCCGCCGCTACCAGCTGTCACACTGACGTCACTTCCGGCAGTGCGGCGCAGCAGAGCCCGCTGTGTAGAGGCGCCATGGCAGCTAAGGGTAAGTGCCTGCAATGAACCGGCGCGGCGGCGGGGACGGCACTAGTCCGGTATGGCGGCAGCAGCCCTGTGTCCGAGAACACTGCAGTGTACCGGCTGCTCCCTGTGGGAGGGCTGTCATGAGGCGCCGGCTGACACATTAGTGCGCGTCCCCATAGAGATGCATGAAGCAGCCGTCACGTCCTGTAGTGCAGGATGCAGGGGGCACACCGTGCTGGCGCAGGGAAGGGGCAGCTTGTGGTGTGCATCTCGCTTGTGCAACTTTCTGCGCCAGCCTTGCCACTTTCCTGAGAAGTGCACAGGGCTTGTCGGCTCCAGGCGGGCACATCTATGTGTAATGTTGGCACCAGACGGGCACATCTGTGTGTAATGTTGGCACCAGACGGGCACATCTGTGTGTAATGTTGGCACCAGACGGGCACATCTATGTGTAATGTTGGCACCAGACGGGCACATCTGTGTGTAATGTTGGCACCAGACAGGCACATCTATGTGTAATGTTGGCACTAGACGGGCACATCTATGTGTAATGTTGGCACCAGACGGGCACATCTATGTGTAATGTTGGCACCAGACGGGCACATCTATGTGTAATGTTGGCACCAGACGGGCACATCTATGTGTAATGTTGGCACCAGACGGGCACATCTATGTGTAATGTTGGCATCAGACGGGCACATCTATGTGTAATGTTGGCACCAGACGGGCACATCTATGTGTAATGTTGGCACTAGACGGGCACATCTATGTGTAATGTTGGCACCAGACTGGCACATCTATGTGTAATGTTGGCACCAGACGGGCACATCTGTGTAATGTTGGCACCAGACGGGCACATCTATGTGTAATGTTGGCACCAGACGGGCACATCTATGTGTAATGTTGGCACCAGACGGGGACATCTATGTGTAATGTTGGCACCAGACGGGCACATCTGTGTAATGTTGGCACTAGACGGGCACATCTATGTGTAATGTTGGCACCAGACGGGCACATCTATGTGTAATGTTGGCACCAGACGGGCACATCTATGTGTAATGTTGGCACCAGACGGGCACATCTATGTGTAATGTTGGCACCAGACGGGCACATCTATGTGTAATATATGCCAGAAACTGCTGTAAATTATAGGAGAAATCTGCACCAGCCAGCAAAGAGGACTAGAAGAGGAGACGCGTACTTCTTCTATGTTATGGCAGGGTGCTGGCATTGGCGCGGAGCCTGTGATCACCAGAATCGGGGAGCAGAGGAAAGGGTTGTAGCCAAGACCTGTGGGGTGTGAACATCCCCAACCCTAAGACAAGTATGATAACAGGTACACGGCAGGTCGGGCCCAGGAGCTGCAAGTTAGAGCAAGAATCTCGTGCCAGTTTTGCGGATCGTGAGAATGACGCGCCGCTGTAGAGGTAGATGGTGACACCCGAAGCTCCCGCTTAACATGAAAGAAAATAAAAGAATGCTACAGAATATGCAGTTTTTTAAATTCTCTCACTTAAAACTGACCTGAAAGAGGCCAAAAGGACACTTTTCTGCCTCCTTCCAGGTGAATATGTTTTATTTCAAACTCTTATTAAAATTGTTGAACAAAAATCCCAAACCGGAGCAGATTACACCCCACCCCGAGGGCACACATCAGCAGTATCATAAGGCCTAATGCCCACGGGCGGATTTCTGCCACATATCAATGGAAGCCGGCCGTCTCGCTATCCCCCACTGTAGCACAGCGGAAGACAGCGTGAAAATGTTTCTCCTCCCACCGCCAGATTCGGAGATGAGTATGGGGTCTCTGGGCGGGCGCCGTGACGGACTCCGCTGCGGAATTCCGCTTGCGGAGCCCGTCACGGCCGTGGGCACTAGGCCTAAGAGACGGCAGAAGAGAAAATATAATGCACAGAAGCCAGAATGCTAGAAAGGGGCTGTACCAAAATATCAGGCTATCCCTTACCAACAGGATTGGGGATAACTTGTTGATCGGTGGGTGTCTCACTGCTGATCTGAAGAACGAGGGTCTTCCTCACTCCAGGGGTTACTGCACCCCCACAGAGAGGAGGAGACTAAATGAAGCACTGGTCACACAAGTGCCGTATGTAAAAAGTTTGGTACGGTGTTAGCAAGTAGAACAAAGTGTGATTGTTCCCAGCAAGAGAACCCAAGTGATCTTGTAGATATGATACCTTTTAATTGCTAACAAAAATACATCATGTTATAGCGAGCTTGCAAACCTCCCGGGGTCCTTCCTCAGGCATAATGGAACAGATCTATTAATCATACCATCCTGTTCTGGAATTTTTTTCAAGTGCAAATCAATCACATCCTGTCTGTGCCCTCCCATGTGATCATGTGTATATGTATTTATATAAATACGTCTTTAGACCTGTTCCATTATGCCTGAAGAACCCTGAGTAGGTTGGAAAGCTCGCTATAACATCATGTATTTTTGTTAGCCATTAAAAGGTATCATATCTACAAGATTGCTTGGTTTCTCTCACTGAGAACAATGACACTTCACTTTCAGTGGGACTGCAGAGATGGCTGAGTGGCAGCCGCTTGGGCACTTCTGTCAGCCCTGTTAAATTGAATAGAGCGCCAACTGCACATGTGTGGCCAGTGATGACACTGTGGGGAGGGAAGTGATCCCCGTAGTGACAGCAGAGTAGGAGTCCTCCTTCTAAGATCAGCAGTGAGACCCCCACTGATCAGCATGTAGGAGATAAAGGCGTACCAGAATATAAAGTGACATAAATCATATATTATACGTGTTGGACATAATGCAGTATAGTTAGCAACCAAGTGTAATACAGAAGGATCAAGTCTAATCTGAAGCGCTTATTGCCGTCCAATACTGCATGGAGCGTCCCTTCCAAAATCCACCTGAACTATTGAAAAAAAACAAGTTCTGGTGCTGTTAGGGCAGGTGACGGGCCGGCTGCTGTGTTTTTTTTTTTATGCTCACCTTTGGTGGGCAAGACAGGGATCTTTAGTATAAAGCATACAGCACCCCGCTCCCTACCACCTCACCGAACAGCAACATAAGGTCCTGGTGCTCTAGGGGGCCTTCACACTTGTGTTTGCGACACCACTGCAAATGTCAATAGGACTTTCTAATCGCAAGTTTTTGACTGGTTCTTTTTAACTCTTAAGTTGTCAAAGGTTTACGATCGTCATTAAAGGGGGTCTGGATAAAAAAAAATTTTTCTTAAAAACATTTTTTCTGCTCCATAAAATAATAGTCATATATTCACCTCCCCCGATTCCCTTCATCTCCTGGGCCGACAGCTCCGGTTTCGCCTGTGACATAATATTTACAGGCTGCAGCAGCTTGTGACACCTTGTACATGGGCTGCTGCAGCCTGTATACACAGACCCGGCGCTGGGAACAGAACTGTGGGAGGTGCAGGGAGCTGGGAGACATGACTGTTGTTATGTGGACCGGGGAAAATACGTTTTTAAAAAAACTTTGTTGGACAACCCTTTTAAGTATATTTAAGAAAAACTAACTGAAAGTTGTGTTTTTATTAATTTTCACTGGGGTTCCATGCAGACCATAAGGATTCAGATTTAGGAGGCCCATCCTCTAAAAACGTAAGTCTCTCCAAGTGCAGAATTGTGGCCAGAGCTTTGAGGAATGGAAGTGCTAGAGGATGCCGACTGATGGCAGTTGTATATTTAGCGGCTGGCAAAATATGCTTGGCCTCCAACTCGGGGATGACGTGTGCAGCATAGGAGCTGTTCCAGCGGGGACAGCAGTTAGTGTGCAAGTAGATTAATGCCACGATTGGAATGAAGGCGTACTTGTCCCACTGGTTTGTAGATTTCCCTATCTGTGAAGCAGGTTTATCAGTTAATCCCATGGAAATCCTGACCTTGGAGTAAGGCTACTTGTACACAGGCCGATAGTCGCCCAAGTAATAGCTAAAAGAGCAGAAAAAAAAGGCCATGAGAATGACCCCCAGAGGTCTTTTATGACATCATGGGGGACATAGATGGCAACCCCCCCCCCCCCCCCCCAAAAAAAAAACTACAGAATAAAATAAAAATACATACATAAAAAAAGAAAATGACTGCTAAAAACGGTTTGGTCCTCAAGGGGTTAATGGGAATATGCGGCTGCCAGACACCCTTGGCAGCAGTTTATCTAGCATGAAACAAAGGATCCTGCATGTTGTAGTCCAATTGATAATCTTTCTGTCCCCTAATATCTGCCATGCAGGGAGATACCTACAAATTAGGTGGTCGGCCAATACCACTAAAATGGGTGGTTTGGGCTGACGTGGTATATGGGCCGTATCACCGGGCTGAAGAAAGGCTCATAATATAATTCCTGAATAATTAGTTTGATATCATAAAAAGGCCACCAGCAGGATCCATAGATAAGAGTGGTGCGGGCTTTGGTAAAACGAAAAAAAAAATCCATTCGCACCCAATCCATAGACATGACTACATACGGCTATATAACACTCTGTTCACACCGGTGTCTTGCTCTGTTTTATACATGATGCGTGTGATATAACACATCCACTTATAATGGTCTGTTAGGTTTTTTTACTTTGCTGGGTAGAATAGTGCATCCGTTTTTGCTGTTTTGCACATCCAAAAGAATAGAAAACAGAAGGAATGAAAGTGAACCCAGCCTGATCTAGTCCTAGGGTCCTACTAGATGTAATGGGACATAGGTCCTGGGGGTAGTCCACCTAGGAAGTGTTTGCACTTGGGTTGGTATCTAGAAGGTGTTATTCTTGGAGTCATGGGCTTGGCTCGTAGGGTCTGCAGTGCTGTATGTAACATCTAGTACAATATTGGGATTATTGATATAACATCGCTTTAATTCTTTTATATTCTTTTTGTCTAGACAATGTCAGCTTGCTCTTCAAGCTCTACTGTTTGCTGGTGATGACTCTGGTGGCTGCTGCGTACACGGTGGCCCTGCGATACACAAGAACAATGACAACAGAAATGTACTTTTCTACTACAGCAGTCTGCGTGGCCGAGGTTATCAAATTACTACTGAGTTTAGTCATCTTGGCCAAGTGAGTCCCTTACGTTGTTTGTTTTCTGGATTATTGCATGTGCTCACGGTGTCAAGTGTGATGTGCAAAAGCAGACCCTATTTTGTAGTATTCTAAAACCCCTTAAAAATCTCCACCCATAACTTAAGGGAGGGTTGACTGGAGCGAAGGCTATAGCAATTGCTCTGCAGGACAAAAAAATGATTTTTGAAGCCTGACGAGCAACTATTATGCTAGTCATAAAAGTAATTCTAGCACAGAGACCACTCAAAGGGGTTATGTAGGCAAACCAAATTTTTGTAAAGCTGCTTAGCTTGTTCTACAAGCATAAAGGAAAACCTACCTTGCCTGATCTCTCACCACTCCTCTTCCATCAGTGTCCGTTACCCCACACCTCTCTGTGTTCTCCAGCAGTTATGATGTCACCGACACCAAGGACATGTGACCACTGTAGCCATCATAATCTCACTTTGCCCAGTGATTAGCGACTGTGGTCATGAGGTCCTGACAACTGGACATATCACTGCTCCAGCAGGAAGTGGAGGATGCCAAAAAGTCGTATGTACCCAATAATGGTACCAACCTCAACTACAGCAAAAAAAACAAGCCCTCCCACAGCTCCAACAATGGAAAAACAAAGCTATGGTGACAGAAAGTAATAAAACATACCAAATATATATACTTTATCGCTGTAATCGTACTGATTGACAGAATGCAAACCAGTCCTTTTTACCAAACCGTAAACCCTACAGATAGATTGTGCTATATATACTCTAAAATGTACCTTTTATTTCAATCATTTAAAATGAATTGATACAAAAACCTGTTAGGCCTTATTCTATCCCCTAAATACTAACCTATTGATGAGAAATGCGGGTTGACCGTCCTGAAAAGGACGACTCCACCCAGAACCTAAACCCCAATCATCCTATTATCACAGGCTTGGATAAATAGTCCAAGTAGAAAAAAAAAACACACTATGTCCTATCTTAGTCCGATTTTCGGACAAGAATAGACAGTCAATGTGCTGTGTTCAGCACGTTGGACAGGATGTCTGAGTGCAGTCCGATGCGAGTTGCGACTAAGGCTAACTTCACACAGGCGTGCAAGGTATGGGGCCATGAACCCTGCCTCTATATCACGCTCCCCACCATATGAATTCCTAAGGAATGCGAGGTGTTTTCATGTGAAAATAGCCTTGCATCACTTCGGGGTTTGCTGGGATCTTGTGACTGCCATGGCGGAAATCGAGGAGTTCTACTATTGTTTTTAATAGGGCTACGTTGCGAGATCACGCAGCCAGAAAGCACATGCTGCGATTTGTTTCCCACATTGCATCATGGTGCCATGCGGTATAACATCGGTTATGTGTATGCCCCTATTCAAAAGAACAGGCTTCATATTTGTGCGTCTCGCAACGTACGAATCTTGGACGATGAAATACACTTCTAGAGTCACAACAGTTTAGAGTCAAACTACTCCATGATTATGTTTATTCCTGCTGGGCTGCCTTGGGTGTTGTCAGTGAATACTCCCTAATTGCTGTCACAGATCGGCATGGTGAGGTGGCAGCTGCAGCCAGACTGGCACTGCTATTACCACAATTCCTCATCTAAGTGCAGGACCATCAAATATAAGAGATTTCTGACACATCCGGTGGCGGGGCCGTAAATATCTGAGTTGCCTTAGGCTTCTTTCCCACATGCGTATATCGGCCAGCGTTTTCACCGCCGGCCGATATACTCTACCATCTAAGGTGTAGAAGCTCGTGAATAGGCTCCCAAATCTACTGTTCGTGCACCCGTTCACACGGCATAGGCCCTGGCGCATGTACGCCGAGGTCACCATGCCGTCGCCCCTTTCCCCTCTCTCCCCCTTGCTCACCTTTGATCTCCTCGCCGCTTGTTCTTTGCAATGGGAGGTGACTTTAGGAGCCCATCGCCAGTTCCTTGCCAATGGCTGGTGCGGCCGGTTTCAGGGCAAACAATTAATACTTCATATTCAAAGCAAGCCGCTTATGGCAGGGCTGTGGGTGTAATTATGGAAATGTTATGTATATCTGCTAATTTATGAATGCAGAAATAATTAGTGTATGGTAACAATGCTAATAGGCTTCGTAATAACCTATGTGAATGCTTCATTGTACATTGATGTCTTACTCGTATATACACTGTATTGGCTCAAAAAGGTTAATTCTTTTTCTTATTAATATAGAGAAACTGGAAGTCCCAGCAGACTGATTACATCATTAAGAGAAAATGTCTTGGGAAGTCCGGTGGAAATGCTCAAGCTGTCTGTGCCGTCCCTGGTATACGCGTTGCAAAATAACATGGCCTTTGTGGCACTGAGTAATCTTGATGCAGCCATTTACCAGGTAGTAATGACTTTATCTTCCTAATGTTGTGTGTGCATGTATATAGATTAAGAAGGGTATCATTTCTCCCTAAGGAGACCCCCTGGAAGATGTGTGAGGAGACTTATAAGGTCATCCATGCTCCTCTGGGAAATATGCAAACGGAATGATACCTCTTCAGCGCCACCTATTGGAAGGCAGTATTCCTGCAAGTCAATTTCAGACTTTTTTAACAAGCCTTAGAACCAATGACTGGGAATTGTAAGCCAAAGACAGAAAAACCATCCACAGACAGCGGTTTGGGGATGATTGCTCCTCATCAGTGTGCAGTAGGTTTCTGGCTTGGCTAGTGAGAGGCTTATAGATGTGGGTCGGGCAGGGTATTGTTTCACCCCAAGGAGAGCACCTAGAAGGTGTGTGAGGAGAGTTATAAGGTCATCCATGCTCCTCTGGGAAATATGCAAATGTTGCCATCCTATAGGTGGCACTGCTGAGGCATTGTTCCATCTTCCTATTTGTACGGTATATAGATTGATATATTTACAGTTTAGTTTTCAGTGCCCTCCTCCTCTTTTTAGAATGTAGTATTCCTGTAATATAGTGCTGCTGCACCGTATATGATTGGTAACCGGGGGGGGGAGTTATTCTTGTATTTACTTGTCCATGACCAAGTTCCTTCTCCTTGCAGGTGACATACCAGCTGAAAATCCCATGTACTGCTCTATGTACCGTACTCATGCTGAACCGCTCGCTCAGCAAACTGCAGTGGTTCTCCGTCTTCATTTTATGTGGTGGGGTCACACTGGTACAATATAACCCGGCCGAGGCCTCACTGGTCCAGGTAAGTTGGGCACTATGCAACATTAGTACTTTTCTATGGTTACTTTTGAGTGGATAATCATCCATTTTATGTACATCTAACAGTTCAGTAAACACTTTACACACTGACATGAAGGTAACTGAGGGGTTTTCTTCCTAATAGCAGCTCTGCCGGCCCAATAAGACAAAGTAGATTTTACTTGATCGCCCACAACAGTTACAATGGCCTCGGGTTACAATATTTTGCATTGAAATCAGATTCCACACACAATGCCACAGACGCTGCCAACCTGTGATAGGCTGGTATTGTAAACTCAACCAATCGGCATGGACATAGCAGTGGTAAAACATCTATTACTTAAGGTCATGCACTGATTGGCTGTTTCTTGGCACCGCTGTACAGTATAGTGCAGTACTATGTATTTCCTGATGCCAGGATGGACTGCCCCTTTAGATACCAGGTGAGGGTGGCTCTACAGTATTTTCTTGGTATAGTATGTGTACTGAACAGCATCTGGAAGAAGTTCCTGTTGTTAATCTACTACGTGATTTAAGTCTTTTGGCAGCTTTATGTGACTTTTATATATAAGGATTTACCTTATCTGTATTCGGCCCTATTGGGCATGTAAGGGGTAGATCTAGATCAGAAATTTCACAAACTAATGCTGAGCTTAGACGGACGAAGAGTGAAAATGAATAATAATTTTTCAGGTTAAACGTGCGCCAATGACTGAATGACGAACAAGAATCGTGAGATTCTCATTCGTCTCCCTCCCCCCGTTTTAGCTGGCATAAAAATCAGCACCGGCACTGATCACGGAGTGTTCGCATAGAATGAATGGGAACTGAACGATTCGAAATGACAGTGGTGCACGATTGTGAAGTAGCTGATGACGTCATCTCGTGCAAATGAGAATCGGGCACTTCTCGATAGGTGTACAAGGAGCATTACTTCTGGAGGCATCCTGTAAATATAAATAACAAGGTTGACTTGGATATTTTTTTTAATTTATGCCAACAACTATCCACTAAGCAACGTTTCTGCTTCAACTGAACCCTTCCTCGTGCCACAGCTACATTCTTTCAGCTCTTCGGTACAACGCATACTGCTCATGGTGTAACACCTGAACTCCACAATTAAGAGGGGAAGCCCCATACTTTGGGCCATATAGTGCATGGCATGTAATACTGCATGTTCCTTTCTGTAGGACTGTTGCAGATTACATGAATTCCTCCTTTTGGCCGGAGGTATTGACAGGATGTTTGTGAAGTAGGTGCGGTGATCTGTCAGACAGTTTATGTAGCTATTGTATTGTGTATTGCCTTCAGTGTGACAGCAAACAGAACTCATTGACGTTGTGTTGCTGCATTTGGTAGTTTTTTCCTTTCCGTCTTGTGTTCAGTATCCATAATTATTTGAGAAAATAAGTAGTTGACGAAAAGAAGCCGATGATCCAACTGTGCAGTGAGAAATTATTGCCGGTTGACATAGGGCAAGAGGCCACTGTGGTGTGAACATGTACTTTACCTTCCGGACGTGTCTGCTGGAGTCGCAATCCCTTTAATCTTCAGTAAAGTACAAGAACATTTTGTTACTCATGATTTGGCAACCTTGGTAGTTTATAATGGGCAGGGTGGCACTCGGGATGCCACGTCTCCAAATACTTCACACTGAAAGATGATTCATGAAATACTTATTTAAATTCATTAAATTAAGCTTCGTCTTCAATCCAACTTTTCGTGCTGCACTCGGGAGTGTGTGATATTTCATCATACATAGCTTCTCTGAGGGTAAGACTGTGTCGCCTGCTTGGAGGCTGAGCTGTTTTTCCTAAGGGCCCTTTTACACGGGATGATTAGCTTTCAGAACTGTTCAGATTCCTTCAGGAGTGATCATCGTTTTGTGTAAACGCATGCAGAGACGGAACGACGGCTGTTCAGTGTAAATAGCAGTCGATCGCATCTGAATGGAGGCGGGTGGGGGGAGAACGCTCCCCGGCCGCTCCACCTCCATGCCGGCAGTGCTGTGAGCGATGCCAGCGATACTCGCTCCTGTGTAACAGTTCAGGAGCGAGCACCACTAGGATGAGTGTCCGGCATGGTTTCCTGACAGCTCATCCCATGTAAATGGAGCATAGTACTTCACAAAGGTAGCACATACTTCATAGTAGTGACTGGGATAACGCAAGCTGTGCAGGAATACCATTAGTGTAGTCAGTTCGTGGGACAAACGTGCCTTCAGTGCCTTCCATTCAGAGCTACTTTGTTGAACAGTAAACATAATATTGGACTCTTGTCATATCCTGTATCTATCCCACTTGTTAAATAAACTACAGATTAGATGTATATGCTCTTCTGCCTTCAGCTAACATGGAGGGCACCGCCAAGTCAAACAAGTAGAAGGGATCATTCACACTTATGGAATGGGGATAACTAGTTTTTTCATTGTAAAAACATTGCCAATACATTTTTTTTATTTTTTAAGGTTGGATTCACATGGACGTATTTGTGCATAAAAAAAGTTGCGTTCACATGCACGTTTGGGTGTGTGCAGAGAAAGAACACATCTTAGGGCTCATTTACACGGGTGTGTAAGTACAACGCTGCGGGTCTCGCAGTGTTGTACCCATTGCAGACCTTCGCACTGCCAGCAGAGATCACGTACGGGCTGCGATTGGCACTGCACATGCCCGGAACTCTGATGTCACGGACGTGTGCAGTGAGACTTTTTCCCCCAAATTCCTCGCTCTGTATTAAACGCTGTCTTTTTGCAGGCATTGTGATGGGGCGACGCTTTTATATACGCAGCCTTAAACACTGAGAAACCCGGAGAAATAGAGCATGCTGTGATTCATTTCTCCTGTGTTTTATACGGATGTCCCCTCGCAGTTCCAACGCAGGTGTGAATGGAAGAATGAAAGTCCGCAACTTTTATTGGCTCCATTTACCGTGTGTTACGCACAGGAAATGGGCATGCATAATACGTGGTGGCAATACACCCATGTGAATGAGCTCTCAAACGAATTGGCCATTTCAATAGCATCAGTGCACGTGACTTGCAAAAAGTAAAAAACGTCATTGCGCACACATACGCAAAACTTTTTAAAAATTGAGTGGAGAGAAATAAAAATAAACTAAATGATACTATTGTTTTGGGGCTTTGTTTTCATGGAGTAGACACACAGGGCTCAATAGGAGAAAATCTATCTTCACTAGGCCCTAGGATGGCATGCAAGCCTTCGGTTCTCCACAATCGTGTCTTGCAGGGCCGATGGAGCTCCAGTGAACATCCCCCCCCTCCTTCCTTTCTTTGGGTAGGTGCCAAGTTGCCACAATCAAGTTTGGCCGCATCGCCTAAACAATTAAATGGCCAAATCGGTTCTACTTCCATTTGCCCCCCCCCCCCCCCCCACCACCACCACCAACGCCCCATAATCTATGACCATTACTATACTGCACAAGTTCTCTTTTCATAACCCACCATGTTCCAACTGCACTGCTTTCACCCCATAAAAGTCAACGGGTTGAATTTTTAAAAATATATGTTCACATGTACGGATTTGTTCCGTTGTTTTAATCATACATATTTTAACATATTTAAACACCGAAAAAAAAAAAAGTGAACCCTTTAACAAAAATAGAAATGTAGATGGAAAACTGTCAAATCAGAACAAAACTAAATACAATGCGAAAGCAAAAATTGAACAAATTGCTAAAAAAAGACAAATTCACATTTGATCTGTACGTTCACAGTATCTGCAAATGTGAATAATCCCTAAACAATAGGTCTGAAGCAAGTATTGCTGTTTACACTAAATCAGTATATTACTGGTTGGCAGTAATTGAAAGAAAGTTGTAAAACTAAAATATATCATGCTCCTGGAAAATATTTACGTGTACCTAACTTCGTAGATAACTTTTCAGAATAAGGTGCTGCGTGTACATGACGTGTGCACGTCACAGGCATCACGCCAACTAAGCCAGAAACCTACTGCACACTGATGAGGGGCAAACCCCCGAAACAGCTGTCTGTGTATGGATTCTGGCTTAGTTTCTTATTCCCAATCATTAAGACTTAAGATTTGAAGGAATGCTGCCATCCAATAGGTGGTGCTGCAGAGGTTATGCCTCTCGGAGGTTTGCCTATGGAAAAAAAAGTCCTACCCAAGGCATGCTGCGATTTGCAAAAAAAGTAAGAAACGCGCCACTCCAAAAAAAATGCAGTGCTTGTAAGGTTTTTCATATTTTACTCTTGACTTCCATCAAATGTCTGGATGTAGTATTTTTTGCCAGAAAAAAATGCCACTGCATCAAAATGCCAAGAGTGGTATTTTTTACAAAAAAAAAAAAAGAGAATTGAGTAGAACGCGCATTACTCAAGTTAGTGGCCATTTGACATAATAAAATGACTGCATGTTTATTATAGAGGAAGTCATTGTACAGTGAATGTCACATTTTGTCAATTCACAGATTGAACAAAATCACTGGCTGGGATTTGGTGCCGTGGCAGTTGCTGTTCTGTGCTCTGGATTTGCTGGTATATGCAATTTGAGATTGTCGTGTTAACAATGTTGTACTTTTTGTTTGCATGGTGTAATGTCTTAAATATGCCAATGGCCCACTGGTCATTAAGGCCCCTTTACACGCAACGGTTATTGCTCAAAATTCATTCAAATGGACGAGAAGTGGTAATCGTTACATGTAAATCGTGTATTGTTCGTTCAATTATCATTAGCCAAGGTTTTTAGGCTGCCAAAAAAATCCATAGTTGGGGCACTAGAAATGCTTTCAGTTGGAATGCAGTTTGTTCAGTGTTTCCAGAGGCTAGGGGATAGCTTTGTTCTGCTTTGCATATTCAATGAGTGCAATGGTTACTCAGCCTCAAGGAGAACAATGGAATGTGCCAGCCAGATGCTTGCTCAGGTGGGCAAGGTGTTTCTGCAATAATTATCTCCTAAACACACGCCCAGCTGAGCAGACATCTCATGGAGGAAAATTCCGGGGATTAAAGCAATTAACTGCACTTATTTTATGAAAAATGTCAGGAGGTCGTTCTGCTGTTTTAAGCGATTATCTTTGCACGTAAAAGGGCCTTTACACATGTGCAAGGTGACCTCAACATGTAGCAGGCTCCTGTGATATACACTTCACCATAAACAATGTATACAACAGCGATGAGAAGTGAAATAAAGTGTATGACCACCTCTGGCCACTTCTAAAATTATAAAACTCTGTATAGGACCTGTCAGGGGGCATAACCATAGAGGATGCAGGGGATGCGGTTGCACCCGGGCCCAGGAGCCTTAGGGGACAATAAGGCCTCTCTTCTCCATATAGGGAGCCCAGTACTATGAATAAAGCATTATAGTTGGGGGCCCTGTTACAGGTTTGCATTGGGGCCTAGGAGCTTCAAGTTACGCCTCTGGGACCTGTCACCATTCCTGACTTGAGTATTCCCTATAGGCATATTGTTGTGCTGTTCCCCAGTTATTCCTCCTGAAAATTTATGAACAAATTGATGACTGGATGGGACTATTTCCTTTGTTAAAGGTGAGTGTCAGCACACAGTCTGCTACTGTCAGCCCCGATAGTCCAGTGTCAGAATATATAGGATCATGCCCCCAAGTACAGGAGGGAGAGGCAGTTGCCAGTTCATAAATTTGAAGAAGGGATAACAGCGGAACGCATCCAGAACTGTTCTCTCAAGGGGAAACGCGCATCCTGAGAGCCGACAGCTCGCCTCCTAAGTTCCAGCAGTTGTATCCCAGAGCAGCATTCACAGTGCTGTTAGGGATCTGGCTGTATACAATGCCCAGCATCAACTAACAGTTTGGCTTCTAGAATTATGGCCGAATGTTATTTTTGCTACGTGAATTAACTTTTTAAAAGTACAACATTTCCCATAATAGAGATCATCAAACCGGGCCCTGAGCTATAATGTAGGATCAGGACAAGACAAGTAATGTAATATACTTTTAATGTAGATCGTAGTGGTCAAAGCTGTACATATGCATAAGTCACCCTTGGAAAAAGCGGCTCCTGAACATGTTCTCTTTTCTTTCCATTTACAGGAGTGTATTTTGAGAAGGTGTTGAAGAGTTCTGACACGTCCTTATGGGTGAGAAATATCCAGATGTACATCTCCGGCATCATAGTGACATTGGCTGGTGTCTTCCTTACCGATGGACCAAGCATCATGGAAAAAGGATTTTTCTATGGTTACAATTACCTTGTCTGGTTTGTAGTGTGTAAGTACAGGCTTTATGTGTGTAATGGCTTATCAGTACCATGGGAGCTATCCACTCAGATCCATGAAGACAGTGCAGCCCTAATAAGTGTGTGTGTGTGTGCGTGCGTGCGCAATACAGAGATCTCTCCCATGATCTGTTTATACCCAGGACTGTAACAAGGGTTCGCCCTCTACCTCTAGAGGAAAGAAGGTTTCTACATCAACATAGAACGGGGTTCTTTACTGTAAAAGCAGTGAGATTATGGAATTGTGTGTCTGAGGACGTGGTGATGACAAATTCGATAAAAGAGTTCAAGAGGGACCTGGACGCCTTTCTTGAGTGATACAATATGACATGTTATATTCGTTAACTTCAGGACAGTTGTTGATCCAAGGATTATTCTGTTTGGGAAAAATTGTCTTCTTGGTTTTTTTTTGCCATTCAACATTAGGGGGAAATGGACTGAACTGGATGGACACAAGTCTTTTTTTCAGCCTTAAATACTATGCTAACTGTGTTGTGCCAACCTTTTGAGACACCTGATTAGCTCACAACTTTCCAGCTCCAAAGCTGGAAGAGCAAGAACACTCCACAGTTATGAAGTGGAAATGTCTGTGGAAAAATGTTTAGGGATAGAAAAAACCCAAAATGTTAAATATTACAAATAACATTTCTGGCTGCATAAAATCAATGTTCGATGTATAGGAGTCGGGCAGTAACTTTTCTGTTGTCTTGCAGTGCTGGCTAGTGTTGGTGGTCTCTACACATCCGTTGTAGTGAAATACACAGATAACATTATGAAAGGATTCTCAGCCGCTGCAGCCATTGTCATCTCCACCATTGCATCCGTCTTAATCTTTGGATTGCAGATAAGTATGTTACAGTTCTGTTTACAGCGTCATATAAATAGGTGTATAAATGCATCCCCTGATGGAGGCCATGATGCCATGGATTCAGTTTGGAACTATTACATTCTAGTCTACAAGTGACTTGTAATTACAGTGGGCCCAAAAAGTTCTAATCCGTTACTTTTTCAATAAACGGAGAGCTGTTCAGGAAATGTCTAGCAAATTATACATAAGCATGATCTGTACACTGGAGAACAGCAATGCACTATGGTTTTCTTATCTAGCAATGTTTTAGTTAAATCAGAAAAAATTCAGACATTTTCTACCTCAAACATAAAACAACCATATACTAACTAACGTAAAGCTGAGGAATTATTTAATATTGGCATCTTTCTCGTTTGTTGCAGTGGGCATTTGTACCACAGGAGGATGTGCAGCCATATAGTTTGTGACTTTTCAATTAGCTTCTAATTGCAGCTGATGGGAAGCTTTCACACTGTGAAGGTTCTTGACATCACTTTCATTAGGCCCCTGACTGCCATAGCAACCCATTGGCATTTAATTGGCAGTGCCCCTCCCTCTATCAACTTATATGCCGTGGTTGCTATTGACTGTGCCTTCTTAAAGGGATTAGTTGGCCTGGATCCAAGTTATCACCAATCATGGGTTTTGGCTATAAAATACAGTTGGCACCTACTTCATATGGGGTAGTCTCAACTCCTGAGCCCCCTCCATACACTACCTGGCACATGGACTGTAAATATACAGCTGATTGCACTAAGGTTAATGTCTGATTTATGAAGACACGGGAAAGTTATGTGATGGTGTTTCAAGCCATCTAAAGTTATTGTAAACACTGTTGTATAGTGCGAATTACCATAATGATTGTGTGCTGAAGTATAACCAGGTTATTTCTATTCCAGCATTGACATTCACCGGTGGAGCCCTGCTCGTTTGCATATCCATATATATATACGGCTTACCAAGAAAAGACACAACAAGACTTGAAATGAAGGACACCAACAGTAACCTCAGTGAAAAGCTAATCAGTGTTTGATGGTCCATGGATGGATGAACTCTCGTGCGATTGTACATATGGAATGTAGTTATTTTATTAATTTCCTCTGATGCTTCATTCCAAAAGGTCATCCATGACCACTGCAGTAGCTGGTACTGCATAACTTTGGAAAGCACATCTACAACTGAATGTGGCATATCCAGCGCAATTTTATATGAAGGTCAATCCGTTTTAATTCTAACGTGGACACGTATATAGTTTATTTTGAGGAACGTCGGAATTGACGTCTTTTTGCACCAACTTTGTGGTAGACGACAGAATGGAGACAAAATGTACAAACTGAACAAGTTCTAAGAGGGCACATATGATGAGACTATTCATAGCAATGCTCCTCACTGTGATATTGCTCATAAGACTTTAGGATTTTGTGCAAAGACCACAACTTCGCTGCTTATGTCTTGTTGTCAGTGTTGTCACCACCATTGTAACATATCATGATCTTTTGCACTTGTTTCTTTTATTAAAAACTTTTGACAGTGTTTTTTTAAAAATAAAAACAATTAAATAAATTGTTGAGTTGGGATTAAATTTGTTAATACCTGCAAAGTGATGACCGCACAAAGTTAAAGGGAATCTATCACCTACTTTTAGTACGTTTAAGGGCTGAAAGTAGGTGACCCGCTGAGTCTGCAGACATAAGTGTTACACTTACCTCCCCGTTGTTAGTGCTGGAAGCTCCTGCTCAATGTATTGAGTTGCACGCTAATTAGTCGTAACACAGAATACGACCATATACTAACACAGGAGGGCAAACGTGCACTAATTCTCTAACTTCCCGCTGTCGTACAAACATGAAATTTGGCAGCAGCATTCTTTAGGTCCTAAATAGGAAAAGTAAAGGGGTCACAATTTGAGTATTCCATTATAACTGCAAAAGTGAGAGACACCCCCTCCCCACCTCCATGTAATGTACCTAATCTAATTGTCTAACTTCCCGCTGTCATACAAACATGAAATTTGCCACGACCATTTTTTACATCCTAAATAGAAAAATAAAGGGGTCGCAGCTTCAATATTCAATTCTAAGCATGAAAAACTGCAAAAATCAGCGATACATGAGAATTCATTTCTGAAAAACCTTAATTTGTATACTGAAGGGAATCTACCTCATCTCTATGTGTATATACTGAAAAGAATCTAACTGACGTGTGTGTGCGTGTGCGTGTTGAGAATCCTGTGTGCATATACTGAAAGGCTATAACGTACATAAGGAAGCAGGGATAGAGCTTGCCTTTAAGGCTAAGGAAGGGCTGCAACCTCCAATTTGGGGCAAATTTGAATAAAAAAGGGCGTTACCTTTAAGGGTAAAAAGTGAGGAGTGTAGGAGGGGTGGCACATTCTGTAGAGGGACATTGGTAGATGCAGCCTGAGGAGAATCTAACGCTCCTCTATGTGTATACATATTTTATTCCTCAGTTCCTCTGAAGTAACCACCACTTCATAAAATTTTCCGTGCAAACAGATTAACATCTGTATCAAATTAACTCAGGCGAAGCCTGGTATATCAACTAGTTGTAGTTATATAACTGGTGGTTCATATTTCATTTTAAATGTTTTATTGCACTATTTGTGAATTCTCACTAGACAAGATTTTCTGCAAAAATAGGACTGTGACTGATAAAACCATATGAATAAAAAGGTTTATTTTTTTTGGCAGTAAGCACATAGTGAGTGTTGTATATGAATTCACCCTTATTTATTTTGTCTCGAAAATACCCTTTCAATCAAGCCCTGCCATAATTGGTAATTTCACATAAACAGACTTACAAAGGCAAGACCATCAAAGTTTAAGGCGTTCTTAACCTTTGAAATGTATTTATAGGGTAACTCCAGGACCCCCCCCCTTTTTTTTTTTCTGTCACTGCACCCCTCACCTATTGTCAAACAAGATGTATTTCTGTGTATTGTACTCTTCCATGCAGTTCAGCCTCCTGGATGATATTAAACACCTTCTTGATCTTTAGCTTTTGCCATGATTTCTCTTCTTTATCGCGGTGCCATCAATTCCAAGATGCATCAGATGGACAGCTAGAACCATTAAAGGGGTTGTCCCGCGCCGAAACGGTTTTTTTTTTTTTCAACAGCCCCCCCCCCCCCCCGTTCGGCGCGAGACAAACCCGATGCAGGGACTTAAAAAAACAAAACGGACAGTGCTTACCTGAATCCCCGCGCTCCGGTGACTTCTTACTTGCCTGGTGACGATGGCCGCCGGGATCTTCTCGCTCGGTGGACCGCAGGGCTTCTGTGCGGTCCATTGCCGATTCCAGCCTCCTGATTGGCTGGGATCGGCACGTGACGGGGCAGAGCTACACGGAGCCGCTCTCCGGCACGAGCGGCCCCATTCAGAAAAGAAGAAGACCGGACTGCGCAAGCGCGTCTAATCCGGCGATTAGACGCTGAAAATTAGACGGCACCATGGAGACGAGGACGCTAGCAACGGAACAGGTAAGTGAATAACTTCTGATAACTTCTGTATGGCTCATAATTAATGCACAATGTACATTACAAAGTGCATTAATATGGCCATACAGAAGTGTATAACCCCACTTGCTTTCGCGGGACAACCCCTTTAACATGCCAGGAGACCATAGGGATGGAGGATGAACTATCATCTTCTACCTTATAATGGTGTGACAGGCATCATCAGCAATAATGTGATAGTAGTTTGACCCCCACTGTGAAACCAGGGGTGAACAGTCCATACAATTTAATAATGTGGGAAAACCTGGTGACTCAGGTAGTGACCTTCTTGAGAGAACAGAAATACAAGTAATTCCTTGGCAGTCACTATGAGATCACATGACCAACCTACAGCGAATTTTCCGACAAAGGAATAACTAAAGAAAGGTAGTGCTAGCTGACATCAATGCTTGGTGAACGTGTGTGTGTGTGTGTGTGTGTGTGTGTAATTCTTATGCTCTCCTCCCTCCCCCTGTGACATCATCGCTTCGCCTCTGTTGACATCATCGAAGGTCCTACAACATATATAAAACACAGAGTCTGACCGACAGAAGAACAACACAGTTAGGGCACTTGAAAAGGTGAGGACAAAAATAACAAAATGAGAATACAACTAAACTGCTATTATGTCAGACACAACTCGGCAGTTCTGACAGAACACACTGACCCACCTCCACCACAGAGATGCGGTGGGCTGAAGGACCTGTGGTGATGTCCCTGCTGTGGGACTAGCAAGCTGTGTTTGTCTTGTGTGGTAATCAAGCTGCTGGGTGTGTGATGTGTCACCAAAAACACTGGTACTATAATTTCCTAATAATTACTAGTAACGACCACGTCTGTAAGTATGTGAGTGATTCTCATGCCCCTGGTGCTACTGTGGCAGGTTCTAATACACCGAGAATACAACTAAGCCATTATTATTTCAGACACAACTCAGCAGTCCTGATAGGAGACACTGACCTACCATTACCAGAGATCCAGCAGGCTGAAGGACCTGTTTTGATGTCACTGTGGTGGGAGGAGCCATTTTGGAGTATGGTAGTACTGTTTACTGGATAAGCCAACAAAGTACCAGGACCCGTAATGATGTCACTGTCATGTGATCACCTGTGTGGGTGAAGTCAGCGATCACATGACCAGTGCTTCATCACTGTAACCAAGAGCTGTGTGTGTCGTGTGCAGTCAGCATAAATGTAGTAGAGCTGCGAGTGGCTGTTTGTCTAATGTGCTGTGCGTGTAATGTGTATAGTTAGCATTGATGTATGTGATGTAGCAGGGCTGTGCTTGTGACGCGCATGTCATTTAGCAGAGCTGAGTTTGCAACATGCGCATGTACTGTGACATAGCTGTGTCTGTCACGCACATATAATGTAGCAGAGCTGTGTTTGTACCATGCGCATGTCATGGAGCAGAGCTGTGTTTGTACCATGCGCATGTCATGGAGCAGAGCTGTGTTTGTACCATGCGCATGGCATGTAGCAGAGCTGAGTTTGTAACCTGTGCATGGCATGTAGCAGAGCTGTGTCTGTCACACGCATATAATGTAGCAGACCTGTGTTTGTACCATGCATATGTCAGGTCTGTCAGGCGCCTGTCATGTACCGAAGCTGTGTCTGTAATGCCCATGCCATGTAGCAGAGCTGAGTTTGCAACATGCACATGTATGGTGGCACAGCTGTGGCATATTACTGTGTCACGCGCATGTCATGTAGCAGACCTGTGTTTGTAGTGTTTGTAGTGTGTGTGTGTGTTTGTAGTGTGTGTGTGTGTAGGTAGTGTGTGTGTGTGTGTGTAGGTAGTGTGTGTGTGTGTGTAGGTAGTGTGTGTGTGTGTGTGTGTGTAGGTAGTGTGTGTGTGTGTGTGTGTGTAGGTAGTGTGTGTGTGTGTGTGTGTGTGTGTGTGTGTGTGTGTGTTTGTAGTGTGTGTGTGTGTTTGTAGTGTGTGTGTGTGTGTGTAGTGTGTGTGTGTGTGTGTAGTGTGTGTGTGTGTAGTGTGTGTGTGTAGTGTGTGTGTGTGTGTGTGTGTAGTGTGTGTGTGTGTTTGTAGTGTGTGTGTGTGTGTTTGTAGTGTGTGTGTGTGTTTGTAGTGTGTGTGTTTGTAGTGTGTGGTGTGTGGTGTGTAGTGTGTAGTGTGTAGTGTGTAGTGTGTAGTGTGTAGTGTGTAGTGTGTAGTGTGTAGTGTGTAGTGTGTAGTGTGTAGTGTGTAGTGTGTGTGTGTGTGTGTGTGTGTGTGTGTGTGTGTGTGTGTGTGTGTGTGGCAAAGCTGTGTGGTGCATTCCACCACCGAAAACACTGGTACTTTAATTTCCCAATAATACTTACTACTTTTAATACACCAGTGTGCCATAATTCTGGTGTAAGGCCGCCTGCACACGGGCGGAAATCCCGCGGCGGTATTTCCCGCGGGATTTCCGCCACTAAAAGTTTGCATAGGAGTGCATTACAATACGCACTCCTATGCAGACGGCCGCGGTTTGGCCGCGCGAAATCTCGCGCGGCAAACAAACCGCGGCATGTCCTATTTTTGTGCGGGGCTCGCACTCACCCGGCCGCCGGCTCCGGTCTGCGCATGTGCCGGCTGCGCGGCAGCCGGCACATGAAAGAGCCGGGGCCGCCAGGCGTGGGTGAGTACGCGCTCGTCCCTGCAGGCTCTCGGGTCGGGTCCCGCGGCGAGAATTCTCGCTGCCGGATCCGACCCGCTCGTCTGCAGGCGGCCTAAGTTATGCTTTTTTGGTGCAAATCATTTAAACAAATTTACTATTGATTTGTGCCCAAGCCCCCAGATGTTACATTTCTTACTCCGCTTTTCAAAGGTGTCAAGAAAAAGGGCCAGAGTTAGAGTTGAGGTCTTTAGATGCATTTGATATAAGACTTTAGCAAAAGCAAAAAAAAGCGCAAAATATTTAAAGAGCGCACATTTATCAACATCATGCAATATTTGATAAATCTGTTGCAGCTTTAAACTGGAGAAAGGAAGTAAAGCTGCAAGAACATTGGCATCAAAAATTCCCCTGGTAATACTCCTAAAAGAGTTTTTACCTCCACGTATTCAAAACTGTTCACATACAGGACAGTACCACAAGTGAGCAAAGACTACTGTCCTCCAGCCTAAGCTGCTTCTACCTTATTTAAAAACTTACGAATCTCAAATATCACTTATCAATGTCAACTTGGAAAGTGACCCAAATACAAATTTCTCATCCATATTATTGGGGGACACAGCAAGACCTTGGATATAGCTAATGCCACTAGGAGGTGACAATAAGCAAAAAAAGGGTTTGTCTCTCCTACCAGCTATACCCCTCCTTCAGGCACTAAACTAAATCAGTTTCAGCTTAGTGTCTGCAGGAGGTAGACATGTTTAGTGTAGGTCTTCAGGAAAATACAAACATTGTGGGAATACAGGGAGGCAGGCCCCTCCCTGGCCTTCAGTGGGGAGGGCGAACAGTAGGGTGTCTATGCCGTCCTGTTACACCCGACCCAAAGAAGTAAAAGGTGGCTCGATCATGCCTGTGTGCAATAGGTCACTGCTCGCCAGCCACCTGTGATTCCTCATTGGTCTCTGCTCCTGTCAGACTTCTATGAACAGAGGTGCTGCTGCCTAGGAGAAGCACTGATCCAGTAGCTCCAGCTGTGAGCCGTGGGTCGCCGTGGACTGGGTAAGCTCTGCCTGAGGCAAATTCCCCAGCACTGTACCCATCATGGCAGGCAACTGTAGATTCCACTACGGCTTCCCCTCCCGCTCAACAAGCGGTTAACCAAGTGAGGCTCACATGAGGTGGACCATCACACGAGCCCAGGACCTTAGGGGCAGGTGTCTATGTACATCGTATCTAGCCAGGCTCCTCCTGTACACTTTACCCTACTGCTAGTAGGAGTACTAGCTGTACAGCCTGTATTCACCTAATGGGAAGTGTGAGGGTATATATATATATTGCCATATGTGTTTTTTATGCTTTTATACCTATATGCAAGTTTTATTCAATTCCAAATGAGAAAAAACTTTAATACTTCGCCTTACATCAGATATGCCAAGGTTTTGCAAGAGATGTCCTAGAAATTCAGAGAAGATACCGAACCAGACGCAAGGACGCATGTACTTGGCTGTTTTCCCAGAAGCCCATATCAAGATGTTCAAATGTACATGACTGTTATATGATTTTCACTGTCTCAGTCCGCAAATCCGGACTGCCCATATATGGTTATGAGCCCATCACCCCCTAGTGGTGAGAGGGCAGAGGATATAAGATCTCATGTAATCTGTAATAAAGGGCGCAGTTTTTTCTCCCGTGTGAGGAGCTAGACCAGACTCCTGTGTGTGGTGTCTCTTCTTACGGCCGGCAACGGGGCAACTGGGGTGGGCCGGATTGGTGCTGTACTTAGAAATTTTAACCCTCATAAATGGCGCAACCAACTGGGGCGGTAAAATCGGAGCTTACAGCGCAATTCACCCGGATCCACGCTACTGAGAAACCGTCCTACTGCAAACCGAGCCTGATCAACTCACTTAGAACTCCAGGTAAGACAAACATATATTTATGTTGTGTTTTACACTGGGAGTCTTGCAGCAGGACTGACTATCTGTGGTTTGTGACCGGACGGGTTGGGTTAAGAGTTCTACACGGTAACTCGTGTGGGCTCCGGGTTTGCCGTCATGGACCACTGACCGTGATATGCGCACCAATGGCTCACTCAGAAACTAGTCTGTAGTTTATTTGTTGTTGAAGTCCGTAGCGTTTTAGCGATAGTGGAGATTGTTTGTTGTATCTGCAGAATTTTTTTTTCCTCTTACTTTTCATTTTGTCTCACAGACGAAGGAACCCTCCGTTTGAGTTTATTTAGTCGTTAATGGTTTAGAGGAGAGGGAAGCACTCTGTAAGACAGGTCCCATTGACGAAGGAACCCTCCGTTTTAGTGTAGTTTAGTTGTTGATGGTTTAGCTGAGGAGAGGGATGTACTCTTTGGGACTGGTTCCATAAGAAGAAGATGCCTTCGGTTGTATTGCCATATATAAGGGGCTGACAATTCGGGTCAGAAGGATTCACTCTATGGAGCGTGTTATTATTATTATTGTTGTTGTTGTAATATGCGTAAGATCTTATTAAAGAAGATAGAGCCCCTCAAGGGCTGCCGCCGTGTGGATGAATCTGTAGAATGTAAGAAAACTCTAATGAAAATGTGTGACATCGACCCGCACGGCAGATTACAAAATGGTGTCTGGGAGGAGGTCTTTAGGACCAAGAGGTGCCTTGGAAGATCAAGGTTTGCTAAAGAGAGAGAGACAGTCAGAGAAACTATGTACACATTATTTGTTTAAGAAAGTATCCGTAAGTGAAATGTTGAAAAGTACAGTAAGTGATCAAGAGGGCGTCAGGAGAGTGTCTATTGAAGGTTATATTGGCAGTTAGGTAGGGGAGAAAAGTGATGAAGTAACAAGCAAGTCGATAAGTAAGTTACAATGCACGTGATTTGTTGGTAAAGAAAGGAAGAAAATGTGTATAATACAAGATAGATAATAGATAATATGTACAATCCATACTAGGTGGATATATGTGTGTATATATATATACTGTATGTGCAAATAGTTAACAGCTTGCTCTTAGGGGAGAAGAGTTTGTTGACATATAGCTGCGAGTCTCTGTGTAGCCTTCCAAGGTCAGGAAGATAACAGCGAGAGAGAAAATACAATAACATCCTTGGTTAATATCTTGGCTTGCTTGCAATGAATTGAAATGAATTTAATTAGTTATACTGTCTTAGTAGGCAGGGAAATATAGTAATTTCTAATGTATATTCTTACTTATACAGGGGTTGAAAATGAATGTTGCAAGGTCCCAGCATATGTGTTAATTATGAGTTCAAATGTTTTTTCAATAGCTTAAGCTAAAACTGTGTTTCATATTCGCGGAGAGATAACAGTCAGGGTCACAAGGGGGGTTGAAAAATACCCAGAGATTCTAAAACACTTCAGCGTTTAATACAGCATATAATAGCTTCAGTAGATAAGAAATATAGAATGTATCAGCAAACTTTTTTTCACATAATTTGTCATAAATAGCGCTCATTCACAATCTCATCTCAATAGAATAATGTACTTTATAAAATAATAGCACTCACCTCGGTGTTTTTCAGCTGATGTATGTATGTTTGTCAAACTTTTTTTGTCCGTGCATCTGTGTGTACTGGTACACCTTCAAGGGGGGTGACGGAGCAGACTTGAGAGCATGGATGGATGAGAGTTGGTGACCCGTGTTCGGGCTGTGGTGGAATGTGTGATGTGGATAATTGACTGGGGATAAAAGTCCTACCCCATGCATGGGACTTTGCTTGGTTGAGATGTGTGCGTGTGGACGGTTAAGCTGAAATGGAGCTGAGAAGACGGACGCACGGAGCCAATATCGAAGGGGTGGAGCTATATGATGTAATAGTACGTAGTAATGTTTCATCCCTCCTGCACAAGGGAGGGGGGAGAATTTTGAGCAGCTAGTAAAAATTTTTGTTTTGTTTTTTTCTCCTGTCTGAAATTTGATAAAGAGACTGCAGGCAGGAACAGACTAATAATGAATTCACTTAAAGGGATATCACATTTCAAATATTAGTAGATGTTTTGTAGATTATTCTGCCCCGGTGTAACTCATGTTTCTGTTATAGGTGCTAACATCTTACAGGCCTTATCTGCATCCATCAAATCTTTTTACAATGTGGTAATAACTTAAACCCGGCTACTATTGTTCCAATTGCGTACCCTGGTTTAAAGGGGGGGAGGAGAAGGCATAGGTGATCTAGGTATGGCAAGTCAGCCATTTTAGGTATGGCAAGTCAGCCATTTTAGGTATTGCAAATCAGCCATTTTTAAATTTTTTGCAAGCCATTTTTTTAATTTTTTAAATTTTTTGCAACAAGGTTCTAATCTTTTTGAAATAAAATACCAGCCTGATTGTCTAGCAGTAATGCAACAAGAAAATTTAAGTTTTAAAAAAGTTACTGAAAGCCCTTGTTAATAATGCATATTTTGAGTTGTTTTTTATAGATGGTACCAGGGTGATTGACGACTCCACACTGGATATACGGTGGTTACACAACAAGATGTCCCAAAAAGCAGAATGTCTCCGCATGTCGCAGTACAAGAAGCGGAATTAAAAGCACTCACGGAGGCGTGTGGAGTGGCCACAGGTAAGACGGCAAACATTTACACTGACTCCCGGTATGCATTTGGCATAGCTCATGATTACGGCCCAACATGGAAGGCCAGACAGTTTTTTACCACAGCAGGACAGCCAATTAAAAATGTTGCAGCGGTGCAGTCTCATGGAGACCCTACTTCTACCTGACAAGGTGGAAAACTCACACCAATTCCTACACCAGAGAAGCAAGAGGCAACGCCATCACAGACCACACAGCAAAAGCAGCGGCCCTCAAGCCGTGAAAGAACAGAAGAAAAGAAGAATTTGATTATAACTTTGGACTTTGACTAAAACTACAAATGGACTAAAAAGGGACGGCGTATGGTGAACAGTCAACAGAACTTGCTTACCATAGTCCCTGTGCCCCATGATGGCCCAGCTGACGCACGGAAAGACGCACCTCTCAAAGCAGCAATGATGTCGATGCTTGAACAAGGACGGGTGGCTCCTTGGTTTTCTGTAGCTGCTGCATCATTTGTCCAATTTTGCATGATCTTTGCCGTAAGCAACAGGGCAGAAGTAAATTTGCCACACCACACTTGCCTAGACCACTCTACCCATTTCAGAGATTGCAAATTGGCTACACTCAGCTCCTACTTGTTGGGAAGCATGAATATGTGCTTGTTGTTGTTGATGTCTTTTCAGGTTGGAGACCTACTCTGTTACCAAAGTAAATAAGCAGGTAATCGCACAGAAGCTCATGAATGAGGTAATCCGCAGATATGGGGTACCGGAAGTGATTGAGTCAAACAAAGGTACACACTTCACAGGTGAAATAATGCAACACATCATGTCTGTTTTTGGGTATATTCCAGGTTTTTCACACACCCTACAATCCGCGGAGTAGTGGGAAAGTAGATACAAAAGGCAATGAAGAAAATGGTAAAATTTTGAATTGAGTGTTTTCCATTAGTTTTTCTTTTTTTCCAGGAGGATACATGCCACAGTAGCAGAGTTTGGGGAATGATTTTCTTGTTAATTTTGTCATAGGCCTCTCCAAGGAATTGTCAATAATGTATTCTGTAGTCTCTGCTTTTATCCCAGGTCCTACAGATGAGTGTCACAATCTGAAACCAGGTGACAGGGTCTATGTGAAAAAGTTTGAGCGAGAAACCCGGTTTGAAAGTCCTTACCAGATGTTGTTCACCACCCCAACTGCAGTCAAGCTCGAAGGAAAACCCACTTGGATCCACACTTCGCACTGAAAAAACTAATGATCCTGCATATCCTTTACATGCTATAATGTGGTACAATTCCTCTAACACACACCTTTGACTACTGTACACTAGCCCCCTGTTTCAGAACAAATTAATACAATGAAATGTGCAATATGTAGACTACACTGAGGGTGAGAATCCAACACCGCATCGTGCTAAGAGAGAAGTTGACGTTCCAGGTGGTAACTTTGATCCACATGTATACCTAGATGCAATAGGAGTGCCAAGGGGGGTGCGAGATGAATTTAATTCTAGAGATCAGGTTAAAGCAGGTTTTGAGTCCTTATTTGCTATTGTCACTGTTAATAATAATGTAGATTAGATAAATTATATCTTTTACAATCAGCAGAGGTTTGTAAACTACACCAGAGATGCTTTACAAGGTTTAGCGGACCAGTTAGGGCCCACTGCATCCATGGCGTTCCAAAATAGAGTGGCCCTGGATATGATTTTGGCAGAAAGAGGTGGGGTATGTAATTTCTTGTATGTGTATTTTCCCTTTCATTAAAAAGAGTATGAGTAAGGGACTGGATAATGTGACCAAAATTTCCCTTGTTTGAAAAAGATGAAGAGCCAGTTCCGATAATGCCAACCAGATACGTTACCAGAAGAATGGAGAGATGGACTAGTACTGTGCCTGCCTCAGTCTCATAAGATGGACTGTCAGTGGACTTCCCATTTGCCTAGGGAAAGTGCAGAAGACCTTAGGTTCCGGCGAGGGCACACCCTGTGGGGTGTTAACTTGTACAGATAGAGAGTATGGAGGCCCGGAAATAAGCCCAGGGAATCCATGGCCTCCTTCTGAGGTGAGGTAGGGATCCCTCCCCTTTTAGGAGTAGGGACTTACGGGCAGTGGAGAAACCCTGACGCAAGGGAGAGACGACCGAGGAAGAGTGCAAGGTCTGATGCTTGATCTCCATATTAAGTTTTTTAGGGGGGTTTGTGAGGGTATATATATATATTGCCATATGTGTTTTTTATGCTTTTATACCTATATGCAAGTTTTATTCAATTCCAAATGAGAAAAAACTTAAACGTCGCCTTACATCAGATATGCCAAGGCTTTGCAAGAGATGTCCTAGAAATTCAGAGAAGATACCGAACCAGACGCAAGGACGCATGTACTTGGCTGTTTTCCCAGAAGCCCATATCAAGATGTTCAAATGTACATGACTGTTATATGATTTTCACTGTCCCAGTCCGCAAATCCGGACTGCCCATATATGGTTATGAGCCCATCACCCCCTAGTGGTGAGAGGGCAGAGGGTATAAGATCTCATGTAATCTGTAATAAAGGGCGCAGTTTTTTCTCCCGTGTGAGGAGCTAGACCAGACTCCTGTGTGTGGTGTCTCTTCTTACGGCCGGCAACGGGGCAAGTGGGGTGGGCCGGATTGGTGCTGTACTTAGAAATTTTAACCCTCATAGAAGGCACTGTCATCAAGGCGCCCATTACTCCCTTCTGCAGGAGAAGTAATTGGGTTACAGCGAGACTCCAGATCACCATAACTCATTGATGGCTACAGTCATCCACAACATTACCCCGTTCCATAGGAGTAATTGTAAGCCGCGCAACTCTATCGGCGTCGCACAGATCCAGGCAATCGTAACAGCAGTACACTACTTCCTTACCCCCTTTTACAGGAGGAGTAAGGGTAGGACTGCGAGTCTTCGTATTCTACATGATTGCTCACTGATGGCTTTGGTCATCCTCAACATTACATTACCCCCTTCCCACTGCAGGAGTAATGGGGAGCCGTGTGACACTCTATCGATGTTGCACAAGATCTGGGCAGTTGTCACATCCGTACGCTTTTCCATTACCACCTTTTACAGGAGGAGTAATGGTTGGGCAGTGGGTGTCCATATTCTGCATGACTGTTTTCAGTCATCCACAACATAAGCTGTGAGACTCTACGGGCGTCACACAGGTCCAGCCAACCGTGATATCTGTACTCAACCCCATTATCCCCTTTTTACAGGAGGAGTAATGGGAGGACAGTTTTGTCTCCGTATGCTGCAGGATTGCTAACAGATGACTACGGTCTTCTCTACATTTCTCCCTTCCTTGATGGAGTATTTGTAGCTGTGCGACTCTCTATTGGTCGCACTTAGATCCAGGCAATCGTGACCTCAAAATGTACGCTACCTCTTTTCCCCCTTTTTCAGCAGCAGTAATGGTAGGATTGGACGTCTCCATATTCCATATGAGGGCTGCCGACATGCTCAACCTTACCCCCTTCCTTAGAAGGAGGAATTATTACTCGTGTGTCTCTAGATCGCACTAATCCAGGTAACCATGGAATCCTGGCGCTACCGCATTACTCCCTTGTACAGGAGGAGTAATGGGAGCAGTGGGTTTCCGTATCCCGTATAATCACCGGATACCGTCCTTCACTATATTAGTTGTTAAGGTTCAGGCGGTCTTGTCTTTTGTCCTTCATCTCATTACCCCCTTTTCCAGAAGTAATGGTAGGACGGCGAGTCCCAGTATTCGGTGGGAGCGTTTATTGGTGGCGTACAGGTTTAGTCAATCATGACAGCCATCCTCATTCTCATTTTACACTTTCATTAGGAGTAATGGTAGGGTTGCGGGCCTCACTATTCTGCTTGACTACTGATTAATGCATACTCTTTCAAGGAGTAATAGTTTGTGCGACTCCCTACTTTTGGATCGCACAGAGTCAGGCTATCGCGACAAACCTCATCCATTTCTTTACCTCCTCCTGGAGGAGTAATGGTAGGACGTATTATGCACATTGCTCAAGGCTGACTTCGATCATTCTTCACTTTATCCTTCTTTCCCATGTAGGAGTGATGGTAGATGCCTACTCTCTCTGTTTCAGTCTCGCATCACTGCATACTAGTAGCATCTGCCATATTACCCTCCTCTGGAGGAGTAATAGTAAGCTGGGAAACTCGACAACTCTCATATTATAGGTACTGCATGGTCACGATCTGCTATAATGTTAACTGCTCTCATACAGAAACTAGTAGTGGGACCGTGTTTCAGGTTCCCGTTCACTTCAAATCTTCCACAGTTTTCTCCCTCTCATAGGAGAGCTTTTAGCGCTGTGTGACTAGTTGTCTCTCATTCCGCAGTCGCCAGGCTTCCTTTTTATGATGCATTCTCATTGTCCCCATGTGAGGAGGCGTAATGGTAGGTCAGGGGGACCCAAACTCCTCGTAGCCATAGCTCTGACAGTCATGCGCCCCTGGTATGGAGGAATGGATGGGAGTTTTCTATAGTCCTACCGCTCGTTGCCCACCTGATGACCGTGGCAAAGGCATTTGCCTCTTTCCTAGGAGGAATTATAGCGGGGTTGTGAAATGCTCTCTCCATCATATTTGCTACTGCAAATCTTAGGTTTCCTCATTCTTTATTCTCTGGGGCAGAGTATAGAGAGCCATCAAGGCTCTACCGCACGATTGACAATCGTACGTCATTGGTAAGCGGGTAATTATACTTCCATTCTGGGAGGAATAACTCCGGCCTGCGGAAGTCTGAATTTACATTCCCAGGAGTTTGAATTGTCCCCATCTCCCATACACCAGGGTTTTTGACTGGGTTAGTTTTGCATGTAGTTACTAATCTTATATCGCATATCTCTCTGTGAGATTCTAAGGATTCTGGTATATATATATATATATATATATACACACACACTACCGTTCAAACGTTTGGGGTCACCCAAACAATTTTGTGTTTTCCATGAAAAGTCACACTTATTCACCACCATGCGTTGTGAAATGAATAGTAAATAGAGTCAAGACATTGACAAGGTTAGAAATAATGATTTGTATTTGAAATAACATTGTTTTTACATCAAACTTTGCTTTCGTCAAAGAATCCTCCTTTTGCAGCAATTACAGCATTGCACACCTTTGACATTCTAGCTGTTAATTTGTTGAGGTAAGCTTGAGAAATTGCACCCCAAGCTTCTAGAAGCATCTCCCACAAGTTGGATTGGTTGGATGGGCACTTCTGGCGTACCATACGGTCAAGCTGCTCCCACAACAGCTCAATGGGGTTCAGATCTGGTGACTGCGCTGGCCACTCCATTACCGATAGAATACCAGCTGCCTGCTTCTGCTGTAAATAGTTCTTGCACAATTTGGAGGTGTGTTTAGGGTCATTGTCCTGTTGTAGGATGAAATTGGTTCCAATCAAGCGCTGTCCACTGGGTATGGCATGGCGTTGCAAAATGGAGTGATAGCCTTCCTTATTCAGAATCCCTTTTACCCTGTACAAATCTCCCACCTTACCAGCACCAAAGCAACCCCAGACCATCACATTACCTCCACCATGCTTAACAGATGGCGTCAGGCATTCTTCCAGCATCTTTTCATTTGTTCTGCGTCTCACAAACGTTCTTCTTTGTGATCCAAACACCTCAAACTTGGATTCATCCGTCCACAACACTTTTTTCCAGTCTTCCTCTGTCCAATGTCTGTGTTCTTTTGCCCATCTTAATCTTTTTCTTTTATTGGCCAGTCTCAGATATGGCTTTTTCTTTGCCACTCTGCTCTGAAGCCCAAAATCCCGCAGCCGCCTCTTCACTGTAGATGTTGACACTGGTGTTTTGCGGGTACTATTTAATGAAGATGCCAGTTGGGTACCTGTGAGGCGTCTGTTTCTCAAACTAGAGACTCTAATGTGCTTATCTTCTTGCTTAGTTGTGCAACGCGGCCTCCCACTTCTTTTTCTACTCTGGTTAGAGCCTGTCTTCTGAAGGGAGTAGTACACACCGTTGTAGGAAATCTTCAATTTCTTAGCAATTTCTCGCATGGAATAGCCTTCATTTCTAAGAACAAGAATAGACTGTCGAGTTTCAGATGAAAGTTCTCTTTTTCTGGCCATTTTGAGCGTTTAATTGACCCTACAAATGTGATGCTCCAGAAACTCAATCTGCTCACAGGAAGGTCAGTTTTGTAGTTTCTGTAACGAGCTAGACTGTTTTCAGATGTGTGAACATGATTGCACAAGGGTTTTCTAATCATCAATTAGCCTTCTGAGCCAATGAGCAAACACATTGTACCATTAGAACACTGGAGTGATAGTTGCTGGAAATGGGCCTCTATTCACCTTTGTAGATATTGCACAAAAAAACAGGCATTTGCAGCTAGAATAGTCATTTACCACATTAGCAATGTATAGAGTGCATTTGTTTAAAGTTAGGACTAGTTTAAAGTTATCTTCATTGAAAAGTACAGTGCTTTTCCTTCAAAAATAAGGACATTTCAATGTGACCCCAAACTTTTGAACGGTAGTGTATATTATATATATATATATATATATACACACCTGATATCATACGGTACAATGGGGCATTCTATTATCAGCCCAGCCTCTTACACTGGTATTGTTATCCCAGAGGCTCCTCCCGATGCCCTGCCAGTTGGTATTGGCCTAGTAAGGTCCAAGCCATTTTCTAGGCAGTGAACTGATCACCCTGCGAGCCTCTCCATGACACAGTGTATCTAATCCATTACTACCAGTAATATCTACAGCTAGTTCTATGCAGGGGTACATATAGTAGGTTACTTCCCCGTGTTGTTTCCTTTACAAGTACGGGATCAGATGTTTATCCTACCTGCAGTGTAGTGTGTAACTAGCCTTCAGTTCTCCATTACAAGGATGATTAAATTTGTGGATAGATTTATATACATAATCGAAGACATTATGAGTGGTACGCCTCCATGTGGAAGGTGACTCACTGTCATCCAGTCTTTAGCATCCCCGTTCTACCGGGAAACGGTTCCAACTAGATGGACTGTAGTACATGCACTAGTAGCATTGTGAACCTCAGTGTTTTCTGACACAGTTTGACCACAGAGGGCCCATGCTCCTTGAATTGCGGACAGTCTTCACAGGTATCCTACCTAATTATTTTTTCAGTCATCAGACCTTAGTGATTGGTGCTCTGCTATGCTACACACACCATACGGTACTGGGATTAATCCTAGATTACAGGCCTCTTAGCCTTTGGTCCGACAGCAGGCAGATGGAGGGTCAATGTCATGGCAAGGACAGCCCAGGTATTCCAGGCCTCATGTTCTCTCAGGTCAGTAGTTTGCCTTTTCTTAGGCTCAACAAACTACAAGCACATAGTGCTTTCTTCTTGACTTTGCTCGCCTGTTCCTTAGCTCCTGTAGGGAAACAGTCTCTCCCTTAGCTAAAAGGACATTTGCAATTCTCTATCGGCAAATTGTTTCCTTACTAGAACAGGAACGCTTTCTGCCTTCTTTCCTTTATGTTTAACAAGGGACAGCAAGCATTAACTGCTATCCGCGATGGAGTTGGTGCTTATTAGTGCCTCCTGGGAACAGGCTAGGGTCTTGATTTTTTTTTCCTGTCCCGTCCCCCTTGGATACGTCTCTGGAATGGCCCAAGGTCTTGCTGTGTCCCCCAATGATACGGGCAAGAAAACAGGATTTCTAGTATAATTTACTGTAAAATCAGTCACGTTCATTGTGGGGTGAACAGTACCAACCCAGTTGCTTATACTGGTGCCGACATCTTTTCTAAGGCGTCCCTTGATCTGGTATGACGTTCTCTAGAACTACTGTTCTACTTATAGGCTGTATGGTTCAACGTCAGGTTTTCCTCTGTCATCCCCTACTGCTTACGTACAAACTAATTTAGGTCAGTGCCTGAAGGAGGGGGGATAGCTGGTAGGAAGAGTGAACTCTTTCTTTGCTTAGTGTCACATCATAGTGGCCTCAGCTATACCCAAGGTCTTGCTGTGTCCCCCAATGAACAAGACGCGAAAGTGATTTTACAGTAAGTTATAACAAAAATTCTGTTTGTGTAGTTTTTCATTTCTCTTTTTTCATTTCGCCAATAATAGTCTAATTGAAACATATTTTATCTCAATCATTGTTAGGATTGCATATTGGAAATTGCTTTATAAAAGTCATGCAACTATTTCTCTCTCATTGGAGCGTAACATTGGAAGCTCCAGTGAATCCATTTAGAAATGTAGACAGACAAAATCATTCAGCTACGGCTAGTGTAACCTTTCTACAAATAAGGCCCCTTGGATACGGGATGACCTGTTGGGAGCAGATGCCCGACAGGTTGTCCAAGCTATTTACACAGGGCCCATCGTAGCTAAGTAAACAGAGGTGAAGTGAGCCGGCGATGAACAACTGCCCATTACTATGGGGGGGGGGGGGGGGGGGGGATGATTTTTCAGTGTTCATGCATGCATAAACTGGATGACAAATGATAACCAGACAAATTATCATTTGTTGCTCAGTTGGTGCATGCAGGGTCACAGGTATCAAAACGATTGGCCTGTAAAGGACCCTAACTCTTGCAATAGTATAACTTCTACTTATTTTGTGGACATGTAGCCGAACTTAAGAGTACAAAGATCTTATTTCAGGAACAGCTTCCTTAAAGGTCTGCATATGCCATAAGTCTAGTAGGAGCGGTTCCTAGAGGTGGAATCTGCATTTACCTTGAAATCCAGCCTGGGCTCTGTGCGGTGGTTGGGAGCTGAGAAAACAAGACAAGCAGGCTATCTTACGCGGTTTCCGTGACTGCCATAGAAGTGAATGGGAGTTACAGAAAAGGCATAGTACAGCTAGCTGCCTCGCACAGAAAGACATTCCTAACGTGATCGCATTTGGCAGAGATGGGAATACCACTTTAAACATTTAAGATTTTTTAATTTTCTATATCATTATCTAGAATTAGAAAAAAACACAACTATTAAAAGGCACCACCAGGCTTTGTAATAGTCGTCTGAGGGACCTCTTTCACATGTGCAGAATATTTCTGTAAGATGTACTTAAAGGTTAAGTTGTGTCTTTAACTGTGGACATAAAGTCTCACAGACCCCTCCCAATTCCAGATTTCCAAAAATCATCCCCCCACTACTCTTTATTATGTAACATTACTAAAATACATAAAGAGTTGATTTCTACATGTTTAATTATTCAGAGCCTGAAAATTAATAAAAACAAGTTATTGTAAACTTGGAGTTCATTATTGTGCAAAAAATTCAACCACAATATATAGGAGACTGTGAGACCCCCAGATCCACGGAAGTGCAACAAACAAATCACGTCCAAAGCTGTAGGTTAATCTGCTGCTGCAGATCTCCACTCCATTAGCTGCACCTAATTAGGCGGATTTTAGTGTGGAATTTTCTGTGTCTTTAAGTGCATCTTAACGAACAATTCTGCATGTGAAAGGTCCCTGACATTTCCTATTCTAGAGAGACCTTTCCTGCAGTCATCTCATTATCAAAGGCAGACTGATGACGAAAGGTAATACCCAGATATAGATATCACTGCAGGTGATGGTCACAGCTCGTCTACGCCTCCTCTCAACACAATGACCTCTGCAAAGGTCACAGAGCAAATCTACAACACTCTCCCACAGGCCCCCTTGTCCATGGCCGTGATGGAATATCACTAGCAATATTCCACCGTGGGAAAGCAGGGGGGAGAGCTGGTAGGCTTACCACGGAGAATCGCAGCATGCCGCAATTAAGATCCCGGGAGCGGAGAATCGCTATGATTCTCCGCTTGTGGACGCTGGCGCTGCACTTTCCATAGCAACGCTATGGAAAGCTTCACACAGCGTGATCCGCTGGCAAATTATGGCCGGCGGATCCTTGCCTGTGGACATGCAGCCATAGAAGTAATCTACAGGTTGTAGTCCATATGACTGCTGTAAAGCATCTCTCTAAATGCCTTTAGCAGCAGCTCATGCAATATGTCTGCTTCCATCATCATGTTCGAAACATAGAATGAAGAAAAAAAAAAAAAAAAAAAAAAAGAAAAGATTAATTTTATTTTATAAATGCAACTATATAAAATGGTTTGTTGCTCTTATATAGCAAATGTAGATCTTTTTAAGCAAAAAAAAAACCTTCATAGAGTGTAGATTTTTTAAAGTACAAATAATGCATGTTGGTATATGTTACATTTTATTGACAGGTGTAATCCCAAGCAGTTTCATTCCACTTGCCAGAACTACTTGTATATTATTGAAGAACTGAAGACGAGCCTGTGGAAACAAAAAGGTATGCATATTATAGCCTATAGTGTTAAAGGGAACCTGTCTCCAAGGAACTGGTATCTCAGCTGGCACCATGTTGTTAAAAAGCATATCCATAGCTCTACAAACAGGTTTGTGCCTTAAAAACGGCCAACAGCATCTAGTCAAAATACTTCTATCCCATCCAGCGTGTCAAATATGCTAATGCACCGCCTTGAGTCAGAGGTGGCGCCACCAGTAAAGAGGTCACACAAGTCAGTCGGCCTCCTCCGCTTCTCGCTGACACTGCCCTTGTGAATAAGTCAGTGCTTTTCATACTGAAATCTCGTGCACGTTCAGAGTAACCCCTTGCATGCACAGTGAAGCAAGGTGTAGACAGCTAGATTTCACTCGCGTGCTGTGCATGCGCCAGAAGGCAGGACAGCGGAGGCACACGGACCAAGAGTTTAGAAGTGGCTTGCTGCCCTGTGTGACATCCTGACTCGGGTGTCTATGGTGACACCTCCACTGACTTCAGCCAGTGCTTTAGCATATTGGGCACATTGGATATATAGTAGTATTTTGACTAGGTGTTATTTACATATTTTTACGCACAAACATTTGTAAAGCCATTGAGATGCTGTTTAACAACGTGGTGGCAGCTGAGATACCAGTTTCCTGGTGATATGTTCACTTTAATGGATGATGCCTCAATGGACCAGATCTAAATAATAGTAATAACAATTGGTAATATGAACAAACATCCAACCAACACCACCTATTATTGTTGTACACACAAGGCACAAAGCATATAGAAAAAGTATGGTTGCTATTATCTTGAGGAACTTACGTGTGCAACTTCTGGAGGGCTCCCTTTAACTTGCAGCGAGTGTATTGCCACATTGGCTAAATGGCTATAAAATAAGAAACTGGATTTAGAATCTGCACTACTGAGAGATCCTGATGTGAACATATTCCCTTGATTACTGCCAGCTACGGTCTTCTCATCCCAATATTGATCCAAATCACCAAATACAGCAGTGTACGCAGATAACTGCTACTCATGTCCGATCAGAAGGACTTGTTAGAGGTTTTAGGAAATGC
The DNA here is from genome assembly GCF_035609145.1 of Eleutherodactylus coqui. NCBI lineage: Eukaryota > Metazoa > Chordata > Amphibia > Anura > Eleutherodactylidae > Eleutherodactylus > Eleutherodactylus coqui. The sequence goes on from NC_089837.1 coordinate 195,688,357, forward strand.
TTAAATTAAACATATGTTCTTAGGGAAATAGAGGAAATGGTGCAAAGCAGAGTTCTGTCTGGATCTAAGCTACACGAATACCACCACTTAGGATGCCCCTGCAAGTCTGTACCAAGTATTTTCGTGGATGACTAAGCAGGCCAGCTAGGCATTGGCATTCCCAGTGGAAGTGTAGTGATATATTGTGGTCATTCAGATGGATGACTGAAGTCCAGCAGAACGTGAGTCGGTTCTACAAGTCACAAACCACGGTTATGACATCCAAACCCAGTCAACACCCCTATATATATATGTATTTGGCTTTTTATGTGCATTTTATTTTTACTACTGCACTTTGTGACAGACAGTTTATTGGTCAACACCCCAAAATATTCAGGTCTTTAGGTGTTTCAGGTAGAGGTCTTAACTTTAACATCTACACTCAGCCATTACTGTAAAGTAATACTTTTGAAATGGGAGATGAAATTACACTTCCTGTATTTGACCCTATATTCTCTATGGGGTCCTCAAATAGACTTAACTTTTTGCTTTAGTCTTACATTTGCATATTTTCTATACAAATATATCGCTCTTGATTTTGTTCTCTATGGGGAAGACAAGCTGGGCAAGATTCTTCCTTTGAAAAAGCCATGTAACCATGTTTCAGAATAAAGCAACATATTAAAGTTTGTGGCTGTTGCACAACAGATATTACTTTCTATAGAGTAGGTTAATAAATAGGAGGGGCACACAAAAAACAAATTTATACACAAATGTTACCATCATAACAGGGGAAGACTAGGAGTAACAACTTAGGTGAACAACACATTTCAAGATTTTAGTCTCAACCTTTTCGGTTTATACACCGACAAGTTCACAAGTGAAGTGACTGAACAAATCTTTACAGGACTGAAAAGCCTAAACTTAACAACTAGAACCGGAGAAAGGATATGGCCTTTTGGACAAGGACAAGCCCCATCATTTTTTGTGCTAAATATGTAATGGTTAAAATACGGTGCTTAGAAGACTCATTACGAACCCAAGGGCCAAAAGGTATGCAACCAAATATCTTGGTTGAAGCTCCTTCAGTGTTTTGTATATCACTTCATCATATCTATAGAAAAACAGGAAAAAAAATAAATTAACAATATACTATAATTAATCATAATATTATATATACACACACCTACCGTTTTTGCCTAATTTTAACTTAGAAAAACTGGAAAATAAATATTCACTCTGAAGGACATATTTCCTTCATCCCTTCTTGCCCAAGTAATTTTTTTCATCTCTGCTTTCCAAGAGCTAGATGATGGGGACTGTTATTTTTTGCTGGTCAAGTTGTATTTATTACAATTTAATTTATCATATGATGTAGTGAAAACCTTCAGTTTTTAAGTGGGTGAAACGGAAAGGAAAAAGGAATTTTACCATTGTTTTTGGGCTTCATTGTTATGGTGTTCAGTGTGATAAACTCATTCACTGTAGTTTGTGGGTCAGTACGATTATGGAGATAAAAAAAAAAAAAATCTAAATAAATTTGTTAAGTCATAAAAAAAAAACATTAAAAAAAAAAAGTGTCCATAAAAAAAAAAAGTCATAAAGAAGTGTCACGAGTCCCATATTCTGAGCCCCAAAGTATTTTTATGTTCTGTCAATGGGGTTATACGAAGACTTGTTTTTATCAGTACATAGGACTTTTTATTCCATTTTTTGGGAGGCAAAATGAGTAGTAAAAAAAAGCCATTCTGGCATTTGGTATTTATTTTCTTTAGGACGTTCACACTATAGGATAAATAATGTAATAGTTTTATACTTTAGAGTTTTACAGAAGTGGCGATACAAATTAGGTTTTAAAAAATATTTAAGCCCCACAAGGGTGAGATAGAAAAAACTTTTGTCTCTCACTCTGCAGCTGATTTTTCTCCTCTCTCCAGGTTATATGCTGCCCATAGAAGTCTATGATCTGTCAGTGATCTAACAATCCATCTGGTATCTTTTAGAAGAGAATTGAAAGTGAATGATCCAATACAGGTGGGAGGGAGAGGAGGGGAATCTCATAAGTGGAGAAAGAAGCATTTTTCTTTAATAAGATATACAGTATTACAAACTTTCCTATATTCGCTTACACTATTGATTAAAGTAAAACAGATGGTTGAAAGCACAGTCCTTATTTTTCAGAAAAGCACAAGACAGGAAAAAGTACAAGCACCTTTTACATCTTATGAACATTTTCTGATATGTTACTTACACCCCATTTACATTGACAGATGATCGCTCAAAAGTCGTTTAAACGACAGTTTGAGTGACAGTTTTGAGCGATCATCTTTGCATACCTTGTAGTAGCTACTAGACAGTTATGCAGCTGGAGTGGGACACAGCCGTGGCTGCTAATAGAACGACACAGCTGTTCTGCATAAGCAAGCAGCTGTATTCTGTAAGCTTTCAACCCATGCCCCGCTGTGAATTCACAGCAGGACACAGGCACAGAGAATCTCATCAGTGCAGCCGGCTGATAACAGCCAGCTGCACTGATAACAGCTGATCGCACAATTCAAGAAAACTTGAAGTGAGCGATAAACGACTCGTGTATGAAAACTGCACGATGTCAGTGCATTTAGACACGAGAACCGCTCAAAAGATGGCTGAGTGATTTTTGAGCGATTCTCCTTGTGGCAAAATGGGCCCTTAGACATACCAATGCAGTGTATAACTGAAGAATCAAGGATTATTACCTGAGAAGATGCTGCAATGTGGCAATGGCAGAAGGCTCTTGTAGACAGGATACGCTGAAGTCGTCGTCTTCTCTGGTACTCCAAAGAGTAAGTAAACTGTTAATAGGGATTATTAGGAGCAGTTTAGCACGGAAATTTAGAAGTAAACTCAAAATTATTTTATGGATTATTGCACTCAGTTTGTTTTAGGTTTTAAAAAGCTCCTTTCACATTCAAATCATGGTTCCTGTTGTGGATTCATGGTAAGAATCCCATGGATTACGCATGCTGCTGTGTGGTAGGACATTTTGATAACAGCACTGCATGCTGAGCCTCCTACAGAGCCTATATATAAACCACTTTGATTATTACAAACACCTCTTGAAATATTATTAATCAGCATTAAAAGCCAAGGCCATCATTTACTTCTTTCTAACTCACCTTTGTAATCGGGCATGTGTATACTGTAAGAAGACGCCGGTGTCTCCAGTGCTTTGCAGAGCTAGATCCCAGCTGAAACTGTAATCCGCCTGAAGCGGACCTTTAAAATCCTAAAACAAAAACGATTACCTGATAAACAGAATTTCAGTGTTAACGGATGACACAATATTTAACAGCAATTTCCAATCAGGCCTGATCCAGTTATCAGGGACATGTAGCCATGCATACATATGACCATACGCTAGCAGAAGCTACTTGATTGTTGGCTTTGTGCATCTGAATCCTGGTGCAAGAATGCCAAAACTAGTAAACGACACTGAAACATCTACTCATTTATGTTACAATGTACACGTTACGTTACATAGCAGTGAGCGTTCCATAAACCAGTGGTTAAAGTTATTGGTAAAATAAGACAAAGATATCACAATCCTATTTTAGTTTCTCCCTCTACAACACAGAAAATATTTATAGATTTTTTTTCTCATTACTACATATACTGCCTTCCATCATTACTTAAAGAGAATGTGTCAGAAAATAACCTATTATATAAATCACATTCTTGAGTTAAAACATTTAAAAGAATTTTTGGTGTTTTTTTTTTCTGTCACAATCTATATAAAAAAAATCCTGATACACAAAATCCTACAGGACCCTAATTTAATAGATTCCTGGCACTATATTAACCCCACAGCGAGGGACTGTACCTTTTACTCATCTGTACACTCCTCTTTTCGAAGATTGGATTATTTTTTCATATTTGCTAACCTGCTGAAATCTCCGCAACAAACACAAATTGCATCTAAAAAAATTTCTCAAAAAAATTGAATAAAAAACAAAAACAAAAAAAACCCCAAACACACAAAACCTAAAATCCTGCATTTTTTTTACAATGACCTCAGAGCCTAATAGGTAGATACTTCCAGTTCCATAGAGAAAGCTTTGCAGCAGTTGTCTCACTAATATCACAGGAAGAATTACAGTGAAAGGTAAGGACTATTTGTAGATAACACAGGATCCACCATTTACAATTGGTGATAAGCGGTGACTATCTCCCTATAAAATTACCTCTGCAGTGGTCACAGAACATGTCTAGAGCAGTCTCACATAGAAGTCAATGTTCTGATTCTATCCATTGTGTGAATGGCCCAAGAAGCTGCTGTAAAACATCTCTCTAAATGGTGTTATATGTAGCTCAGGAAAGATGGCTGCCCCCATAGTCATGTATAGACAACAGAAGAAAAAAAACACACACTAAAGAAAATAAAAACATTAGAAAAATGTAAAAGTGTTTCACTATCTGGTTTTATTCAATAAAAAAATATTGGAGTTATAGTCCCTTTAACCAGGGCAAAAGGATAATTTATTACAGAAAACTAACCCCTTGAAGAGATGCCCTAGTACCCTGTTGTACCGCCTCCAACTTGGATACAAGATGTGATACGGGTGGGCATGGAGGCTCTAGTACCCTGTTGTACTGCCTCTAGCTTGGATACAAGATGTGATATGGCTGGGCATGGAGGTTCAAGTACTCTGTTGTACTGTCTCTAGCTTGGATAAAAGATGTGATATGGGTGGGCATGCAGGCTCTAGTACCCTGTTGTACCGCCTCTAGCTTGGATTGAAGATGTGATATGGCCGGGCATGGAGGCTCTAGTACCCTGTTATACCGCCTCAAGCTTGGATATGGGCGGGCATGGAGGCTCTAGTACTCTGTCATATGCAAGCTAGAGGCGGTACAAGATGTCATACAGGCGGGCATGGAGGTATATGGGTTCTGTATGGTATCCTGTGGCATTTCCCTATACATTTGCTGCTGTTTTACCCCAATAGCTACATGACAAACTTTGAAAAATCTCCATAGCTGAAAAATGCTGTAATTAATGTGGATTCCGCGGAAGAAATTGCACCATGTTCAAAGGGATTTTTCTTCCTTCCACCAAAATTGAAAAAGATGATTCTTGTAGGAAACAATTATGCCCTTTCCAGTGTTATAACAAAAAATAAATGTGGAGCTGTCCCACATTGAGATATTTGACTTTGAAAGGAGGTTAGATTTGGTTTTTAAGCGTTTTGCACCATGTTTGTGTGTTAATATCTCCACAAATATATGAGCCTTTGTTCTGATTTTGCAGCAATATATGGTCATGCAGGTGGTTAGTGTGTTGGTAAAAGCACAACCTACCAGCTGGTTTTGTTTTTGAGTTGTAAAGTGTCAAAATGTGGCTTGTGCATTAGGCAACGTAATTTTGAAGCTACTTTGAGGTTACATTTTGAGTGACGTTGTTGTGAGTGTTGATAGTAAATTTTCCATGTTCACAGAATTTCAGCATCACAGTAACCATAGTTCTGCAATGGCCACATGTCAAACTTTGTAAAATCTTTGCTGTTGACGCCGTGTGGTTGGTGGGACCTCCACACAAAGGGCTGTGGTGCTCCGGGTATAGGATATCTGGAGCTAAAACTTTACAGAACCTCGTTTAAAACATATATGCACATCCAGTTAAATTTTCAGCAAAATTGGAGATGGTCGAGTGGGGACGATTTTTAAAACTGGTCCAGTGACTTTTTTTAAGCTAATCAAGACCACAGTTTATGCTCAGAAACTTCTAATTCGGAGAAGGGGGGGGGGGAATAAGTCCATAAATAAAGATAAACAACCCCACAAGGGAGTAAGCAGCAACCACTTCAGTCAATTTCTGAGAACACACTGCATTTTACCCCTATAAAAACTCTTTAAATGCATGAAATACCAATGAAAATTGTAAAAAAGCAACACCTAATAGGCATTACTGCGTTCACAACAACCCGGACCATGAAAATATTGTTATTTCTCTCATATGCTGTACATTGTAAACATTTTAAAAGCCAATGCCAGAATTGCAATTTTTTTTCTTTTTAGTTCACCTCCCAAAAAGCATAATTGAAAGCAATCCAAAAATTCCATGTACCTCAAAATAGTACTAATAAAAACTACAACTGTTAACCAAAAAAAAAAACAACCTCACACCAATCCATTAGCGGAAGAATAAAAGGGTTATCGCTATTAGACTCCGGCAAGCAGATTAACCCCTTGAGTGGCGGGTTTCCTATCACCCTGTCGTGCCCACCAGGGCAGGTTTTTTAAAATGGTCTAATCATTGAATTTCAACTAGTTTTGCAGTTGCGTCTCAAGAGCCATAACTTTTTCATTTTTCCATTGACATGGCCATATAAGGGCTTGTTTTTTGCGGGACAAGTTGTGATTTTTTAAACAGGGGGGAGAAAAAAAAGAAATGGGGAAAAAAGAAAAAAAGGGGCCATGTCATTAAGGGGTTAAATAATGTATTAACTTCCTTCTCTGGGTCATTACGACGCATGGATACCACATGTGTGATTGTATTTTTGATTTTTTACAAAGTAAAGGGAGACAAGTGTTTTTTTTATTTTAATAATTTTTTTACTTTTTTTTTTAAATTTTTTTTATTTTATTTTATTTTTTTTTGTCCCTATAGGGGACTTCCACAGGGACCCATCAGGACCCCTGATCACATTCCGGGGGTCCGATGGTGACAGCCCTTTACATGCTGCAGTGACAGCCCTTTACATGCTGCAGTCACATAGACTGCAGCATGTAAAGGGTTAACACAGCAGAGATCGGAGGTTTTCTCTGATCTCTGCTGTAAGAGCAGGTACCTAGCTGTCCTCTGACAGCTAACAACCAGCTCTCCCTGCCACAGAGACCATCGGCTTGCTTCTGACAAGCCGATGGTCTCTATGGCAACCTGTAAACAAAGCAGGACATTGCCGACATGTCGGCAATATCTTCTGCTTCTGTCATAGCCCTTGCTTTGTTTTCTGTGGGTCTGTGCAGGCAGAGCACACTGTCACAGCTTGTGGCATTGTGCTCTGCAGCTCCCATAGTGACACATAGCCCGGAAATCTTCCGGGCAGTATCGCTATGAGCAGTGGAGCTCGGCCCCGGAAATTTTCCGGGCGTGCCACTCAAGGGGTTAAACAATTTTTCTTTAAAAAAGTGTTATTGTGCAAAAGTAGTAAAAAATAAAATCTATATTATCTTGGCATCGCAGTAATCGTGCAGATCCAGACAAACGAATCATGATATTTTTACCGAATACTGAGCGCCGCAAAAACAAAACCCCAACAATTGCGGGGTTTCTGAGGGGTACTTAACGTCATAAAACATATTATATGTACCCCAGAGTGTCGCCATTAAAAATTACAACTTGTTCCAAAAAACCAAACCCATTTACAGCTATGTCAACAAGTTATGCCTCTTACAATGCAACAATGAGAACTGCTTGCTCCTTAAAGCAAAAAATATGCTTGTCACTAAGGGGTTAAGGATACCTTCACACGTGGTGTATCACCTGCAGATTTTCTTAAAGGGAACCCATCACCTGCCTAAAGCACCATAAACTAACTTAGGGTGCTGTAGGTGGTGACAGGGAGCTGAGTGCTGTATTTTTCATACTCGCCTGCTCCCTGGATCCTGCAGAGCCGCCACTGAAGACCACACCGGCTGAAAATTAGACTCTTTTCAGAACCCCTTATGCGCTCTGTGTCACCTGCCCCAACAGCACCATAAGTTAGTTTATGGTTCTTTAGTCAGGTGACAGGTTCCCTTTAAGTGGCAAATCCACATCAAATGCTTGAACCATTGTGCATCATTTCGGTAAACAAGTACGGTTTTCATGGAGTGTGTGAATGCAACCTAAGATTTGCTGTTAAACGAGTTTAGGTGCTGGCAGCAATCAATGGTTCTACGCCTGCGTTTTCCAGCAGAGAGACATTCCACGTAATATCACCCAAATAGTCTGATATATAGAAAGTCTGCCAATTACCTCTCATTCATTTCGGCAGCTAGAAAGCATACACATCCTGCTCCTCTGTCTAATCAGACAATACAGGACAGAAGTGTGTGCTATTCAAAAAGGCTGTTCCAAGGCTGCGGTCAATGACGTCCCGTAAACATGCCGGGGCTTCTACATTCGAAGTACATGACAGATTTACGGTTCATAAGGCCTGGTGACATCACCTGTCAGATACTGTCACGGTAAGAGTATTACTCAAGCATAGTTTGGAGCATGGAGGGGGGTGGGGAGAATTAAAAAAGACGACAAAAAACAAACTTGGCAATCCAAGTGGCTACAATTAAAAAATTATTTTCTACATGCTTCAGTATAATTAATAAAATACATGAGTTTCCCTTTAAAATAAGGCTATACAATACCTGTATAATAAGGGCAGCTACTCCAATTTTTTCTGCTGTCTCAGCTGGGTCTTCAGTAGCTTTAGTTGCTATTAAAAAAAAATTCAAATTATTATTCCCTAAGTGACCAAGTCTGTTTGCGCCTTAAGGCCTTAGTCAGACGGGCGTTTTTTCGCGCGATTTGCGCATGCGTCTGGCGATTTTTTAAAACCATTGCTTTGCAATGATATCGGACACATGAGCGCGTTCTATGCGCTCGTCCGATAAATTATAGAACAGAAATCGCAGATCGCACCTATCTGCGATTCCTGTTCTCTTTTCTATATGCGCTCAATGGGGCCGGCGGCAGCAGCGCCGACCCCATTGAGAACATATAGAAGACAAATTCTTCTCTGTCACAGCTGTAACAGCTGTGGCAGAGAAGAACGATGTTTGCCCATTGAATTCAATGGTGCCGGCAATACAGCCGGCTCCATTGAAAGCAATGGGCTGCCGGCGTGCGCGGGATGAATTGTCGGGAAGGGCTTAAATATATAAGCCCTTCCCTGCAATTCATCCAGAAAAGTGTTAAAATAAAAAAAATATATATACTCACCTTGTCCCAGCAGCCGGAGTTCAGCGCGGCCGGCCTGCAGTGGGTATGAAGGGGGTTTGAGTCAGACCTGCCCCCTGATTGGCTCAGCGCTGAGCCAATCAGAGGCAGGTCTCACTCACACCCATTCATGAATTCAGCGCTGAGCCAATCAGGGGACAGGTCTGACTCACACCCCCTTCACACCCACTGCAGGCCGGCCGCGCTGAACTCCGGCTGCCGGGACAAGGTGAGTATATATATATTTTTTATTTTAACACATTTCTGTATGAATTGCACACTCGCCCGCAGCGCATTGCTTTCAATGGAGCTGGCTGTATTGTCGGCTCCATTGAATGCAATGCGCTGGACAGCTCCGGCCCGTTTCTAATGAAACGCGGCTAGGAGCAGATTTTCGGGCACCGGTCACGCGATTTGCGGATGCGCATCCGTCATGCGATCCGCAAATCGCGCGAAAAAACGCCCGTCTGACTAAGGCCTAATGACCAGGCCAAATTTTGAAAATCTGACATGTGTTACTTTAACATAGAATAACCCCATAAAGACCAATATAATTCGCGTATATCAATTAAAAGCACCAAAATTGGGAAAATTTTGAAAAAAATTGTCATTTTTCACATTTTCAATTGCAATATCTCAAATATGTACAAGTTTTGTATAAGATATATATTTCCATCTGTTTCCTTTATTCTGGACGCACATATGAAAAATTTAGTTTTTTTTAAACCATTTAGTAGACGTACAAATTTAACATTAATTATCAACATTTTGAGGAACACTTTGTTTTCCTACACCAAGCCAAGATTGCAAAGGCTTATAGGTGTCAGAATGATAAATACCCCCACAAATGACACCATTTAAAAAAATACACCCCTTAATGTATTCACTGAGGGGGGGTCAGGAGTATTTTGACCCCACGTTGTTTTCAGGAGTTAATGCAATTTAGAGGAGAAAAATAAAATTTCATATTTTTGCAAGTACGTCAACTATAGGGCAATTTTTTCTACAGTGCACATGAAAATAAGGATTTACACCCCAACTTGGATACCCGTTTGTCCCGTGTTCAGACACATACACATTGCGGCCCTAATCTTATGTCTATATGCACAACAAGGCCCATCACGAAAGAAGTAGCCGGTGGCTTTCAGAACAGACATTTTGCTTGAAGAGGTTTTAGGCCCCATTGCCCACTTGTAGAGCCCTTGAGCAGCAAAACCGCTAGAGAAGCCCCACAAATGACACCATTTTGAAAACTAGACCCCTTAACGAATTTATCTAGGGGTGTACTGCATATTTTGACCGCACAGTTTTTGGATGAATCTAAGCAAAGCAGAAGGAAAAATATACAATTTTCATTTTTTTGGCAATTGTGTCATTTTAAAAACAGCTTTTTTTGTACAGCACACATATGAATGAAGACTTTCAACCCAAAATGGATACCCCCGTTTGTCCTGTGTTCAGAACCATACCCATTGTGACTCTAATATGTTCAACGGGGCTCAAGCTTCAACTTTTACGTCATTGCCATTATTCATTGGATAATGGCGATCATGTGACGAGGGACTGCTCCCCACGTTCCCCCCGTGAAATCTCCAGGCTCGTGGCTACCTTTGGTAGCTAGGAGCAGGGAGATTTAAAATTTCCTGGGCAATCCTCAACTTTTGCGCATTTGTCTGCCATTTTGCTGACAGGCGCATGCGCGGTAGTCGGGGTAATGACCACGGATAAAGATCCCATCCAGGTACCTTAGGTATGTAATTTCATCTCCTCTCACGGATACGATCCGTAAAGGGAGATGAAACTTTAACTATTTAATTTCAACAGATTTTTATTAGGAAACTGGTAAGTAAGTTATTACATGCTGATCAGCCAGAAAAATCCCCTGGCAGGGCGTGCAATAATGTAATTACACAGTAAAAACAAAACTATTACCTTCCACACAGGGTTCCGTTTACAGGAGATCTGACAGATATTTCTGTTGCTGTCTTTTAGGCCGGGTTCTCACAGGGCGGAATACCGCCGGAAATCTTGCGGTTTTGCCGCAGCAAAAAAAAAAACCGTGAGATTTCCGCCGGGAGAGCGCAGCTTCAAAACCCGCGGCACTTTGTCATGGGTTGTGTAGCGACATGGCAGCATGTTTTTTTTTTGTTGCAGCCGGCGCTCCCATAGGGAGCAGCGTGGCCCCCATAGGGAGCAGCGTGGCCGCAACGGAAAAGGAAAAAAAATAGACATGCTGCGGATGGGGAATCCGCGCCGCAGCGCTGGCTTCTGACTGCTTTGCTGCAACAGATTGGCTGTCCTGTGTGGACGAGTTTTTTGACAAATCTCATCCACATGGCTCGCTAATCTTAGGTTTAGCAGGAGCAGGTGGATTTGCCGCAGCGAAATTCCAGACAGAATTTCCTCAGCAAATCCGCCCTGTGCGAACCCAGCCTTAGATAATCTTTTTCTCCTTTTTGGGAGAATATGAAGCCAATATTAGGACTATTAAAATTATGACACACGGCACACATTCTTTCTGCTCGTTTTCTATCCCATATTGAGTACTCTGGGCAGTCCAGGTATACATAAGGAAACACACCATGGTTGCCAAATTTTTAGGAATCTCTATTTTTTCGTATCATTCTGGAAACTCTAGCCACAATTGTGTTAATTAAAAGAGTGGACGAGAGCCATTGAGGGGCAATGTATATTCTGGCAGCCATACAGATGAGCTGTGAGAGTTTATGCTGTTGATTATTGAAACCCGTGGGTTTGTTGGCAAGAAGACAAGGGGATGGAGAGAGGGAGAATGGTTTGCCTAGGGTTCTAGATAGGAGGTTAGTCACCTGCCTCCAGAGAGACCTCACCACCGGGCATGTCCACCAGATATGAGAGGGTGTCACTGAGGAGTTACAGCCTCCCAAACAATTTGGTCAAGTACTTGGGGAATACTCGTGGATTATTAAGGGAACTAAATATGTTCTGGGTAGGATTTTTAATGATGTTTCGGCAAGAGTTACCTGACGGCTGCCTTTTGATATGAAAGTGCAGCAGTGTTGCCATCGAAGTAGGGAGAGGAAAATATTTAGATCTGATTCAAGCGTAGCATGAATAGGAGCTTATCTTCCGAGTACCAGCCGATTCATATTGGTATATAGTGAAGATATCACATCAGGTTGAAGGGGGGGACCATATACATAGTCTGAAACGTTAACTTTTTAAACTTTTTTTTTTTTTTTTTTAACTTTACATGATTGCTGTTATCTGATGGATTACCACGAACATGTGACTGGGAACCGCATACAGCAGTCCCCAATCATATCTCCCTGCATTTCGGCTATCTTTGACAGCCAGATGCAGAGCGATTTAAAATTTGCTAGACTCTCCGGCCTTCTTCGTATGCACGCCACATCAGCGCATGTGCAGAAGCCTGCGGAGGGTCCAGGTCGCCGCGGGCCATGACGGAGGTGAGTATTTTCAGCTGCTCTCATGGATCCAATCCATGAGGGGAGCTGAAACTTTACCTTTTTTTCCCCACTTTTCCGTGATCACCATTATCCATTGCTGGGAGCCAGGAGATTTCAAATCTACCGGGCCTCCCGGCCTTCTGCACGTGACATCATACATCTGGCGAGCATGCGCAGAAGGCGGCGTCAGGTCCTTTTTGGACCACATCGCTAGAGGATATCGCGGAAGTTGGGGGTAATTACGCTCAGCTGCCCTCATAGATCCGATCTGTGAGGGTAGCTAAAACTAACTTTTTTTCACTTTCCGATTACTTTTATGCAATCGGTGTTATCCATCGGATAACACCGATCGCATTACTAGTGAGAGGCTCCCCACTGTCCCCCATGACAGCTCCAGGTTGTCTGCTACCTCTGGGAACTGACAGCATGGAGCGGTCACGTCCACAGCCTGCGGAGCTTTAATCCCGAGGAAGAGTGTTTTTACAGCCGTCACTAAGGGGTTAATAAGTTATATATTGTGCATGTCATCCTTTGTACCACTGCGGTTGGACCACATACCCTACACAAGAGTCTAGAAACTTTACATCTAGAGAAAAACATATTCATGTTGCTGCAGAAAGCACCATACTAAATACATGTCACATTGTCAGAAAGTTTCTAGGCCCAGACACACACAAAACACAGGTTTAATTGTTATATTGCTTTGGTCACTCTGCCTTGACAGTTGTCCGGCTTATCACCTGGTACCGGTATTCACTGAGTTAAACATTTAACACACCGTGAGAGTAAATGTATCTATTGAGCCTAATCAGCAGTAAAAAGCACTTTATATACTTCCCCTATTCACACAATTCAGAACTTGTGTGTATGGTGCTTTTGTAGTTACTCTGAAAAAGTCGTCCTACCCACAATCAATCACTTTATACTCCTATGATATACTAGTAATTATTAGGAAATTATATAGTACCAGTGTTTCTGGTGGTGCAATGCTCCACACAGCACTGCCACACACACACACACACACACACACACACGGGATGAAAAGCAGCACAGCAGAGCCCTGCACACACTGATCACCCCCTGGTCATGTGACCCTGGACTGCTCCCACACAGGTGACTGATCACATGAAAGTGACATCATGACAGGTCCTTTATGCGCACGGCCGCTGTGGATGTTTGTTAGTATTCCATCTTGTACAAACCCCCGCGGTCTCAATTGCTATAGATTACTAATGAATACCTAGCTGGACAGCAGCAGTGTGCGTACAGGACCTGTGATGACCTCAGTCATGTAATCAGGGGCGGAGCATGTAACTCACGCACGGACAGGTGGTCCTTAGTAATTTGATTGTACTTGAACCCAAATGGATAGCTTTAGCTGCAACAATGGCAGCAGTGTCTATATTTTATGTAATTCTATATAGTTTAACCCCTTACTAGAGATGAGCGAACGTACTTGGATAAGCACTACTCGTCCGAGTAATGTGCCTTATCCGAGTACCGCTGTACTCGTGCTGAAAGATTCGGGGCGCGCTGCGGAGCGGGGAGCTGCAGGGGAGAGCGGGGAGGAACGGAGGGGAGATCTTTCTCTCCTTCTCTCCCGCCCGCTCTGCCCCGCTCCCCGCTGCGACTCACCTGTCAGCAGCGGAGCGCCCCGAATCTTTCAGCACGAGTACAGCGGTACTCGGATAAGGCACATTACTCGGACGAGTAGTGCCTATCCGAGTACGTTCGCTCATCTCTACCCCTTACCATTGCAGACATTTTTTTTTTTTATTTTCAATGTCATCCAAGTCTTCCAAGAGCTAGAACTACTTTTTCCATTGACACCGCTGTATGAAGGCGTGTAATTTGCCTTTTTATTTTTTACGTAGCAGCATTTAATATTTCTGTGTGTAAATTTCATGTATATAATACACAGTGCTAAAAGCCCATTGATTTCTATTGGGCAACTGAAACCTGCATTTTTTATGTGCATTACCACCATAGCCTATATTGGTGTGTATAATATGCACTAACATAAGTTATGGGGATTTAACATCCACAGCAAATATGCATGTATTTGCTGTGTACTTTGTATTCTACATGCGTGAAAAATACACCCATGTGAGTGAGCCTTAGTGGCCAAAATAATCTTCCTAGTGTATCCAAGTACTTTTGAATTATTTTTTTTCTGTTCCCCATATCATTCCCTCTGCCACATCCGCCTCCTATGAAGAGCACTAGTTCACTAGCACTGGCTTCTGGGCTAGCGCTAGATCCTGCCTGAAGACAGCTCAGCATGCATAGTCCAGTATACACTGCATATGCCTCCGAATACATACAAATAATATCTGGACATCCGGCAGGGCAATGCAAGTCAATACAGTAAACTTACAATGAACAATCCAAAAAAAAAAAAAAAAACACAATTGAGAGAGAAGGGTTAGCCTGCAGAATTGATTGAGTCTTCCAATAGGAAGACCCTAGAAGTAGACCGTGTATTGGTTCCCAAACAAAAAAAGTCATGAGAAAAAGGATCCCACTTTTAAGACCCTTTTCACTACTCAGTATAACTTGCAGCGTGTACACCAGAAAATTTGGACTAAAAACACTGGGGGATTCTAAAGGGGATTCCTTTATTAAATAGTGAATTTCAGATAGAACTAGGGTCATTTTTCGTAAAAACAAGACCTTTATAAACATTTTAGCCCCTTCACGGTCCCTTTTTACAAAAAACTTTCCTCTTTTTAAAAACTACAATACTCAGAAAGAGCATCGCCTAGGCATATATAATGAGTACTTCAAACATAGCGTATCTAGTCTTTAAGTTTTCATAATAAAGACCCCTCTCAAATGAAAATTACACCCTTAGAAGTAGTAAGATCGGGCGTTTTCTCCTGTTTGAAGGCAAAGGAAATATATTGGATATTTCGTCTCAATATGTTGATACCCAAAGTTTGAATGAGGGCCTGGAGAAAATCTGATTTTACCCTTTTGTTGTAATTATGCTATTTAATTTACTCATCATTCATATAACCTTCTTCCTCAGGTCCCCTTTTACTATCAAAATGTGTTTATTCAGGATTTCAAACATACAGGTTAGCAAGTGGTTAACATGCATAAGAGGTATTAACTATCCCGAAGTCTGGTTGGCAGTACAGTAGAGGGGTACTAATGTCCGTTGCGGTGGAGATGTCTGGCACCGCACCAAGAGAATGTAAAGTAGCTCCAGACTTCAGGGATTAAATTCAACAGTTAAGTATTTCAAAAGTAATCTTTTGCAAATTATCAAAACGGGTTTGTTACTTGTGTGGAATTTATCAGGTCCCCTTTTAGACTCTTCCTCCCCATGTGGCATTTATTGAAATCCTCTTTATTAATTACTGTATTTTTCGCTTTATAAGACACACTTTCTTCAGTACATCCTATAAAGCGAACGTGCCGGCTACAAGGCAGATTGGGGAGAGGATAGAGCTGCCTGTAGGTACAGCCGATTGGTGCCTAGTTATGCACAAATGTATACACCAATACATAACCATAATGAGACATGCCATGCAGGGCTCCTGGAAAGTTGAGTGACAACTAATAGAATCATCATTCACTCAGCTCTTCCAGGATCCTGAATGTCAGCTGCAGAGTTACTCAAGCATTCATACCACATACACCGCTATAACTAGTCAGACATAGCATTCAGCGCTTCTGGAAAGCTGGGTGACAAGTAATAAGACCACCATTACATTTACACTCAGCTGTCCAAAGTATTTTTTCCCTGTTTTCTTCCTCCAAAACCTAGGTGCGTCTTATAGGGCGAAAAATATGGTATTTATAATTACATACATACATTTTTTTTCTTCCTATTATATATGCATTTTTATATATACTACAATACTTTCATGTGTTAATCGCGTTATATCCTATATACCAGTTCTATCCTGATTACCATAATGTTCATTCATACTTTATCAAAATAGAGCGAATATGCGACCGCCGCTTGGAGCGCTTCGTTTCATGCCTTGCGTCCCCTCCCGCTGGGTGACATTTGTGTGTAGGGGGCTCGGCTTTCCCCTGCTCCAGAAGATCTGCACTCCTTCTAAACAGGAAACTCCTGTTCTCTTTACTGACCAGGTATGCCTTATGATTTATCTATGCTTGAGAAGGAGGGGGGGGGGGGGGGGGGGGTGGACCTTGAAACGCGTTGCATATGAATCTTTAAGTTTCATTTGCAATTCTATTATATGTTATTGGGGCATCATTAAGATATTTCATTGGATTCATCGGCTTTTTTTGGTGTTCATCTACCTTTGGGAATCCTGCTACGGAGGGTGTGTTATACATTTAGACCCCTCCTTCAGTAGGTGATAACGGGGACTACAGGCGTGACAGCTGACCATTTATTGGGCGTCGCTGTGGACGCCAGGTTAGTCCTTTGCTTTCAGCTTTATATTTTACCTTTGTTGAGTTTGAGGTGCTGTCCATTTGTTCATTCCTCTCTCTTACGGCATATATTTCTCTTTTCTCACTGTACTTGACCGGATCAGTTCCAGTCTTCCACATGACCCAATATTTAAACATTTTCTTAGTACCCCCATTTATAATGCGTGTTAAATAATGAAAAGAATGTTGATTATCAAGCACATAATGAGATTTCACTACTGCAGATCTTCTAAGTGAACCCTTCTCAATACGTTGTGTGATCCTAAACATACCAAACTATTGCCAGATACCCTCTTCTGGATGATTAGATACTATTTTACTACTTTAATTTAGCTACATAATTGAACCGTTTTACTTAATTAAAAGTCTTACTTCCAGCTTTGGCCATATTTTGCAGCATCCTTGCACGTGCTTCATCCAAGACATCGTCCAAAAAAATGACTTCCCCTCTTCTTGTCTTCATTCCCTTTATTCGCCCAAACATAATGTGCTGACAGCTAAAAGGAAACAAGGTGATGGACACAGTCATGTGAAAAAGACGTTGTGATGGAATAATCAGGAAGATTTGTTCTGAATGAAGGGTGACAGAACAGTAATAATATACCCTCCAGCACGGCATTGCTTGGCATTACGTTTTCATATATGGTGTTATATACATGGCACCGCATTCAGTCCCACAACCAAACCATTCGGGCTCATGTCCACGGGCAAAATAAGAATTAAAATCCGCAGCGGATTTTAACTCTTCTCCTGCCCGCGGATCCGCACCCCATAGGGATGCATTGACCACCCGCGGGTAGATAAATACCCGCGGATCGTCAATAAAAGGAATTTAAAAAAAAATGGAGCATGAAAAAATCCGGACCATGCTCCATTTTCATGCGGGTCTCCCGCGGGGACGGCTCCCGCGGGCTTCTATTGAAGCCTATGGAAGCCGTCCGGATCCGCGGGAGACCTAAAATCTGATTTTACTCACACGCTCCGGTTCTTCTCTTCTCCGCGGCGCCATCTTCTCTCAGTCGCGGCCGGATCATTTTGCTTCGGGCCGGCGCATGCGCGGGGCACGTCACCGACGTCATTCTGCACATCCGCCGAGCCAAAGAAAGAAGATCCGGCCGCGACGCAGAGAAGATGACGCCGCAGCGAAGAGAAGAAACGGAGCGGATGGGAGGTGAGTTTATTCTTATTTATTGTTATTTTCAGCGCTCATGTCCGCGGGGCAGGAGGGACCCGCTGCAGATTCTACATGGAGAATCCGGAGCGGGCCTGATTTTCCCCGTGGACATGAGGCCTTCAGGTTTCTAAGCAGTCTTCCAGGAAAACTGCAGATGTTGTTTTTGAACTTACATACACACGGCAGGATCACTTACTGTACAGACAGCCAGTAAGACAACTTTTTAAAAACTTTTAAAAGATTTTTATTACTGTAAAATCTCTTGTCTTGTTCATTGGGGGACACAACAAAAACTGTAAGACTATAGCTGTTGCCACGAGGAGGAGACACTAAGTAAAAAAAATAAAGTGTTAGCTCCTCTCTCCAGCTATACCATCCTGCAGCCACTAAGCTAATCAGTTTGCAAGCCCCAGGAGGAGTGGAGAGTAAGGAGGAGTCTCACAGAGGAAGAAACAAAACCAGAAAAACCCAAAATAAATGTATCTACATCATAAGGCAGAAAGGGAAGTCAGCCAAACAGGAAGAGACAGGCTCCACACATAAAAAAAAAAATTTATGGGTGGGTGCTGTGTCTCCCAACGCACAGAACGAGAAAATGATTTTACAGTAAAACAATACCTATAGTGGGAGAAAGGTAACTAATGTGATCAATGCACTACTGCCTACAGAATCTTCCTGAGAGCAGCGTCAGAGGATGCAAAAGTATGTTACAAGGTGCACTTTGTGGAGGTATGCAATGTGTAAGGCTATGTTGCAGCCTTACACACTTGCAAAGCATATGCTTGGTGGTAAACTGCCGAAGAAGCGCCCACTGCCCTCATAAAATGGGTCCCTGCCCTTAGAATGGTAGGTCTCACCAATTGCAGACCTGATCCATCAGGCAATGGTGGATTTGGAGACTGCCAGGCACCATAAAAAGGGAATCTGAACGTCGATGGACGAAATCTAAAAGATGTAGATTCATAGTGCTCTATCCATGTCGAGATAGATTCAAGCAGAACGACAGCAAAACAATCTCCGACAAAACTTTAGAGTGTCTCTCTGGTGGTGGTGGTGGTGGAGGTTGGAGAGTGTGATTGTCTTCCTGCACCAGAGGAGCTCAATCACTATAGCCCTCTGCACAAATCGCGGCATGCTCTATTGCTGTGCGGGGCTCGCAGAGCCTCGCACAGAAATGTCACTCACCTGCTGCTGGCTCCGGTCTACGCATGCGCCGGCTGCCCGGCAAGCTGGCACATCGAACAGCCGGAGCTGGAGGGCGCGGGTGAGTACGCGCTGGTCCCTGCAGGCGTTCGGGTCGGGTCCCGCGGCGAGAATTCTCGCCACCGGATCCAACCCGCCCGTCTGCAGGCGGCCTATAGCCTAAAAGCTTGTGCTGCACTTTACAGCAAGTCCTGCACTTTACAGCAAGTCCTGCACTTTACAGCAAGTCCTGCCCGCAAGCTTCCCAGTGAGGTGGTCTACCGCTGGAAGACCTTCCTATCATGACAAGCCCTATTTTCACCTAGCTGCATAGCAGAAGAGGAGTTTTATAAGAGAAATGTTGATAAAGCCTATTGCAAAAAATGATTGGAATCGCCTATTCTGTAAATTAAAAAAAAGTGTTGGTACTCTTCAATTAAGGGTGTAATAGGGTCATCCAGAGATAGGTTCCAGCACGGGGTCGTCCTTCTCAGGGCAGTTACCCCACTTGTTATCTTTAGTATAGATGATAGGGCTCAACAGGGTATTATAGTGTTTTTTAGCTGGATTATTAAAAGCTATATTTATTGCTTCTGCTAACGAGTACCTTTTTCTGTGACTCCCCTGCACACAGTATCAGCCAAAGAATGTCTACTAAGAGCAAAGCTCTTCTGCACTTGTAATGCACTGACTGTACACTTCTGAAGCTCTGTTTTAGGAATTTTACAGGATTAAAAAGTTTTATAATATATTACTATATACTGTTTTTTTTTTTTTTTATAATTTAAGGTTTTTCTTAGCTCCCCAAAACAATGGACAGGAACCACAAATGCGTGGTCCGCTCTCCGAGACCTGCTTTGCTTGGAGAGCGTCAGAGTTAGTTGTCCTCCATGCCGCATCCAGATCAATCTGACGTTTTGACAACCGTCACGTGCAAATTGTTATATTTGAAAATATGGAACATACTGCTTTAGTACAATTAAGTGTCAGTAGGGCAGACATTTGTTTTGTAGCAGCAGTTCACAGGAATGCGATGGACAGCCACGTGTATATACGTGACTCCACCAAGCTGTTGTGCAACAAAACAACAAGGCTAATTTCACACGGGTGAGCGAGAATGGTTTGTGAAACTCGGCCCAATATCGCACTCGCCAACGTGCGATTTGAGGCATTTTCATATTAAAAACACCTCGTATGACTACAGGGAAGTAGAGATCCTCCGCCGCGGCTATTAGCGGAAGATCGTGGAGTGTTTCCCATCGCTTTCAATGGGAAACCTTGCATTGCACTTGTGTGCACTTTGCACATTTGTGCGTTGCTTTGCTGGCCTCATTGAAATCAACGGGGGGTGCGAGGTGTTGCGAAGGAATGCCCAAAGCTAGGACATGCCACGGATTCAGTGCGGAGGGGCTCCATTAATCTCTATGGAAGCGAGCGATCTGCAATGCATCCGCAATTCAACTGCAGATTTGTAGGCAGGTAACTCTCTGATTGCTTGGAGACCAAGAAGGGAGGTGGGGAAAGGCAATCACTTTGGGCTTGCATTCTTTTTTTCCCCGCGTGGACGATCCCCAGTGCATCCATGCGTAAAAAAAAAAAAAAAAAAAAAAAATCTGATCACTGGCAAGCATTTGAAAAAGTCATTTCTGCACTGACTTGCAGGTCTTCCCCTGCGGAAATCCGTGCATGCCGTGGACATGAGGCCTAAAAAATGGCGTCAGTAAGGAGAGTGGAGGGGAAGCAGTAAGCATCAGCTGTTTCTTATTTTTCAAGATGTAAGATCTGTTCAGAGGAACAGTCAATAACTCGCACAACCCCTTCAACACCGAGAAGCATGTAAAGTAGACCTCATAACATATCCAGCAATATTGTATTCCATAACTAGCCACAGACATTAGATGCCAGATTTTAGCTGTTCTTGTAATGGTTACATATTGGTGCAAACGCCTCATATCATGACCGACAGATTGGCTGTGGGTTATGTAGTCAAATAATAAGATAACGAATGGGAAAACACTGCTGTCTCAATATAGCATCTGGCAATCTGTGACTATGCATGCCTGTACATGTCTGCAGTGCTTTCTGCCAAAAGTACAAACTGAAAGCCAGTTTAAATCTGACATCTATGGAAAGGTTAAAAGGAGTTATCTATATAAAAACTAGAAAAACATAACAGACTCACCGGTCTACTTTATCTTCTCCAAGTTTGTTCAAAATTTTGAATAAATTCTCAAAATGGGTCTGTTGAGCTTTATCTGTCTTCAGATAAGGTAAAGGAAAATAGAACATGTTAGTTACAAATGTCAATAGGAGATTTGTAGAAAGAATGGTCACAATTGCAATTTACAACCAGTAGCCGAGCTCAAGGTTGACTCAGCCTGAGGTCGGTAAAATGAGTACCCAGCTTGCTGGGGGGTAAAAGAGGACTTGGAAGAGCAATGGCAAACCACCCTGCAAAAACAGTCTGCCGAGAACACGTCACAATGTGACATCACCCTAGGAGTCCGTCATGACGTGGTGCTTGCACCAGGGGACTTTACCCTACCTACACTTTAGGGTATATTCACACAGCGAATTCAATGCAGAATTCGCAAAAAAAGTGTAAATCTGCATTTCCCCATGCGCCTACTACTTTCAATGTGAAAGAGTGCCATAGTTTATATGGTGCAGTATTTTCTGCATTCAACTCTGTGTGCAGAAAAAAAGTGACATGTCACTTCTTGACACCGACTCTATCCCCAAATATGCATCAGGAAATCCACCTGCAAGTTTACCTATTAAAAAGGGCAAAATGCACATGAGGCTCCACGTGTACGCATCCACAACAGAAATCTGCGCTTCAGACGCATTTTTTGAGACAGAAAAATCCAACATGGATTCCACCGATGTGACAATCCTGTTACTGTTACCAGCATTTATTCCCATTTGTTTTTTCATACTGACCATGCTGTATTACTGACCAATGTACCCATTATTCATTTCCCTACTAGCTGCCGTTTAACCATTTCCTAACTGAAATAGTAATGCAAATCTCTTAACAAAAAAATTTTTTAGAATTTTTTCAGGGTTCACAAGAAATCGTTCACCACCATCTCCCCCCTAATACTGACATCACTGACCGACAGGGGCTCAAAAAGTAATCACTTCTAATGACCTCCCTTTTTTCCTAATGAGACTGTGGGCCTCCACAATTAGATTTTAAAGTCACCCCTTGCCATATGCGAAGGAGCATAGTAGAGTCAGCCGGCTGGGAAGAGTCAGTGATTCAAGAGCTGCTGAGCTAAAGGCTACTTTTACACAGGGCGGTTTTGGCACAGCTAATTTTGGCATAAGTCATCCTGGGTACACACGGCCACTGGCAGGGCACTGAGCAAGAAATTGCTCACCTGTCGGAGCCCCTTGGTTTTTAGCAGAACTAAGAGTCACACAATTTTCGGGCCACGTAATGAGGGGCCGCTCAATGTTTGAGTGACTCCTGTTTACTGTGAATTGAATTGGGTGGGCCGAATGATCCAGGCCCACTCCACCTCCATTTAATTGAACAACTGTCGCTCCTGTGTAAGGAGCGATAGTCAAGGCAGCCGTCGGGAGCTTAACCCTGACTCCTTTCCCTTGATGGGCAGGATTCCTGTGTACCAGGGAAGGCAACAAGCTGTCTATAAAAGAGAAAAGGGGGCACTATTAGCGCTGCATCTCATGAATCAGTGTGATGCTTCGATGACATGTTCCCTTTAAAAAAGGATTTACACCAACAATGGTGACCAGCAAATATGGCCATTATGCTTTTAATTTATGATTTAATCATATATGATGTTTTCACATTTGAGGTACAAATTATCTTTTTAACATATCATTAGGTCATATTTAGTCTCGGAGGAACTGGGGCACAACAACTTGCATCTCACAGTACACGGACAGATTCGTGTCCATGCAAGCAAACAAAAAAGTACAATCAAGTGACTTTTTTCTCCCATAAGGAGCATAGGGCTGTGTGAAAAGTCAGTCACATGAATAGCATCAAAGGCTATTATGTGGCCGTGGGCCATTTATGGATTACATAGACAGCACACTGCCGGAATATACGGCCCTTTGAATGGGCCCTTATTCAGGCTTTTAAGAAGTATTTCCGTTTCATCTTATGTCTAACTTTTGTTTTTTTTTTTAAAGCATAATCAGTGACCACATTAATAAGTGTAATTGCTCCCTAAAGAAAATCTATTAGCCAAACAAGTAACTGCAACTTAAAAGGGGTTATGTGGACTATGTATATATATTTTACACATATATACAAACACTCATATATACATTTTAGTCTACTCATCATAAACGCGCCTTTATACTTCCCTACTTCAGCACTCAAGCTCATTTTTTTAAAAGAGCATCAAGCAATTGTAAAGACATTTCCTTCTTAATGAAAAGGACTAAATATAAAAAAAACACCCAAAGAACATACAGCCTATTATATCAAATGCATAAAAGCAGAAGACGTGGTCAAGTGGTCAGCGTGAAAGTCCTAGTAGTAGACAGGTCTGCCTCCGGTTTTGGGACAAAATTCTGTCCTGGGACAGGAGGGTATACTACCTGCAGTTGTTCTTCTCTGACACTTCAACTATCTACCAATTTTGGCCATCTAAGATTGTTGCAGGAATTTTCTTAATACTTACTGTACATTAATCTCTAATTGGCCAGTACTGATCACATGAGCAGGTTTGGCCAATCAAAAATCAGGCTTAGTGCATTAGTAGTCTAAAATTACCAACACACTGTGGGGATTAGGAAGTCTTAAGATTGCATTGGCCATCTTGGATGGAAAAAAAAAACCAAAAACACACCACCCTGTAACTGGCGGATCAGAGGGAAAGCAGAGAAGAACAACTGCAGGTAATATACCCCTTGATTCCTCTGGCCTCAGGACAGAATTTTGTCTGGAAACCACAGGGCTGCTTTAACAAAACACCACAACACTCTTATGTAACACGTCAATTGCTTTTCATAAAGCAGAGTAACTAAGTACATACCACATACAACATTTCATCAAAGTTGTATTTCTGTCTCCGGTCAATTGCTGCAGCTATGTCTCTGGGAATTTATTGCAACAAAAACAAGAAAGTGGTGCAGAAAATTAGTAATTAGTGGTCAACAGGTTTAACAGAACATATAGTATACGAAAGACTCAGAAGACAGTAGTAACTCATACGATACAAATGAGTGTATATTCTAAGTTGTTTAAAGGGCTATCCACAGGATGTGCCATAAATGTCTGATAGATGTGGGTTCCAGAAGTGGAACCCATATCTATCTCCAGAACAGGGGTCCATGTATTCAGGCCACTACAAACAGGTGAAGAATGAATGGAGAGGTGACCATGGCTCTCTCCAATCACTTCTAAGGAAGTGAAGGAAAACGGCTGTTTTAGTGACTTCCATAGAAGGGAATGAAGAGGGGCACTGACATGCACAGCCAAGTTTCCATTTGTTCTTCAGGTCGACACAGGGTTTTTCTGGAGAAAAAAGTGGGTTATTAGAGATAGGACCCACACCTATTAAGCATTTATAGCATACCTTGTGGATATATTATAAATATCTAAGGTATTGATACCCTTTCAAAAGGAAAATGTAACATCTGACTGCATTTTGTATTAAAGTAAGTATAAATATTTTTTTCTAACAAACTTATTTTGAGCACATTCATCACTTTATCAGCCTGTGGAATATAATTACTGCCAAACCATCCAAAAAGGACTATTTTTAGAGACATTTTCCATTAATATTCACACCTTGTAAGATACAAAGTTGTCCCATCACTACGCATCACTGTTGCATTAACTGGCGAGTCTTCATATTCTGTCAGGTCTACCACTCCAACACCTTCACTGTAACGGAAAGAGAAGTTATTACTAGTGCCCATTATTACATGATTTGTGCAGTAATTCATGGAGTAAGCTTATAAATTACTACAATTTTCGCAAATTGGTAAATCTGCCACCCAAAAAAAAAAAAAATCACTATAATGCACACAATTGTAACCAAAATGCTAGCACTACCTATACTCGACCTAAGACCACCTAGCACTTTATACTTGTGGGCGCTTTCATTAAAGGGGTTCTGACACGAATAACGTTTTTATGTTTTAACATCCATTGTTCCCTGGTCTGCCCAATGGACACAGGGAACCCACGATTTATGGCTTGCTTTAGCTTAAAAACCTAATGTTTACCTTTGTTATCAGCATCTGCTGTTGTTGTTGTGCAGTTGGGGGTCATCTCCAGCAGGCTTGCCCACAAATAGTCATGTGATGTTGGTGGGCGGAGCTAACAATGTGAAGCTGGGGACAGATCTATTGCTCTTAGCAGACACAGTGTAACTGCAGGAATAGCATTGCTGTGCCCCCCCCCTCCATCTATCTCTAATCTCTCTCTCTCTCTCTCTGCCTAATAATCACTTCTGTGGCCGTTCACCTGAGTATCTGTGAATACAACTGTACTTTTAAAATCCACAGCCTGTGGCCCTCTGCTTGGTTTTGAGAACTGTAGAGAAAGATAGAGGGGGGGGGGGGGGGGGGAGGATGGAAGAGCCAGAAGCAGGAACTGAGCTCCCGCCCCTTGCCACTATTTGCAATGGGAGAGGCGGGGTGGGGGCAGAGCTATGCTCGGGACTTAGCTCCGCCCCCGTCTCAACCCTCCCATTGTAAATAATAGGCAAGGGATGGAGAGGGGGCGGGAGGTCAGTTCCTGCTCCTGGCTCTTCCATCCTCCTCCGCCTGCAGACGAGGGCACCGTATATCGGCTTGGCGTGAAAACCCAGCCGATATAAGGTCATCTGAATAAGCCCTTGAGACCATCAGCATTGTGCAGTTGCCTCAGTCTAAATCAGCCCCATGATCTGTATATAAGCAGCTGCAGACTGACGGCAGTGCCTCTCCTCAGCTGATTTCTGCTGAGCTGTTGGGATTCCCCTGACGTCAGTCAGGACGGGCCGCCCTCCCATTCGGCATCGCACGCAGGCGCAGAGGAAAGGAGCTCTCTGACGTCAGTCAGGACGGGCTGCCCCCCCCCCCCCTTTACGGGATCGCGCGCATGCGCAGAAGAAAGAAGCCCTTGACACTGAGCCAGGACGGACGGGCCGCCCACAGCAAGCACTGCTTGTGACGTGGGACCCGTCCGCTGACCTAGGAAGTGGCTCATGGACGGAGCAGAGCCGGAAGCGGTCATTTTGATCGCTCCAGCTCTACTTCAAGAAGCTGCAAAAAAAGATAAAAGATGCAGAGGACATCACTGATGATCGGCCCTGCCAGGCAAGGTGAGTAATTAGTTTTTCTTCTTCATGTCAGAACCCCTTTAAGGCAATTGTCCAGCTCAGAATGTTATAGTGAGACGATGGATACAGTTTACCGCTCCTGCATTAGAGGAACTGAAAAGAGCCTTGAACTCAATAATATTGTAGGGAAAGGGTTATATCATAAAAAGAGCATATCATGAAAAACGGCGTGCTTAATGGATAGATAGTCCAGGTCTGGATTCCTAAGCACTAAGAAGATATCACATTTTGGGAAGGCTATTTTATTTGATCTACAGGTAAATAAAAGCGTTAGGCCCCCTGCCCATGGGTGTGATTTACCGGCGAATCACGCCGTCTGAAGATTTCCATAGCGTTGCTATGGAGAACGCTTTCCCCCTGTCCGCAAGTGGAGAATCATTGTGATTCTCCGCTCTCGGACGGCAATTCGCAGCGTGCTGCAAATTGCCGCGATTCTCCGCGGTCAGCCTGTCAGACAGGCTGACGGCGGAGATCTGCCTGCCGGCTCCTGGGCGGCAGCTCTCGCGGCAGGATACCGCATCGTCCGTGGACAGGGGGCCTTACACAAGATGAGTGGATAAACAAACGTTTGTTTATTGACTGTAAAATAAAACACAAAGCTACATGATATACCGTTTCTGATAGGAATATATTAAAGTACTTCTTTTAGTGTAATGTATCTGTAAAAATGTTAAACACCAAGGTATAATGTACTCTGGCTGCACGGGGGGAGAGGAATGGGGTGGTATATTTTTTTTTTGGGGGGGGGGGGGGGGGGGAGTACTGTTTTCATGTTGCTTAGCTTAGTTTTTGTGTACTAAAACATGTAAACGTATGTTGTCTGAGACTTTTACTATTGATGACCTATACAAGTGCATGTTATAATCTGAAAAGTATGGTAAATATTTCTTAAATTCAGTTCAATAATATCTGAAATCTAAATCTGTGCAATAAAACACAAAATACATTCATAGTAAATCTTACTTGGTAATTTGAAGAATGTTTTTGCTTCTCAAAAGGTTCAAAACATCTTGTGATTTTTGTCTATATAAGGACTCACCAGAATATTCATCAAATTCTACACCAAGTCGCTGGAATAGAAAAGTGATCGACAGTGAAATTATCAGACATGACATTAATTGGTCAATGACTTTTCAACACAACATGTGCTTATGTGATAGCCAACGTGATAACTAGCTAAAGTGCAAATCACCATCTACGTAAAGACAGGATTCTTGTCATGTTCATTGGCGGACACAGCAAGACCGTGGGTATAGCTGCTGCCACAAGGAGGCGGACACTAAGCAAAAGGTGCTAACTCCTCCTACTAGCACTGAACTAAATCAGCTTGTACAGAAGCAGTAGGAGAAACACAAGTTAACACTTGAATGCAATCAACAAGACGGTCAAGAGAATAAGGTTCTACGGTCTTGCTGTGTCCTTCAATGAACGTGACAAGAAATAAATGCAACGCTAGGTAACAAAAATCCTGTTTTCTCGTCACGTTCATTGGGAAACACAGCAAGACCATGGGACATTCCACAACATTTCCCAAGGGGCGGAAAAAATAGAGTGTGCACTGTCCTTTTTGATCCTCTGTTGCTGGAAGCCTGAAACCAAAGATGTACGGGAGTGTCCACTATAGAGCTTAAAAAGGAGTCAACAGGCTACGGCAAGGACCTACTGGTGAGAAGGTTGAGGGTCTATGTTGACTAGTCGTAAAGCGTCTGCCAGAAAGAATGGTATACACCTCCAGAGGGTGATGTTCTTGCCTTCTCCAGAACCACACTGCCAAAAAGGATGGTGGAAAAGCAACTGAGTGGTGGTAGTGGACTGGACAACAAGGAAGGATTGAGGGCACTTATGTGGAAGGAAGACACAAAAACGATAACAGAAGAACCACGTAGATCATGTAATGAAGTCATGACCTGATTAATGTACCACGAAAAATAGGTTGTGGATGGTATGCAGAGCAATATTCACTTCCTACCAGGATATCTGATGACTAAGGGGAGAAGGAAGGGCCAAACCCAGACCATCTAAAAGGGCCAGATAATAAGTGGGACACAAGGGTGCATTTCCTTTGCTAGCAGGCAAAACCAGACATATGGCCGATCAGATGTCGAAGATAGGCTCTTCTCTAAGAAGAGCGAGCCTCACAGTGTGTCTCAAGCAGCAGTGTTCGCCCTGCTCACTTAAGTTCAATCAGGGAAGTCAAGCCATCCATGATTCCCATCTAGAGGAAAAAAAGTAAAAATAATGAAGTGAAATAAAAAGCAGAGACCTGCAGGGCAGGAGGTCTACCTCCTATGAACTCTAAGCTAAAACTGATTAAGCTCAGTGCCTGCAAAAGGGGTACAGCTGGTATGAGAAACTAACACTTTTTGCTTAGTGTCTGCCTCCTGTTGGCAGCAGCTATACTAATGCTATGGTCATGCTATGACCCCCTAGGACACAGACCAGAAATGTTTTTGTGCTGAAAAATCACTAGGGGTCTTCCTTGGAGAGAGGAGCAAGCTGCTGCAGGGCGAGAAGCAGAAACACAGAAAGATGTGCTACTGCAGCTAACAGTGAGCGTTTGCTGTCTCACAGCTACTAAAATCACATCTACACTGCTCAGTACTGCTGTAGAACATCCTCTATGATGCTGTTACCTATGAAGACGTGCTACAGAGAGATAGAGAAGAGATCCTGTTCTTCTCTGTGTGCAATGTAAAGAGACATCATAGCAGCTAGTCTCCATGCACCAAGCTCAGTTAGGACTGAGAATTGGACATAAAGCCTGAGGAAAGCAATGCAATATGAATGTAATAAAAAAAGCCAGAAATAGTGTTATTGCTCATGAAAAGTGTGATTGTTCTCATTAAGAGAAACCAAGTAATCTCGTAGATATGATCGCGACCTTTCGAACCTCTCAGGGTCCTTTCTCAGGCTTAACGGAACAAATCAAAAGATGTATTTATATTAAAACATGTTCTCATGGGAGGGCACAGACAAGGTGAACTTAATTTGCACTTAGATAAATAGCAGAGACAGGATAATAGGGCACAGATGTTTTGCACGGGAGCTAGCAGAGCAGGCTGGTTCACGGAGTGGCCAGCAGGGGGGTGGGGCAGTGCAGGAGATTTCTCTCCTCTCGCTCCCCTCCATTGAGATAACGCACGGCCGCGGTTTAAACTTAATGATGAGCTTAATCGCTCATCTTTTATGCTGTATAAAAAAAAAGATGAGCGATGAAGCTCACCGCTCATCGTACAGTTTAAACAGCGGCCGTTAAGTAGTGAACGGCCGCTGTGTATCTCAATGGAGGGGGGCAGGGGAGCGAGAGGAGAGAAATCTCCTGCACTGCCCCCCCCCCCCCCCCCCCCCCCCCCCCGCTGGCTGCTCCATGTGCGAGCCAGCTCTGCTAGCTCGTCGGGCATCGGTTGCCCAATACTAATTATCACTTGACTAATTATTTACTGTTATGCTCATCCCTACCTGGTATGTATCCAAGTGCTATTAATCACAAAACATCTGTGCCCCCTTATCCTGTCCCTGGTATTTATCTAAGTGCAAATTAAGTTCACCATGTCTGTGCCCTCCCATGTGATAATTTGTATGTAGGTTTTAATATAAATACATTTTTAGATTTGTTCCATTAAGCCTGAGGAAGGACCCTGAGAGGGTCGAAATCTTGCTATAACATCATGTATTTTTGTTAGCCAGGTATCATATCTACATGATTATGTGGTTTCTCTTGCTGGGAACAATCAGACTTTGCTCTAATTGCCAACACGGTACTAAAGCTTTTTTGTTTTACTTAATTGCTCACATACACAGCTTTTTCTGAAAAGTCTGTTGTGTTTTAAATCAATCACATATAAGTTGTGTTATCAGAACGTATTTTTACCATGTCTTTGATGAGGTTATCAATAAATGAAGAAAACAAAACCAAGCATGACTACAGTCCTACAAAAACTCTTGAGAGGCGAGGATCTTTTGTCAGTATCAGTAGCCAGTGCTGGCTAAGGTGCTTATAGGTAGCTGCAGATAATAAAGCCTTTAATGCAGTATCTGGACCAGTTCTTTAATGGGCAGCAGTAGCTCATGGTACAACGTCTTGTTACTAGAACTGACCTAGCAGGCTGTTCTAAAAACATTGCTGCACAGAGAGTTGAAGGTTGTAAACCTCACCCTTGCTTTAAGTCGGACCGTTCATTTATGTGAGGAGTTAGATCATGCTTTAATGAACATGCATTGTACCTTATAGACTTTTGCATATTCCTCAATGCTCAAACCCCTAAAGTGTGTCCATAAAGAAAGGGCTTGCGGATGTCCACTGTCAAGTTCTCTCATAAATTCATAGGCTGAAAGTTTGGTCTCTTCATCTTTTTCCACTGCTGCGTTGACTTTCACATATACCTGAGCATTGAATAGAAGACACTAAATATCTTGAGAAGCCAAGCTATTTTTTGTCATAAAAAAAACAAATGTTCTAATAGGACATGTGAGGATTGTTACACAGCTGATGTATTAGAGTATCCATTCTTTATAAAAAGACTTACTTCAAAAAGGTGCTGTAAAGCATTAGACTTGAGCTTCTCTTCACAGCCAAACTTGCTAAAGCCAGCACCTAAAAGTCCTAGTAAATTGAAATAGAAATTGTTTTATGTTCTTTGGTTTATACATCTAATGTATATTTGGCATGGTTTTTGAATCAACATTACTCAACCGCACAGGCTTTTACCGGTCTTCAGTCATCAAGCACCTTTTATGTAATTATTTGTAGTCCTAGATCAGTGTACAATCTGTGTATGTGCGGTCCATGCCTTTTTTCCTTACAGTTTGGCCTTGTATGTAACTATTGGTTTGTTTGAAGTGTACCAAACTAAATGTGGTTAATGGTCAAATAGCTTCAATGTATATTACATGGCCGGTGTGATGCAGAAGGGTATTCGCAGAGTCTTAATGCCTTCCCCCTCTGCATACCCAACGGGTACCAGCTGTTTGAAGACACCTGCTGGAAAACAGACGCAAGCTGAGCCAGCTCTGAATGTGACTATTTGACAGCTCAGATGCGTTGTCAATCCTGTCCACAACACGTAGGCTGTCACCCTGGGGAAGGGAGTGTCCCCCTGTGATTTACTAATGGCCCCCTGTGATCTGATTTGCAGGGCAACGATGGGTCCCACGGTAGCCCTGGACCTAGTGAAAGCTCCCAGGGCTGCCATGTGTTTAACCATATTAAGCCCTGCCTGTACCAGGGCCTAATATGTGAACAGTAAAATTATAATATACTGCAATATTCACAAGTTAAAGTAACGTAAGGAGATTTAAAAAAGTGCCGTTAAAAAAAAAAAAAAAAAAGACTTTCCACAGAATAATCTAAAATGGGGAAGAAGGGCAAGAATATGGGTGAATAGTATCAGTTTCAGGTCTTCAAGTATACATATTCGAATGTTTTGCTTTATTTTAAGGTGACCCTGTCTCTAGGTTCTTGCTGCCCAAACCACTCTGTGCATAGGGACCCATCCATCCATGTTTGTGTATAGGGAGACACCTGTCAGTCTAGCCGATCCAGGCAGGGAGAAGCTGGTGGGGACTCACCCGTGACTCCAACCCCTTTTGTGGACAAATTTGTGAAGTGATTTTTTTTTTTTTTTACTAAAACAAAGTAGCGTTTCAGCATGCCACACGTGATTGCAATGTCCATGCCTGTTCTGAGTTCATGCTGCCTACGATTTCACCAGCATGAATTTAGTGACAGGTTCCCTTTAACAAGGGACAGAAACAGAAGCTTTTCAACTGCTATCCTTACCAAACTGTAGGCCCCAGTCACCCAAGTAGTTGACTCTTAAAACTTTATTACCAGCTGCCTCCTTGAGGTTTGCTATAAAATTTCCTGGAGGATAAAAAGAAAGTCCATATTATTAAAATTGCTCAGTATCTATCCAAAAGAAATAGTAATGATCATACTAAGCGCAGATCACCAAATACCACGAGGCACTATGCACAGCAGTGGCTCGACGTCAGTATATTAGAAAGCCAAGACAGTTATGTTGGAGGCAAATCACTTTCCACTTTGTGGGGTCTTTCAGTATTTTCACTAGTAATGATAATGCTGCAGACTATGCCATTATTGCCATCAAAACTAGTGCAAGCCCAGACTGACTGGCAAACATGGCAATGTGAACAGTGATTTATATGCATCTTTATATGAGTTCCTCATTTTATGCTTCTGGTTATGTATTTGTGAGAGCTCACAATGGGACTACAGACTGCCATTTTCTCACCATGCATTCCTTAGTGTGGCAAGTGTCAGTCTGTATTCAGAACCCGGGTACTAATTCTGGAAATGTTAATGTCATCTGGCAAATCCCTTGACTTGCGCTAGAAGACTGGATAAAAACCCCCATCAGCATGGACCCTTGAAAGAATATGCAATGACCTATACATATACAATATATCATGTTATAGTCTCACCTATTATTGTGGAGCGCAAATGTCCAACATGAAATTTTTTGGCAATATTAGGTGAACTGCAAAAAAAAAGGCAGAAAGAAGGTACAGCGTTTTCTCATCAACTACATTGGGTTTGAATCAATTGTCATTCAAGGAATTTTCCCTTATACTCAACTCTATAGCCCATAAATGGCAATGTATATAAGCAAACAGCCATGGATTGTGTAATGTCAGTGAAAGCTCAGCAATACTTACAGTGGGGGCACGTGACCATTACGTGGATTTGCAGAATGGCGCATAGTCGAAACTGTTAAAACTATGGGGTCTTTATAAAGATATCCTAAATTTACTGCTATTTTTGAAAAAACTTCCAATATTCAAATTTTGAGTTTTCTTGCTTGAAATACTGTACAAAATAGCTAAGAAATATTTACTATATGTGTGCTGTGTACGCTAGTAGCATTTTGAAAGCGTTCCTTTATTTATTTTGGATGTCAGAAAGACGGTAGTTATAGCAGCAATTTTTATGAAAATATCCAAAATATGTTTATTAAAGGGACCAATTCAGTTCTGTGTCTTTCAGAGACCTATATATTAGAAACCCCCCAAAATGATCCCATTATTACAAGTGCACCCCTTAAAGTTTTCTAAATGGCATTTAAAAATTCTGTTAACTCTTTAGAAAATACAGCAAAGTGGAGGATAAATTTAAAAATCAATCTCTCTCTCTCATTTTATTATTTTATTTTATTTACCACTTTTGCACATTAAAAGGATTTTCCCAGCATTTTTTTCTTTCATCTCTATACTCAGAGACACATAGCTTATTTCTTCATCTGTGGAACTGCTTGAGGGCTCATGACGAGCTTATGCTTTCAATGTTGCCATTTTGGGATGCATGAGACTTTTTGATCATTTTTATGGCATGTTTAGGAAGCTGATGTGTGTAAAAAAACAAACAAAAAACAAAACGACTAAAAGTTTTTTTTGTATAGCATTGACCATGCAGTAGAAAAGATATGTTATTCTTATTTATCATTACCAAATTTGTGGTGTTTTAAACTTCATTTTTCTAATGAAAAAAAAAGCATTTTTGGGGTAATTTTTTTGGTGGAGAGATTTGCACTTGAAAAGACCCACCAATACTCTACAAAAAAAAAAAAAAGCACAAAACAAATGTATACACTCCTTGCAGATAACATGTTCCTGGAGAGAACCGGGCACTTCCTAAAATGGGAAAAAGACCTAGCGAGCCAGTTCTCCATTGGGGATTGACAAATCGTTATAAACCGGGCTATTAAATCCACACCATGCGCTTCCCACCATGAACAATATTTGAAATTACGATTAAGGTGGTACAAACCCCGACAGACTTGGGCATATCTTTACTGACACCTCACCTCTTTATTGGAAAGGCTGCGGGCGAAGGGGCACGCTTTTACACATCTTTTGGAGCTGCCCACTTATTTCTAGTCTACGGAGTTCGGGGTTCCGTCTCTTGAATTCACTCTCCCCTTCACCCCAAATTAAAAGTAATCCGGGCCTGGCCCTTTTGCTGCTTGGCATTGACCTCCTCCCACTGAATTTCAGAACCATCACATGCCATGTTCTTCATGCTTCCAGTCTTAGACTAGCATGAAACTGGAAAAGCAATAGAATATCTTCCATAGAAGATATCATACTGGTAGTTTCAAGCAACTGCTTATACGAAAAAATGCTAGTAGTCCAGGGTGGGAAATTAGATGGCTTAACCATTATCCCCCATTAATTTAAAAACCCCTCCCCTTATACCACCATCCATCAATAACTAAAGACGCAATAACTATCAAAATACACACTGGTTAAATGTTATTTCTTGTTTCAAATTTTAACAATGTTATTAATAGGTCATGATTTGATCTCTGGTTGCCATGGCAACCATTGGCACCCCATGATCGGATCACGAAAGTGGGTGATGGGGTGAAGGAGGGAGCCCTTTCCAAACACTCTAGATGCTGTCTATACTGACCGCTGAATCTAAAGGGTTAAATCCCCAAGCTCCACCCCGGTGGTTGTAGCGGGACCTTGGCTATTAAGTTACAGCCGCAATCCTTTTCTGCTTATTAGGGGCTGCACCATA
This sequence comes from Eleutherodactylus coqui, assembly GCF_035609145.1. Classification (NCBI taxonomy): domain Eukaryota; kingdom Metazoa; phylum Chordata; class Amphibia; order Anura; family Eleutherodactylidae; genus Eleutherodactylus; species Eleutherodactylus coqui. The sequence continues at coordinate 195,723,371 of NC_089837.1, forward strand.
CATGTACAGCGTGTGTCAGGAAGGGGCTCAGAGGTATAAAGCCTGGCTATGGGTCTCAGACAACCTTTAATATCTCCAAGAGGCGACTCAAGGGCACATACCTGTATTCCACTAGCGTCAAACCTTTTGGGACGTTTGACAAGATCTCAGATTGAAATCCATATGTGGTGCCATCTTGTCTTATTTTGTCCATAACTTTCTAAAATAACAATAATACATAAGACCATTATTAGAACTTACTTTCCATGTGGATCCCAGGCTTTAAATAATTTACACAACTCACCTTAACTAACAAAGGTCTGTTGACTTTGAAGGTCAAGACTCCCCGTTCCAAGCCGGATTCACTAATTACAGAGTCCGAGACCAGCTAAAATATAAAGAGGGTTTCACTTTGTGAGTATAACTGGCAAACATGTCTGACCAGAAAGAATATTTACATGTTCTGATTGCATTCCATGATTAACCCTTTGGCTGTCAAGGATAGATGTAATATACCATGATTTTAAACAATTGCAGTTAGAATGTAACCATACCAGGCACAGCATCATTCATTGTGTAGCAGCTCCATGCCCTTCAATGAATGGGACTGAGCTGCTCTAGGGCCATGTGACTAATGAAAGTGACATCAGATGCCTGAGAAGAAGCTGGATCCTTCAATCAGCTTACTGGCAGAGATCCCGAGCGATGGACCCCCATAATCAACTATTGATGACCTACTTTGAGGATAGATCTTCAACAGCGTAGTCCCAGAAAACCTCATATAGTGTGTGTGTGTGTGTGTGTGTGTGTGTGTGTGTGTGTGTGTGTGTGTGTGTGTGTGTGTATATATATATATATATATATTTGAATAAGTCTTATATTCAAGTTATCATGGAAAAACAGACCTTAGCGTATGTAATGCACCAGAAATCTAAAGCAATATATAGTACAAATGTATGTGAATGGGATTGTAAAAACCTCATCCACTGGTAGCAGAAACAACCTGCATGGAAATTAAAGCATGCTGCACATTTTCTAATCCACAGCGTCAATTGTGCTACAAATTTGTTGTGAATTTTCACAGCCGATTTCGCCCTATGCAATGCATGAGGTGAATCAGCAAATCCGTACGAAGACCTATTACTAGTAACGTACAGATTTTGACGTTGTTTCATCGTGGATTTATGTTGAAATCTGTAGGGAGAAACTTTAAAGATTTTCGACTTTGGGAACAGTATTTTCATCTAGCAAAAAAGAGGACACCGCTTAGATCTCGGTTTCAGTTTAAAGCTCGGGATCTTAGCTTTCAAAAAGTTCTTCAAAGTTGTAGGGCCAGGTTTAAGGCACTTCACTTGGTTGCAGTTGGGGAGGATAATAAAAGGTGTTACTTCTTAGTACTGCGTCTGTGTAGGTGACCCCAGGGGTCTGACTCATGAGCTTTTCATCATGTTCTCATCACTGGCACTTACCAATCTGGGAGGTGGACATCATGCTCCCGTTTATTGGCATCTGAATTACTGAGATTTTGGGCTCTATTTTTGATGTGCCATGCATGTTGAACTGGCATCAATGCTACCATCTCATATCTTGAACTTTTATTCTCAGGTGTTGTTGTTTAAGGCTATGCTTGGATCTGACTTCGCTACTCAGATTTTTGAATATTTTTTTCTTTCAAATTGTTATGCAAAATTGCGTGAAGGGGTCTATGAGTGTAAAGTGCTGGCTGGCATTTTCATATTGGGCTAGGTGTTTTTATTGACAAAGCATACAAGTATTAATAGGATTTTTTTTTTTTTTTTCATTCAAGCTTTTTTTGTGTGCATCAGAAAAATGAAAATTGGCCGGAAACCCGGACAGCGAAAGAGAAATGTACTCGTGAAGTATTTACTCTAGTACTTACGTATAGCAAAGGGCCTTATGGACCATTAGCACAGTGTGTTTCTTGTTGTGCAGAAATGCAAATACACAATACTAATGCGCCATTTCTATGGGGACGAGCTGTCGGACAAACAATGCCAGACAGAACGTCCCAGTGATGTTCGCTCCTGCGCTATCATACAGGAACAAGTATTGCTAGTACTGCAGAAAGCACTGCCGGCATGCAGGCGGAAAGGCCGGGAGCGTTCTCTCCCGGCTCTCCTACCGCCCGCCCCCATTCACTTTAAATAGACAGTCATTCAGTGTAAACAGCAGCCGTTCAATTCTGACCCGGCTCGTTTAGTATTCTACATGCAAACACTGCATGCATTTACAGGGGATGACTATCATTCAAATTCCTGCGAGACCGCTGGAATTTAAACAATTCTGAACGGCAATCATCCCATGTAAAATCGCCCTTAAGTAAAGCAGCTAATAAACATTAATCCAATAAGAATGATGCCGCTTTGCCTACAGCAAACCGGAGACACATATAATCCCTACATAAGATAACTGTAAATAGCCTGTTAGGTAAATCTAACATCAGGAGAGGCAGAGATTGTGTACACACTGACTGCAGATCTAAGAGCTGTGCGAGTGCAGGGAGCAGTCTATGAAAACAGCCCCACAGCCAAGACGACATCCTAATGTCCTAGCTGCTACAAAGGTGGATTACATCTACCCAATAAATCGGGTTTTCAGGAGTCTCCAGGACAGCACCACCTGAGATCGCCTCCTCCTGATAGGACAGGAACACACAAGTTTAAAAGCTTCTCACTTTCCTACCTTCCTCAGAGACTCCTGAAAACCCGATTATCGGGTAGGTACAATCCACATTTTCCCATTCGTCTCCATGTCAGCACACCTGAGACATACCAACTAAATCTTCAGGGTGGGCCTACGGCCGAAAGGACCCTGTGACCGAAGGCCAGGTCCTCGTCCGTCTGAAAGTCCACCCTATAAGGTCTGATAAATGTATGGAGTCTTTTCCATACTGCAGCTTTGCATATTTGTTCCACTGATGTCGAGCAGTGTTCGGCCCAGGAAGTGGATACCGCCCTTGTAGAGTGGGCCTCGAGTCTAGCAGGGGCCTCTTTATTTATTGCTTTATATCAGTGTTTCTCAACTCCAGTCCTCAGGGACCCCAACAGGTCATGTTTTCAGGATTTCCTCAGTATTGCACAGGTGATGTAATTATTGTCGGTCCTCAGACATTACCACACATGTTCTTACTATAGGAGATCCTGAAAACACAACCTGTTGGGGGTCCCTGAGGACTGGAGTTGAGAAACACTGCTTTATATGCTTCTGTAATGGCCAGGCGCATCCACCTGGCTATAGAAGTTATTGCTGCTTTCCTGGCCCTGTTGGGGCCAAAAAAACTTGAATAAATAAACTCGTCCTGTCTCCACTGGCTTGTAGCGCTGATTTATTGCAGGACTGCTCTCCTGACATCCAGGCAACTAAACTCCCGTTCTTGATCATTTTTAGGTTTGTCAAAAACGAGGGAATTACTAGGTATTGTGCCCTATGGGATGGTGACACTACTTTAGGCATAAAGGATGGGTCTAATTTGATTATTTTAGTCCCGGTATTCCAGAAAAAAAGGCTGGCGAATTGGATAAGGCCTGTAGTTCCCTAACCTGTCTGGCCAAAATAATTGTGATTCTATTGGTTCAGATGGTTCTGAAGACATAGCCTTGAGGACCCAAATTAGGTTCCAATCTGGGACTACATTTGTAAGTTTTGGTTTTAATCAGCCTGCTGCCTTCATAAACTCATCTATCCACCTCACCTCAGAGTGTGGTGTCAAAGAAGGCACTAAGGTCTGATACCTGGACCCTTAGTGTATTTTGGGAAAGGCCCTTATCTAGGCCCTCCTGCAGGAAATCAAGAATTGTCAGGATGTTCGGGAAAAAGACCAAGAGCTTCTTTTTCTGACCCCACGAGATATATCTTTTCCAGATTTTCAGATAAATCTTATTGGTTGTGATTTTACTACTTGCTAATAAGGTTTGTGTTACCTTCTCGGAGAAGCGGCTTCCCAGCAGCATTTTTTTATATCCAAGCTGCAAGGCGAAAGCCTGCTATATCCGGATGTCTTAGGGGACCCTGTGTCAGAAGGTCTGGTTGAACAGGCAGGAGGACTGGATCTTGTAGGCTTAGGCTCTTTAGAAGCTCTTCTTGGCCAGAATGGAGCTACTAGAATAAGCGTGCATTTTTGGGAGTGGAATCTCTGGAGGACCTTTGGGATTAGCGGAATTTGGGGGAATGCGTAGACCAACCCTCTGTCCCAATCCTGAGCCTGTGTCCACTGCCACTGGGTGATCTTCCGGGCTGAGGGAAAACTTCTCCGCCTTCTGGTTTACTTTTAATGCAAATAGGTCCAAATGTGGAACTCCTCAGAACCATTCCCCTGGGTCTATGCATTTCCGGCTGAGATAGTCCGCTTTTTGGTTTAAGGTTCCCTTCAGGTGGGTTGACGATATCGATAGGACTCGCTCCTCTGCCCAGCAAATAATTTTTTGGGAGAGGACTTGCAAGAATGGGAGTTTTGTTCCCCACCTGATGCCAGATGTGAGCAACTGCTGTAATATTGTCTGTCAGGATCTTCAAATGCTGATTGCGCATTAAATCGCACAATTTCCAAAGGGCCTCCCAAAATGCTTGGAGTTCCCTGTAATTGGAAGGCCAATCTCTGATTTGCAGGGCCCAGGTTCTCTGAAGAAATAAGTCCCCGACATGAGCATCCAAGCCTTGGGCACTTGCGTCTGTTGTGATGCACACAGCTGGGCCTTAAAGCCAGTAACCCCCCCTTGATAGGTTCGGGGTCACGAGCCACCAGCGCAGGGATGTGCTTACTGAGTTCTCTATGTACATCCTTTTTTCGAGTGAGGACTGACTTCTGTCCCAGGCCCCCAGAATTGCACTCTGATGGACCCTGGAGTGCGCGTGAGCCCATGCCACTACCAGAATACAAGAAGTTAGCTTCCCTAGTAATGACATGGGGCTTCCCTGATCGAGCAGGTTTTGTTTTTCAGAAATGCGCTGATCTTGAGCTGAAGCCCCTGTATCTTTGAATCGGGGAGAAATGAGCACTGTTTTTTTGAGTCGTGCATGATGTCTAGAAACAGCTTTTTTTGACTGGGAATTACGTCCAACTTTTCCAAGTTTATTATCCACCCCAAGTACTGGAAAAGGTGAACAGTCTTCGACAGATGTTCTATTAGGAGCTCCCTGGTTTCTGCTATAACCAGGATGTCGTCCAAGTAAGGCAGTATCAGGATTGATTTTTGTCTTAGGTTTGCCCCCAATTCTGCCATGATTTTGGTAAAAATGCAGGGGGCTGATGATTTATCGAAGGGGAAAAGCGCAAACCTGAGAAATTTCTGCGAGTTCATATGGATCAGTACATGCAAGTATGAGTCTTTTAAATCTATGGATGCCATGAAGGTACTGTCTTTTTTTTAGTCTCACCACTGAGGTTACTCACTCCATTTTGAATCTTCAATACTTTATATAAGCATTTAGCGGTTTTAGATTTATGATCAAAAATAGTCTGGAGTAATGGCCCGTTGATTTTTCTGTTTGAGGGACAGTGGTTACTGCTCTCAGCTTGACCAGGTTCCGCACCCCCCGTTGGAGAAGATGTCATTAGTGACCGGAGCATCCTGTGGTCAAGAATTAAATTCTATTTGGTACCCCTGGTGTAGGATTAGTGGAATCCAGGTGCTTTTGCATCGGTCTTGGTTTGGGTAAATTCCCCTGATGAGGGTTGAAGAGGAATCCCTCGCCTTTGCCCCCCCTTGGGGGTAGCAGGTGGCCACTACGGCGGGGTTTGAGTAGACTGGCTGCTGCCCCCTAGGTCTTTTTCAAGAGACCCTCTGCCTTTCTGTCCATGGGGTCCCTCAGCTGCGTAGCGTCTTCAAACAGTAGGGTCGTTCGCATGGCCACTTAAGCTACGGGAACATCCACCTTGGGCGCTTCCTCCCAATCTGCGCATACCTCTTCCAAAAATGGGTAGCGCCTTTTAATCCTTTTAGCCGTGAAGGATCCTGTATCAGGTTTACCCCACTTTTTTAGTTTTTTTTTAAATCAGCTTTTGGATATTTTTATGGACTGGAAAAGTGTGTCTACGATTTTCCCCCAGCCTCCTGAAAACCTCATCCTGAATAGTGCGAGGTTATCTGGGTTCTTCCATTTTGAGGGTAGCCCTGACTGACTTTATAAGTTCGGAAAGGTCCTCCTGGTTAAATAGAAATTTCTTGTAATCTTACTCGTCCGAGTACACCTCAAGGACTGGGTGCTCCTTGACATCTGAAAATATGGTACCTCTTTTAGAGTCGATCCCCGATCAGCTGTCTAATGTCCTCCATAAACCTGCTAGATTCTTCTTTTATAACTTTGGCTATACATAGTTTGCATAGCAGTTTGACATATGCGGAGGGTAAACTTTTTGAGCACATTTTTTTGGTCTTTGTTTTGGTGGGCCATCTATTTTCTTGTCCCCCTAACATGGAGAGACAAGTAAAATGCAGTGATATTTCATTTAACATTACATACAATCAAGCATCTTTATACCCAACGGGCTACTTAAGACCCCCATGGTAGCAGCCATTTTGGGAGTGTCCAGTGCTGGAGTACTCATTTTTGCTAGCACTGCAGTCACTTATGGACAGAAATGCTTTTCACTGCAGAGCTTTACTTCAGCACTTGTGTCTTCTCTCTGACTCCTTTTCAAATTTGGCGCCTCAGCCGCCTGGCCACGCCCTCACGCCATTGCATCATCACACTGGTCACGAGGTGCCACAGACTCTGCCCCCTGTCTAGGGGAGCTTCAGAGCGCCGCGCCCGCAGCTCCCGTGGACCAGCAGCGCCAGGGAGAAGGCAGAAGATAGACCGCGTCCCCCACATAAAACCCCGGATGTGTCATGGTGGGAGGAATCCGGCCCGGGTGAACTGCCCGATGCATCTTCCTGGGAGACGATTCCAGGGAAGGGAGGACCAACTTCCTGACCTCCGATCCCTGTAAGTAATCCTGCTGGAATCTTCCCCAGCAGCCCTCTTCGATCCTGCCTCCTGGAAGGGTAAAAGATACTGAGGAAGGGGGGAGCTTTTAAACTTCTCAGTGTGTTCCTGTCCTATTGGGAGGCGATCTCTCAGGTGGTGCTGTCCTGGAAATGACTAGGAAAAAGCTGAATGCCTAACGACAAGCAGTGGATTGCAGAGGGGCTGCACGTCAGTAAGTGTACTTCACTGCATTTACAGTGGTAAAACAAAAAAAATAAAAAAATAAAAGTATATTACAAGTCTGTTGAGACACAGGATATTAGATGAGAAGTTGTCTGAAAACTTAGGTATTTTCCAAACTCCTTAAAATGCATATATTTTCCAAAAAAAAAACCCACTGTTAGCATGCACATGGTATCAATCTAAAATTTATTCTGTAGACAAAAGAAAAAAACAAAACAAAACTTATGCTTTCTTTTCAATACCTTGTCTGTAAGTTGTTCTGCCTTTTCCTGGTAATGGGCTGCCTCAAGAGGATCATCCAATACAGACTTCAGAAACAGCCAAAAATCAGGTGATTCGCTAAAGGGAATGTAAACGAATAAACAAATGTTACTATGCATAAGATATCGCAAATAATCATAACCCTCAAATCCTCACAAACTTCATGGGGTGCTAAAGTTAAAAGGAACCGGTCACATCCATACAGCACCATAAACTAAGTTATGGTGCTGTACGGGGATGTGGCAGGGAGCCGGGTGAGGAATTTTTTTATACTCCCCTGCTATTGGTATCTGTGGTGCTCGCTGCTGATGGTCGTGCCAGCACGGAAAACCTGACTCTTTTCACAGTCCTGTGGGCGCCTTCTCCTATACAAGTCTATGATAAAGCGTGAGCACCGCACTGAGAAGAGAGTTGGATTTGCAGTGCACGATCTTCAGCAGCGAGCACTGCAGGAACCAGAGAGCGAGCAAAAAGATCCATCACTCAAGCTCCCTGTCACATCCCCTAACAGAACCATAACTTACTTTATGATGCTGAGGGGACGTGACAGGTTCCCTTTAAAGTACCTTTATTCGACTGATCTTCCTCACTTGTTAAGCCACCCTGCTTTTCTTTGTATGACGCAATTACTTTACATTTTAAAAACCGGACTCTGATCTTGGAAAGAAACTTGAGGATAAGGAAGGTGCAGGCCCTGAAATGTATTCAGATTGTACTGGACATACAGTAGTTCTTGTCATGATAGATTGAATTGTTTCTTTGTACTAGATGTGATCAGGATATCCAGATGAAGAGACTTTACACATGGTAGTCTTCACCCACGTTACAAGTCAAGGGGTGGGATGTGTAGGGCAACAAGTGGACAGTCACTTTTAGAAAGCTGAAGTGTTAAAAGAGGTTAAAAAAAAGCTTAAGGATTTTAGCAACAAGAACCAAATCGTGAAGGTGAGACACCTGGGTCAGAGCCTCTCCAACATAGATCTTTTGGAGTTTTCATAGTATACAGAGGTTATCATCTACAAAAGGTACACAATTCTGGGATGTATTAAGAGAAGCACAGAGTCTAGATCACGTGAGGTAATTATCCCCCTCTACTTTTCCTTAGTCAGACCTCATCTGGAATACTGTGTCCAGTTCTGGGTTTCCCACTTTAAAAAAAAAAGACAGACAAACTGGAGCAAGTTCAGAGAAGAGTTACCAAGATGGTGGCACCAAGATATACTATGGGGAGAAAGCAAGCCAGCAGAGGCCTTGTAATGCTCTGAGCAATGTTCTGCTGAAAAGCCTTGGGTCCTGGCATTCATATGGATGTGACTGGCACGTACCAGTTACCTAAGCAGTGCTGCAGATCAAGTACAAGCCTTTTATGGCAGTGGTATTCCCTAGCAGCAGTGGCCTCTGTAAGAAAAAGAACACACCCTATCACAATGCAAAGCATGTTCAGGAATAGTTTGAGGAACATGACGAAGAGCTCAAGACATGTCCACCAAATTCCTCAGGTCTCAATACAATCAAATGTGTGTGGGAAGTACTAAAAAAACAAGTCCTATCCATGGAGGCCCACCTTGCAACTTAAAGGACATAAACCAGTTGTGCTAGGAATACATCCCCTTTTAGGGCAGGTGCCCTCTCCATGAGCCGGAACAGAGAACCATAAGCAGCTCTTGTTCTAGCGGACTACCAGCCGTCCTTGTATTACAGGTCAGCCATTTATCTGAACGACCTTCATGTAATACTCCATTTCCCTTGCAGCCGTCACGGAGACAGGCGGACATAGCACCCTGGGTAATCATCAGTTTGCTCTGGGCACCGCTGAAAGCCAACTCACGCCTTGACGAGTCAGAGCCGTTTTGGTGGCATTAGAGGAAACTACACAATACTGGGCAGGGGGTATTATTGTTATAGCTGACTGGTGTATATCACAGTAACTGAGATAATAGATACAGAGGAAAAAGAGATCTTACCCTTTCCTGTGGACTGAACCTGCATGAATGTGGGGCAGTATTCTTTCTGATGGCACTCCCATAGTTCGTGAAACCTACAGCAGATAGGATGACCAGTTTATACATTGTAGAGCTTAAGGGTCTTCTACAAGACTCAATTATCGGGCATGTTCACCCGAATATTCATCTCCTCAATTAGCTGACAAATTAGTAAACGCTTGTTCTTTGGTTGATCGTCTCCTTTATGTATACATAAAAATGCCTGCTGGTTGACCGTAAGGGCATGAACAATCGTTCTTCCCCATATTGCAGATCTGTCCGTGTGATTATTAACAAGCCCTGACCAACATGCTCATGGTCGGCGCTTGTTACCATGCAGATGATCTGCCAGTTTGAAAGCACCCTTAGGGCTCTTTCACACAGGTGTAGCGATTTCGGTCACCCGCATTATGGCCAAAAATCGCATGAACAAGAGAAAGCAACGATGGGCAGTGTGTAAGAGTCTCTGCTAAAGTCTCTCCCCCTCCCTTTGCTGGCTGATCGTGGCAATAGAAGCTCCCTCCCCTCCTCTCCCCAGCCCATGGGAGCTGCCGGCAAAGGGAGGGACTTTAGCAATGCTAGCTTCCACCCCCCTCCCCTTTTCTGATGGCTCCCATAGGAGTCTATGGGAGCCGGCAACGTATTGCAGCAATAAGATAGGACAAGTCCTATCTTTTCCGGCCATTTGAACAGATGCACTGAAATCCAATGCTTCAGACAGTCGCAATTTCCGAGGACAGGCCATTGATTTTTTAAAAGCTGAATAACTAAAAATAAACATGTTAAGCACATGCATGGCCACAGCAGGGGCGTCAGAAAAACACATTAGAAGATGACATTTGTGTGGAGTCATGCCCCACACCAACCATAAGGATGAGGGGGCGACAGAGATGGTCCAAGAGCGGTGCCCTGAAGAACTGTGACTCTTCGAGTCTGTGCTCGAGATTTCCCATTGAAGTTAATCCCTTAAGGACCTGACCTATTTTGGGCTTAAGGACGCAACGATTTTTGGAGGATTTTCTTCTCCATTTTTCAAAAGTTTTAACTTTTTTATTTTTCCATCGATACGGCCGTATAAGGGCTTGTTTTTTGCATTATCTGCGCCATTTTTGGGTACATAGACTATATTGTGAAACTTTTATAATTTTTTTTATGACAGCAGGGAGAGAAAACGCATCAATTCTGGCATAGATTTTTTTTTTTTCTTTACACACACAATTTGAGTCCCTCTGAGGGACTTGCAGCACAGCACTAATGATCGCTGTGATAAGGCATTGCAGGGCTACTGCCCTGCCATGCATTATCGCTTATACAGCGATCACAGGCTATGGCAATACAGGATGCCAGTGTCTGGCGTCCTGTTGCCATAGCAACCAGCTGGGCTCTCTGCGATTATATCGCGTTAACCCAGTGACGTCACAGAGGGAGCGCGTTCCCTCTGTGAACCGCTCCCATGCTGCGATCTACATAGATCGCGGCAGAGAAGGGGTTAACAGCGGGAGGCCAGCTATGACTGACAGCTGTCTCCCGCTGCGGGATAGCACGAGATTATAAGTGATCTCGCGCTATTTCAGAACGTAAGTTTACGCCCTGTTGCGGGAAGTACCTCGCTGCCAGGACTTAAATTACGCCCTGGAGCGGGAAGGAGTTAAAGGGGTTGTCCAAAGGCATTCCCCAGTGTGTAAACATAATAGCTCATATTTACCTCCCCTTGGTCCCATTCGTGGCTCTGATCTCTACTGTGCTGTTTGTTTATAGCCTGTGACGTCACATAAATCTGCCGCTGCAGCCAATGACAGAGCTCAACAACGAACACTGAGCTCTGTCATTGGCTGCAGGAGCCTGTATAGGAGACGGCTCAGGCTGACAGCAGATGAGATCAGCAGACGAGTGGGGAGAGCGGAGTACGGGCTCTATGTTAGGTTTACACACTGGGGGACCCTCTGCAAAAACTTTACCCCAGTCTATTCAAAGATGAGCAAAATGCATTCAGATGGAAGGTATCTGCTCAGTCCTTCAGCGGCTGAACCACGGATTTTAAAGTTCATCGTTCAAACAAAAAGTGCTCCATGGCCGCATTTACACGTAACGATATCGCTCATTTTCAGTCATTTGGACGAATTTTGAGAAATCATTATTGTGTGTAAAAGGGCCTTTAGTCCAGTGATGCAGCCATTAAAATCATTACCGCATAACGAGATTGAGTTCAATGGTTTTATGTTCCTTCGCGGTATTCTCACCCGTTAATATCACGCCCGAGAGAAGATGGGACTTGTCTCATCTTTCCCACATGTGGTTAATACCAGGCGTAGGAAAGGTAGGGCAGGACCCGTCTTCCTGCGTTGGCTTACAAACTCCTGCGCTCTGGGGCCCAGTTTAAATAGCCAGACGAAAAAAAAAAAAATCATGCGCAACTACGCTCTGTAACGGCGAGTATAGTAGTGCATACAGCCGTGTGGAACCGCCCTAATATGGTGTATTTTCCTACATATTACATATGAACAGAAGGGCTCCTTCACATGAGCGTAAACACGCAGAGTAATTTGCGGTGAATGCAGTCCGGGAAAGCTCCCGATTTTCATTAACCCGCCGGGTATATATGGTGGGTGTAATAGACGCGTGACAAAGACTGCAGCGCGTTCTATTTTATCGCATATCCTATAGTTCTCTATGACTGTGCATTCAAGGCTGCCCATACGCAATACATTGTTTAATACGCAATGCCGCTATCAGACGGCGCGGGGAATGAAAAGTCCCACTGCACATGATGGCGTCCATGACATACCGCTCATGCATGGTGCACAATCGCTGCCCTATGCAACCGACGCGTGATACACGGAATGAGCCCTGACCTTACAGCCAATCAAAAACGTCAGAATCTCCAAATCAAACAAACTTCACAATTTCCCAAAATGTAAACATTTTACTTATTTTGTACAAAAAAAAAAAAATCCGACTTTTCTTCTCTGTGTATCAACAACTAAATGGGGACTGTAAACCCAGAAGCTGCATCTCCCAGCATGCACCGCGCAGCAGGCCGGAGGGACGGGGACCCCTCAGTACCTGCTCGGCTATTGTCCTCCTGAAGTAACACGCCATGGCCGCCACCGCCGCCGCACCGGCTGTACCAGCAGGGAGTGTGACCGGGGAGCGGAGGCCGGCGCTGCACTACAAGGACACACGTGCTGCTCACGGACCCGCCCCCGGAACTGCGCTAGTCCAATCACGGCCCGCGCTGGTCATGTGACCTGCCTGGCCTGAAAGTGTGCGGGAAGGAAGCGGTGCTGGGTGCAGGTGTGTTACCGGAGTGTGAGGAGGGGGGCGCTCTTACGGCCGGGGGCTGAGGGACTGACAGGACCCGCTGGGTGCATGTGACTGCAGGGGAGTGTGTGCTGTTATATTACTAGTATATATATATATACCGGTGGGGTCCGCCTCTGGGCCCCCCGCTCATCTACAGCACAGACTGCCGTCCCTACTAGCAGATCTGATTTGCATTAAACCCCCTAGATGGTTCTGATGGTCTGCTCTCCGTCCCCGCAGGAGGGCCATTTAAAATCCCCCAAAATGGAGCCCCTGGACCGAATCTATCTTGGTCATTATTGAAAACTGGTGAGACAGAGACCAATAGGTCTTTGTTTTGGTAGGTTTTTGTAGACTTCTGGCATCTTCTGCTGGAGGGAATGGCGCAGCCCACCATGCTATCGTTCTTGGCGGTGGTCCCAGGTTCAGCATTTTCTAGCAGTGATTCCGGCTGCACACAATCAGATTTCAATTATGGAATCCGTGATCGTCACCCGCACACACGATTCGCGGTATTCCGCGCCTATTGAAAAAATAGACCTTTCACACGGCCTCTCAGATGAGGGATTGTGATTTACGCAGGCGGGTTTAAAATCGTAGTGTGTTCTATTTCTGTGCAGGATCCGCACGGACAGCTTCTGTTGAAGTCAGTGGAAGCCGTCTGACCCGCTAGTAACATTATGTATGAGCTGTGGGCATCAGCAGCGTCACGGGAAATACACACAATGAAAAGAAGAATTGTATGTGCACGACCGCCGCTCCATCCGTAATATATAGAGAAATCAGGCACTCGGGGTGCCCAGCCAGGTTCACAGCCGGAGTCCACTGCGGGGCTTCCCACGTGTGGCATCTGACCCATTCGTGTGAGCCCAGCCGAAAAAAAACGGAGTTGTACAAGGCTTGGGCTACATAGCAACTTTAGGCAACACATGGGCATTCAGCCAATGATCGCAACATCACAAACTAAGGGCTAATGCCCACTGGCAGATTTCTGCTGCATTTCACGCGGCGGAAATCTGCAGCATTATCCCACAGCTATTAGGTTCAATGTTCACGCTGCGGAATTCCGCAGCGTGAAAGGAAGCGTGGCATGCTCTAATTGCTGCGGGAAAACGTGCGCCCAGCTTCCATTGTAGTCACTGTGAGTACAGTGGAAGTATCACGTGATTACGCATCACTGCCCACTGCCGGCGCGTCATACCAGACAGGACTTGTGCGGCGGATCCGGAGAGGTGAGTAGGAGTCTTTGGGGGGCGCCGTGTTGGACTCCGCTGTGATATTCTGCTGGCGGACCCCTACATGGCCGTGGGCATGAGGCCTTAGGGAGGGTAATTTGCCCTGACCCAACAACCTGCAAGACGTGTTCTGCCCACATTTACTTCCAGTAGTTTGTAATGCTGCAGGGCTACATTGTAGTCCATGATGGTGCCACCTTTGTCATGGCCACTGCTGTGCAGTCCTAGCCTAAGGCCCAATGTCCATGAGCGGGTTTGATTTGTGGAAACCACGCAGTGGATCCGCAAATCAAGCCGCCCTTACGGAAACATGGGCGGCCGCAAATGGAATAAAGCATGCTGGTTTGATTTGTGGACCTTTTGGTCTGGAAAAAAAAATCGCAGCCTGCTCCGTTTCAGTGCGGTTCCTCCACAGACGGATTCCATTGAAGTCAATGGAAGCCGGGATTCCACGGGAAAGCAGGAGTTTACAAAAAAACCAAACCTACGCCGCGCATGTGCGGCGGCCTGTGCTTCCATGGCATATTTGCATTGCGGAGTCTGCAGTGTGCGTCCACCTCCAGAGTCTGCAGCAACTACAGCCCATAGCATTCAATGGCAAAACGCAATTCCATCTCCACTAGCGGAAATCAATTGCGTTTTTACCGCTCGCAGAGAAGAAATCGTAGCATGCAGCGATTTTGTACGGGTTATGCATGGCCAGCTTCCATTGAAGTCAATGGAAGACGTTCGTCCCGTGGCATTTGCGCAATGAGCACTGCGGAAGTATCGCGGGATACGCGTCACCCCCAGCACCAGCAGGTACTGTGTATGCTCAATGGAGTGCCAAAGGACAGGTATGCAGGGGTCAGCGGCCGGGTACAGGGTCGAACTCCACTGCGGGAATCCTGCATGTGGGTCCGTCCTGCCCGTGTGCAGGAGGCCTTAAATACGGAGTCTGAACTTTCTGCGCTGACTATAAGGTCTGCCCCGTATAAACATGGCCTTAGGGTGCGAGTACACTCAGCCGAGCTCCACCAATGGCTGGCCGGCAATTAAAACAATATGATGGTCTGCCTCTTCTCATGGGTACTAAGACCTTGTTCTCTTCTAGCTGGCCATACCTTGCCGGCCATTCGGAGGGCATCTGATGCCAGTCTGACCCCACTGTGTTCTCCGTCCGTTCCTAACATACAGAGCATCAGTTGTACCAGAGCCGTCCAGGAGTCGGATCACAAACTGTAGACTGCAGTGGTTTTCAGGCCATGCACAGATATATAATCGGTGGTCTACTGCCCACCCATAAAACATCTGGCCTAACAATGTGTTCTAACTCCAAACAGCCAACTTTTTACCCCTGCCCTGGGATGTGTTGCCCTTTGAAAAAGCCAAGGCTGTATTTGAGGACCCCCATATTGTGCTGAGATAGTGGTGAAAAATATGGCACAGTGCCCCCGTTAGTGAAAAGATTAGCCATAGGCAACGGTTACAGATTTCTATCTGATGTGTGTATCATAGTATGACTATAGGGTTCTACTCCAGCTGGACTCTTATTACCTCCTGACACTTATCACCATCGCCTGCATCAAGTACAGTGCCCTCTGGCACAACGGGCTCTGCGGGCAGCAGCAGATGTCATGAGAGCCTGTGATACTTAAGGCAAGAAAATGGGGTAAATGTTCACATGTACTTTAGCTCTGTCAGATCTGTTTTTTACAGATTGAACCCAAAACCTAAGTGATCAAAATATGATCCCCCAGCCGGCTTCACACCTGCCTCGTACCTGCAGCCAGAGGTTCCATCACAGATCTGTGCTGCATGCAACACATCTCCTCTCGTTAAAAAGCTGGTCATCTGGGCGGAAAGCTATTGGACCCCATTATAATCAATGGGGTCCATCTGACGTTGTTCACTACTGTCAAGAGATGGAGCCAGTCGCTGCAGGGATTCCCCTTTCCTGCTCCCTGAACGGAGCATGAATGCGGAATCCCGGGCAGGTGGGTAACCACATGTGCAGTAGAAGCGCCCAAATGTGGCAGATGAGGACAGAAAGAAGAGTTTTTGTGTAAGGTGTCTGTAGCGCGCTCAGGGCATAATCTACTCTCTCTGTATTCCCTTCTAGGAATCCATGATGACTACATCATCAGTCTCCAAGGTAATTCCTCTTTGATTGGTACAATAATGTGTTTTTGGTCCTGTTTTGCCCCCATCGCACAGCACACAGAGCTCGTCCATATCCGTCCGCACATTACAAGTCCTATTCAGACTCGCACGAAAATAGGAATGCAGTGATTTTTCTAACTGGGACCATTGGTCTAAGGGAAAAATCACTTGCGTGAAGGAACCTATTAAATGACTGGGTTCTTTTCCCGTGTGAGTTCTGTCTTGGACACAGATAGAACTCGCGTGGGACTATCCGCTGTGTGAAGATGGCCTGACATTGTGCACAGGGATCAGCAATTTTATTCCTTGGCATGTGGCTTGGTGTAACAATTATATGATCGATCTTTCATGTTGGTGTTCAAAACTTAAAAAATGCAGTCAGAGCGCTTCAAGAACCAAATAAACGTATTAACCCTTTCCAGTCCAATTTGTATCCTGGTTTTCCTAGGGGGCTTACTCTTTTTCTGCCATTATACAACTGCGCTATATGCTGGCTAGAGCCAGTACTGCATGAGGTGACACGTTGGATAGGCTCCGACAGCAGAGAGGCTGGCAATACACAGTAAGAGAACCCGACGGACGTCTTCCAACATCGGAGCTGTACAGCCTTAAATCATTATGTATTCACAGGTCAGACAGTGGATTGGAAAGGGTTAACTAGTGTGCTAATAATCGCATTCGTAGGCGTGAAGTTCTGTACATACATACATATCTACATCCCTGCAAGTGCCACAATCGGAAAACAATTACATTATTTGGGATTTTTTTGTCGCACATGAAAAATGCACTGAGTGTGGATGCAATACAGCCATTAAAAATGCGCACACGCATCAAAACACATGCACATACATACCCAGTGAAAGCAGGGCGTTTTTAGTGGACTAAAAAATTGCACATGCCCGTGTGAATGAGATCTTGGGCTTTGTTCACATACAACGGGTTTGTGCAGAATGTTCGCAGCAGATCTGCAGCCGAAATCCGCATTAGAAACAGCAGCGTTTGGTGCCATTTGTGACATGGAATCTGCAGCGTATCCAGTGCATTAATTAACATGTTGCGGATTTAAAATCCACTCCCTTGTGAATTTCTGCATGGGTTTTGTGCAGACTTTTTCCGCAGCCTGTGAACAAGATGTTGAAAATATTGTCCACTCTGCTGCTAATGTTAATGCGGCAGGTTTTTTGTGCGGAGGGCAGATCTGCCCCGTATGAACATGGCCTTAGGCCTCATGTCCACGGAGAAAATCAGGCCCGCTCCGGATTCTCCATGGAGAATCCATAGCGGGTCCCTCCTGCCCCGCGGACATGAGGGCTGAAAAGAAGAATTAACTCACCTCTCGCACGCTCCGGATCTTCCCTTCGTCGCGGCTTCATCTTCTCTCCGTCGCGGCCGGATCTTCTTTCTTCGGCCCGGCGGATGTGCACGGCACGTTGGTTGCGTGCCGCACGCATGCGCCGGCCCGAAGAAAAAAGATCCGGCCGCGACGGAGAGAAGATGAAGCTGCGAAGAAGGGAAGATCCGGAGCAGGTGAGTATATTCCGATTTTGGTCTCTCGCGGATCCGGATGGCTTCCATAGGCTTCAATAGAAGCCTGCGGGAGCCGTCCCCGCGGGAGACCCACACGAAAATGGAGCATGGTCCATTGTTTTTCATGCTCCATTTAAAAAAAAATCACTTTTATTGACCATCCGGGTATTTATCTACCCGCGGGTGGTCAATGCATCCCTATGGAATGCGGATCCGCATGCGGGTGATCCACTGCAGATCCTAAATCATATTTTGCCCGTGGACATGAGGCCTTAGGGTGCGAGTACACTCAGCCGAGCTCCACCAATGGCTGTCTGGCAATTAAAACAATATGATGAGTTTAGGTGGCTACTCTCAGAATGTAACTGGCATCATAGAAGAATGTCTAGTGGCCAACGATCTCTCCACAAGAGGTACACTACACGAAAGTAGCCTTTGAGAGCTTTTTTTGTGGGGCAACAATGGAAGCACTTTATGGCCCCTGGTGTCTAATCAGACCACAACACTAACCAGTTACACATCTGCCTGAGACATAACTGCATGCCCAGTTTTGCAGTAATCCAACATGTTCATCTGGGTGCATCCATATTTTTATCAATGAACGTATTTAGAACTGCAAGGAATTCGGATGGGAGCTGTAATGGTAGCTATATATGTCATTAATGAATAATTATAATCTCTAACATCAGCTGTTACATTTCTTTCCCAACTTTAAGGGCTGCTTTGTGTTCAAGCCTAGTCCGAAGAAGAAAAAGCTTTCTCTTACAGCAGGTGTGTATGTGGTACAGATTAGCGGGAAGACTAATCTGGTTCTTTCTTTAGGGGATTTTCCACTAAATATATTAATATTCACAGGATAGGTGATACATATATAATTACTGGTGACCCAACTGGGATCACGAGAACGGTGGCCCCCCATGTTCCTGGACTGGACTGAAAGTGATAGCCAAGCACAACATTTGGCTATCTCCATAGACGGTGCATTAGTCATGCACATACACCACCGCTCCATTCATTAGGGGGACTTGAAGACCACTGTTTTCATGATCCCTGGAGATCCCAGCAGTCAGACTGTCAGTGGTCATACAATTATCACCTATCCTTTGGATAGATGATAAATAGGTTTAGTGGGAATGCCCCTTTAAAGGTCCAATCAAAGCAGAAAAGTTCTCCCTTTTAAAGAAACACGGAGCATAGAAATTAACGACCAAATTAAAGAGAACAGCTAGGGGGAGGCTCCTGCTGCAGCCGGTTGTCCAGCGGTTAGACACAGAATTGTGAGGAGAAGGAGGGGGATATGACTGCTTTCCTAAAATGCATAGAGCAGATATATACATATTTCTTAGCTTAATTTGAAATATGAGACAAAATAGGAGCAAAGAACAAGAAATTAAAAGAAAGTGTTAAGATATTATTTGGTGTTTCTTTAGGGTGAATGCCCACGAACTGATTTCTACCGCGATTCCCGCTCGTGAATTCCGCAACTATTAGATTCTAATGAACCTACTAGCTTTCTGCCTGCCAATGCTCACATGTAAAATTCTTCAGCGGATTTCCGCAGCAGAAAATAAATTGCGGCTTGTTCTATTTGCTGTGGATTTACACCGCAGGAGGTCTCCATTAATATAGTAATAATGGAGACTACAGAATTCCGCGATAACCAGCAGCCACTTTTTGTTTTTAATCGTGATCCTCCCGTGGCGTAAATCCGTGGGCATATTCCGCAACGCTTGTGGGCATGAGCCCCATAACTGCCCTCACTTATCAGATTAGTGTTGGCTGAACTTGCTGATTTGGGAAGGACTGAGTGATAATATAATGTGTATGGGAGTAGCCTGTTAGTCCCCTAATAGAAAGAGGGATTGAACATGTTGGCTTTGAACCAGGAGACTAGCCACAAGGTGTCTGTGAGCAGCCAATGTTAACGAGAGCTGGTGGTGTCCGTGAGACCTATGGAGATGTCCAGAGCTTTATGAGATTTTTTGCACCCTGCAGTTTTGAGGCCAATTGTGACTCGCATTGTGACCCCATTGACGTTAATAAGAATGCAAGTTGCTCGCTGATCTTTGGTCACATGACCCCTGGCCTTAGAGGGACATTTTAGAATCAATTTCCAGCCTATTAAACTGCCCACACTTTTTGTCAGATGATCTTTTTGGTGAAATTGTGACCGCGATAAATATGTATGCAGTGAAAAAAAAAACAAAAGGTGACTTCACTAACAAAATATTCAATGTGGCACTGATGGACTGACGTTTCGGCATAAATGAAGGCATTCCGTGATGTAATAGTGAACATGGCTCTGAATTTGAAGGAGAATTAGTTAACTATTTTACCAAGGGACTGCTAGACCAAACCCATACTTCAAAGAGGGTTTCTCTTATTTTCTACAAATATTTTGGATGCTGTGTTTAGTTCCTCCTGTTGCAGCACAAGGGAGTGTGCGTACCCCAGGGAGAAGAAGGTGAGGAGTGTAAGGCCGCCTGCAGACGAGCGGGTCGGATCCGGCAGCGAGAATTCTCGCCGCGGGACCCGACCCAAGAGCCTGCAGGGACGAGCGCGTACTCACCCGCGCCTGGCGGCCCCGGCTCTTCCATGTGCTGGCTGCGGCGCAGCCGGTGCATCCGCAGACCGGAGCCGGCGGACGGGTGAGTGCGTGCCCCAAAAATAGGACATGCCGTGGTTTGTTTGCCGCGTGAGATTTCGCGCGGCCAAACCCCGGCCGTCTGCATAGGAGTGCGTATTGTAATGCACTCCTATGCAAACTTTCAGTGGCGGAAATCCAGCGGGAAATCCCGCCGCGGGATTTCCGCCCGTGTGCAGGCGGCCTAAGTGAGTACATTGACAAGAAATGCAAAGAACTTCATGTAGCGGGAAGAAATGTGGCTATAAATGAGAGCACAGTTGGTTCTCAAAGGAAGGATTAAATGAAGAAGCCTATAAAGAGGGGCCCAAGGATTTTTTGTTTGTGTGATTCAGAAAAGGATTGTGTTTTCTCACATTCCCTATTATGGAAAGACAACAATAAAGTCTTATTTGACCCAATTTGCCATTTTTGTCTCATTTGGCACAACTTTTGCAAGCAGAAACCAGGGGTTCAGACGATCACGCCTACACTACACGAGCCCTCCACTTACTCAGGAATTGCATGAAATGAAAATACATATAACAGGGACAGTTATGGCTTCTAGGAAGGTTTTTCCAAGTGATCTGAAAAAGAAGACACTACAGGAATATCAATTATGTGCCTGTCAATGTGATCTGAAAATGATGTTCCTCTTGTTCCATGGCAAGAGGTTAGTGACAATGCTAAGTACATTCTTTGGGCCTCAAACAGTTGATCACTGATTTTAGGAAGAAACAGCCTGTTCATTTTGAAAAAAAGATTATTGGAGGAGTGGATAATGCTGATCAGTACTGTGGATGTTACAGATTTATAAGGAGGTCCTACAAAAAGTACAAAAGTTGGCTGATGAAAGTTGCCGTTGTAAACAGCTATATCCTTTACTCATTGATTAAGAAAGATAGTGGAGAAAAGTTGCACACCTTTATTTCAGGAGGAATCTCATCACTCAGCTTGTAGGCAACGGGAGCAACACAAATTCAAGAATCGGGGTAAGACCATCAGCTTTGACGAAAGACTAAATGGGAAGATGCATTTCTTAATGCAAAATGAAAAAAATCAACAAAGGATTGCATGGTTTGCAGCAGAAATGAAAAGGCGGAAGGAGAAAAAAACTGTTTCTATGGTTAGGCATACAATAGGAGCCTGGACTTCATCCTGGAGATTGCTTCAAGAAGTATCACACTCAAAAAAAATAAGTTGGGGAGTATGTGGGTTACAGAAAAAATTGGATTGGAGAGGGTTAAATAGAGTATTTTTGCAGTAGATGGTAACAGATATATGTCAGTATTCTGTTGCAGTAGTTGTATAGGCTGGAAATTGCTGACAGGTTCCCTTTATCTTTCAATATGGCGTACAAGCTGTAGGTGAGGCCATATGATAAAATTCTGCGAAGGAAAGTGAGATGAATCGGACAATACAGTGGCACCAGATATGTATCTGTGGATGGGGCTATTGCACTGTTTTGTTGCCTGGTTTCTTTGTGGCCTTCTTCTTTCCAAGACCTCTTTTCTTTGGCATGTCTGCATGTGAATCTGCAAGTGGGCCCTCTGTGTGAAGTATACTTTTGTCTGTGTCCTCGTGCCGTGTCTTCCCTCTCTCCTGTGCCAGCTGGGATTCTATGGGAAAATGCAGCTCAGAAGTCTCTCTCGTAGGTTAGCAAGATTCAGGGGGTAGCGGCGGAGGGAATATATCTGCATGATCAGACTACACATACGGTGTCATTGGAGACTTGCATAGATGCTGTAGACATAGCACGGTAGGATGCTTTCTTCTTTATGTTAGATATATTAGTTGCAATGGATATACATAGCCGTCCTGAACAAAATGCTGCCCCTAAAATGTCTGGAGCGTTGTTTTGCATGCATATCTTGGAACTCCATTATCTCTCTTTATTTCCAGCTGACTATTTTATTGAAAGTCTGAAGAGTTCTGAAGATTGCAGAATACGTTTCGAGAGCTACCAGTTACTATGGCAGCAGATGAAGTCTCAGACAGAGGTCAGTGGAATCCATTAGAAATCGAGGACTAGTAGATGGGTTCTGATCAATGGTTGGTTCACTCTCAATGGACTAGAGTCGTTACTCTAACCATATCCTGAAGCTACAGTAATTTAATTTACATAACGCATACAATTGTCAGGCAGCCTTACTGAAGGCTTGTGAAGAATGGCTATACAGTATGTGTCATTAAGACGAAATAGGAACACTGAAACTGATCAAGGACCAAAATGTTCTGCTCCAACGGCGACACTAGAAATGAACTTTTGTAGCAAACATTTAACCCCTTAAGGACACGGCCCTTTTATTTATCCATGGCCGTCGCTGTCTGAGGGCTTGTTTTTTAATGGTACTATTTAATGTGCTATATAATGTACTGAAAAACTTTTAAGTGGAGCGAAATGGAAAAAAAACCTAAATTCCGCCATCTTTGAGTGCATCTTGTTTCTATGGCATAAACACTGCAATATAAATGACACAATAACGTTAATCCATGTGTCAGTACGATGTCACAGGCATGGCTTGATAGGCATTCTGCTATGACAGCTCTGGGTCCTTTCAAAAGGCCCCCGGCTGCCATGACACCCGCACGGCAACCTGTAATTTCATTGCAGGGGGACATACGGGACCCCGGAACATCAGTCACGGCATTTAAAGAGCTATAACAGCTCCACTGAGAAACAGCCGTCAGCCGCAATGTATGGAGCGAGATCGCCCCGCAATCTTCATACATGCCCCGAACGTGCAGGATGTAACTGTACTTCCTATAGCGTTAAGGGGTTAAAAAAACACTAACGTTTCAGACAACTTCTGCTCATCTAATATCCTGTGTGTGTCTCTTTAATCTTTATGACTGTTATCAGAAAGAGAAACCAAATAATCTTGTAGATATGCTACCTTGTAATGGCTGACAAATAGAGATGAGCGAGCGTACTCGGATAAGCACTACTCGCTCGAGTAATTGGCTTTATTCGAGTACCGCTGTGCTCGGGGCTAAAGATTCAGGTGCCGCTGCGGCTGACAGGTGAGTCACAGCGGGGAGCAGGGGAGAGCGGGCGGGAGAGAAGGAGAGAAAGATCTTACCTCCGTTCCTCCCCGCTCTCCCCTGCAGCTCCCCGCTCCGTGCCGGCACCCGAATCTTTAGACCCGAGCACAGCGATACTCGGATAAAGCCAATTACTCGAGCGAGTAGTGCTTATCCGAGTACGCTCGCTCATCTCTACTGACAAATAATACATGATGTTATAGTGAGCTTTCCAACCTACTCAGGGTTTTTCTTTATGCCCAATGGAATAAAACCAAAGTCTCATATATACACATATACATAGACCTGCACAGGCACAGACATGGTGTGATTAATTTGCACTTAAAACAATACCAACACAGGATGAGTAGAGCAATAAGCACTTAATTAGTCAACTGATAAGGGATGTAAAAGTTTTATGATCTCTAAACTGGTGTTAGGGGGTCACCAGGCCTGTGTGTTATCTCTGCTATAGATTTCTCATGGTCTCCAGTGATGCATGAATCCACTTCTGATTTTAATTCCATCCATCAGATATATATATAGATTTCTATTTATGTTGTGACCATGCAAACAAACAAGACCAGGTAAAGCAGCTAATAAAGATCAATCAATCCAATAAGAATTATGCTGCTTTGCCTGCAACATAATTATAACTGCACATAGCAGGTTAGGTCAATATAACATCAAGAAAGGCAGAGATTGTGTTCATATTGACTGCAGTTCTAAGGGCTATGTGATTGCAGGGAGCCTGTGAAGAAAGCACCTTCCCCACAGTTAAGAAGATGTTCTAACTTCTACCATAGAAGCTGAATGCCTAATAACAAGCAGTGGATTGCAGAGGGGCTGCACTTCAGCCTTGATTTACAGTGGCAGTAGAAAAAAAATTCATGAGAGTATATTCAAGATTGAGACACACACGCAAGATATTAGATGAGCACAAGTTTTCTGAAACGTTAGTGCCCCCTTAACTTGGCTATGTTAACTTTCTGCAACACATTATTGAAAACTGAAGTTACTGAACTTGTCTTAACATCAAAAGCCTTTGGAAAGCATTTGAAAGTGCAAATAGACACTGGCACAGAAAGTCAGGCTGCTCTCACACCGACGTCTGTAAAAACGCAGCATTTTATTTTTTTCAAACGTGTACAACGGCGTTTTTTAACGCATCTCATTTCTGCAATGTGTGATGAGGAGCGTTACAAATCGCTGAAAAACACTAAAGCAGAGCAGACAGCGCTTGAAAATCGCGACATTAGAAACGTTTCGCTCGAACGCTTATCTGAGAATCCCCTTTGAAATCAATGGAGGTGTTTAGTGCAGTATTTGAAGTGCCGCGCTAAAAGCTGTAAAAGACGGCCCGTGTTAGAGTGGTCTTATCCTAACCCACTTAGGTCTCAAGTTAAACTTTGCTACTACTGTACCTTTCTCTGAGACCCCAAGCGGTAACAGTATGTGGTTCCTCTATCAGACATTTATGGCATATCCATGGGAATATCCCTTAAATTTTTCTTGATGTATAACCATAAAAACGGAAATACTACTAGCAAAAAATAATGCAAAAAGCAGCTAAAGCGTTCATTTTGTATTTCAGCAATTGCAAGAAGAGCTGAACAAGAAGCTGTTTGACAATCTCATCTGCTACTTGAAGAAATCTCACTCAGAATTTCAAGACCAAAAGAATGACTGGAGTTGCCGAGTGAGGTCCAGTGAGATCCCAACGGCTGCCCTCCTGCTCGGTGCGCCCATCCTCTTCAGCTTTGGTTTCACTTCTACGTTTTAGACAATTTAGTGGGTCTTCTTGTGGGCCTAGAAATTAGAAGACTTTCTATGGTTAAAACTGCTGGATCATGGGGTAGGAATAATGGGGGACACTGGACATCAATGGTAGTGACTTTGGGACCCCAACAGTAGACCCCAGCAGTCAGACATTTAGCACCTACCTTCCTGTTCTCTGAAGCAACTGTGATCTGCAGCCTTCTCTCATGAATGGCTTTATCGGTGGAGATCATAGACTGCACGTTGTGTAATATAACATGTTTTTGCAACTTTCCAGGTGTCAACGTCACTGACCATGAGCTAACCTTCAGCAGCCTCTCGGATACTCTTCATCAACATGTAACGCCATATGTAGTTTTGTTGCCAGCAAAGGAATGTCCGGGTAAAATAATATTTTCTAATTTGATTACAGTAGAATAACAGTATGAATGTGATGATTCAGAAGCTGCCTGGATGTCTGGATTTTCTCTTTTCTGTAGGTATGGCAAGCACAAATAGCTGATTTTTATCATGCACACAGGGTAGGGTCTCATTTACGGGATTCCTAGTATTAGTAATGTAAAGAGTAAGAGGAGTCCTACACGACCAGATTTGTATTGCGGATTCCGCAGTCATTGTCCGCACAGATGATCCGCGGGCATTGAAAGGCATGAACTTTTGATTTTTCCTCCACACTCGCGGATACAAATTGCGTATTCCATGAGCGGAAAAAAAATCGCAGCACACTCTATTTTGCAGCAGAATCCGTGCGGATGGCCTCCGTTGATGTAAGTGGAGCCTGTCCGACCCTCAGCCCATGCGCAATTAACATTGTGTATGGGCTGCGGGTACCTGCATCATTGCTCAGCGACAATGCGGGAAATACAAACAAAGAAAAAAAAGTACTGCACCTGACCACCTGCGAGCCCCTGCGGTTATCCGCATTGCAGTTTAATGAGGTATGCAGGGTCACCAGCCGGGCTCACAGCCGAAATCTGCTGTGGGCCGCCACATTTGGAATCTGACCAGTTTGTGTGAGCCGGCCTTATGTAGACAATTTTTGCAATAAACATAATTTTCTAATATGCATTTAGTGTCCCTGACAAATTGATGATCTATATGATGCTGTAGGAAAGTGACCAGCCTCTTAGTGCTTAGGTTTCTGTGCAATGTGGCAGTCATGCGGAGAGAGCAGTACACACAAACAATACTCCCTAACTTTCTTTCCCTGTGTGGTCCTGCTGCAAATAAGGGAGATGGAGCAATACCTCTGCAGCACCACTACAGCCATTGTTACAAGGCTTGTATAAAGAGTTTCACATTGACTTGCAGGAATGCTGCCTTCCTATAAGTGGCGCTGCAGAGGTATTGTTCCATCTCCCTTATTTGCATATTGCTCAGAGGAGCGAGAATGGCCTTATAAGTCTCTTCACTCACTCATCTTCTAAGTGCTCTCCCTAAGGACAAAAGATCCTGTCCTTTCCTGCTGCAATCACATTCATTTGCAGATTTATGACGCCATCTACAATAAAAACTCTTTGTTGCCCATACCATCCAATCACAATACAACTTCAATTTTTCAAGAGCACTATATGGATTTAAAGCTGCGCTGTAATTGGTTGCTATGGACAAGAAAGATAATTGTATCTTTTAAACATTTTTGTCTGTATGTTTATTTCATTGTAACACTGCACACTTATTGTATGACTGGATGATACACATTAGAAGTGCTAGACGCCTATTATGTCCATAATTTACTCGTAGAACTGGATTAAGATTATGCATTTTCTTCCAGGAATAAAGCAACTTCTTCAGAAGCTTTTCTCCCAGCTTATGGGATGTGAAGCAGATCTGGACCTTGATGAAGAGGATGACCATGCTTCCATCCCTCAGAGAAGCATGAAGTGCTCCATGGCCTCTCTGTCTGGATGGTATCAGAATATTGCAAAGGTAATTCTAATTATATTCACATGGTGATAAATTAGTAATTTGCATTATTTTCACTCTTCAGAAAATCTCAAAGGGGTTTTCCAGGATGTAACTAGTGATAGGATAGGTCATCAATAGTTAGAGGGCGGAGGTCTGCCACTTAGGACCTCAGTGATCATCTGTAATCCAGCCTGCTGTCATTGCAGACTGAGCCGGATGCTGACAATTCTGCCCAAATTGCAGTCCAGCTTGGTAATCCAGGCATAACTTGCACTGTTTTTTCATTTTTTAGTGTGGCCCTATGAGGACTTGTATTTTGCTGGATGAGTGGTATATTTCAGTGGTACCATTTAATGTACCATATAAAGTACTGAAAAACTTTAAAACATTTGTAAGTGGAGTGGAATGAAAAAAAAGTGTTGTTTTTTTTCTTTTTCCCCCTTGGGGGCGGATGAGGGTTAGCTTTTGCAGTGGGAGGCTTTATGTGTTGTAGGCAACAGTACAACCAGATTTGCCAGATACTTTTGTTGCAATCATGTAAAACTATGGTAAGAGACAGAAATGGCAGTGGCATTGGAAGTACCCTTTCCAATCCAATTTCCCCACATGCACCCCAGCTCTAAATTATTTTGGTTGTGAAAGTGCAAGTAAGGGTGCATTCAGACGACCGTATATCGGCTGGGTTTTCATGCCCAGCCGATATACGGCGTCTTTCTGCAGGGGAAGGAGGCTGGAAGAGTCGGGAGCAGTGCTCGGAGCTCCCGCCCCTCTCTGCCTCCTCTCCACCCCCTCTCCACCCCTCTGCACGATTTGCAATGAGAGGAGGTGGGACGAGGGTGGGGCTAAGTTCCCGGGAATTAGCTCCGCCACCGTCCCGTCTCTCCTCATTGAAAATAGTGCAGGGGGGTGGAGAGGAGGCAGAGAGGGGGCGGGAGCTCAGAGCACTTCCAGCCTCCTCCCCCTGCAGAGAGATGCCGTATATCGGCTGGGCGTGAAAACCCAGCCAATATACGGTTGTCTGAATGCACCTTAAGCGTGAGTTATGATTGTGTATATTTATAGAATAAGACTATTCATTTCCAATTTCTCTAATGATATATGGCTAGATATTCCTGTAATACAGTGCCATACAGAGATATCCTATACCTGCATACAATGTATATAGCACATGTTTCTAACAGTATGCAGGACCTCGTCTGACCTCAGAGATATGTAGGGAAATCTTACGTCCAACGACTTCTGACACTGGATTGGAAAGGTGTAAAGGGAACTTATGAGCAGATATATCCTACCTTAACAAGAAATACCAATACACTCCTTTAGTACAAAGAGAAGCAGAAGGTAAGCTTGACAGCTCCTGGTCCGGCTTGGCTTGATTGACAGGCCTCTCCCCATTTGCGTACAGGGAAAGACCTGTTAACACCTTACAGCCCGGTGCTTACTCTTCTGGTGCTGCGGGAAGGTCATTCTGCCAAGGTGATGTAATAGTACAGTGATGGCACTTGCTCAGCAGTTTTGCCCAAGTCATCACTTGCAAGTGCCAGCTATATTATGCTGCTAGTACCCTGTATGAATGGCTGGGATTGGAGAGAGCTCCAATCCAGACAGTTTAACCCTTTAGTTGCTGCTGTCAATGCTGACCCTAGAAAAATGGAATAAAAAGTGATCAAGTTGTTATATGTTCCAAGACTAGAGCTCATCCTGCAAAAACATGCCCTCATAAAACTCGTTGCTGGAAAAATAAAAACTTTATGGGTCGTGGAATGCGGTGACTCAAAAAAATCTGCATCTTTTTTAAGTAGTTTTAGTGTTCAAAAATAACAAAACATAAAAAACTGCATTAACTTGGTATCGCTGGCATAGTGCTGACCCAGAGAATAAGGTTATCACATTATATATCCTGCATGCTGGACACTGTAAAAATGACATCCAAAAAACAATGGTGGAAGTGAACTTTCATTTTTTTTTTACCAAATTCCCCCACCCCCTCCAAAAAATTGAATTGACCCAAAATGATGCCATCAAAAATACAATTTTCCCTGCAAAAAAACAAGTTTTTAAATGGCCATGTTGACGGAAAAATCAAGTTATGGCTGTAGGGCTTTGACAATGAGAAAAATGGAAAAATTGGCTGGACATTGTGGCCGAAAATGGGCCCATCATTAAGGGTATGTGTGTGTGTATGTATGTATATGTATATGTGTATATATGTGTATATATATATATATATATATATATATATATATATATATATATATATATATATATATATATATATATATATATATATAATATATATATAGTGCTCAAAGTTTCAAAGTTAGACATTCACTTAAAATTGTACAGGCTGAATAAGCATAATTATATATGTATATTTTTTCTTCACAGAATCCTAATTCTATTTTATAGCTGTTCATTGTGTGGTCGTATATCTTGCTACGTGATCTGCTTATATGTGTTAACATCTAGCAACAGTAGGAATGAATCAGTTAGCCCTGCGATGTTGGAAACACAAGTTCTTTGACTGATGCATCTTTTGTAACCCGAGCCCCTGCTTGCAAACAGAATGATGGATCACTAGTTTGTTTCCTGGTTTATGATTTGTCTTCTTGTTCCTGGTTGTCTCTGTAACTGTAAGTGATTGTTGTGATTTATTCTTACATTTTATCGAAGAAATCAAGTTCTCCTTCAAAGAGAAAGAGACCAGCTTCCTCAGGACATACGCAAGCACCTCCTATAGTCGTGGTCTTCAAAGATCTGGAAAGTTTTACATCTTCTGTACTGCAGGAATTTATTGTTATTAGCAGGTATGTAGACTTTAAGGTCAGTGCACATACTACTTTAATCAACAACACAATTGACACGATGACAACGAAGGGTGCGTTCACACCTAGTGGGTTTGGTACGGATTTTGACGCACATCCGTAGCAGACTTCACGCCTTCAATTGGTGGATTCGCATCCAAAATCTGCCATGTGTGAACGCACCTTGAAAACAAGCATGTTTGAATAATTCTTCCACTCATACATTAGAGGTATGACATCATATAGTACAGTAAGGCTCTGTTAAGAATTCCATCCAGCTGTTCCGTCAGAGATGCAGGAAAACATAGCTCAATATGCTGTCTATTTTTTCCCTGTGAAATAACAGAAACCGGACGAAATCCATTATAGTCAATGGGCCTCATTTATCAAAACTGTCCGAAGTAAAAACTGTCTTTGCCCATGGCAACAAAATCAGAGCTTCTCTTTCAGTTTTTCGGTAAAATGAGACCTGAGCTCTGATTGATTGCCATGGGGAAAGACAGTTTTTATTTTGGACAGCTTTGATAAATGGGGCCCAATGAGTTCCATCAGGTACTGCTGATTTCCACCATTTGACAAATCCAGCTGCAGTATTCTTCGTTTTCTTATTCCACGATGGAACAGGAGAACAGTAATTTCAGGCAGAAATATAAACAAGGTCTGAGGTCTCATGTCCACAGGCTTTTTTTCACCACACATTATGGACTCTCATTGATCCATTCACATGAGCGTGTAAAAGCTTTGTGTAGATACGCACTAGAAATAGATCACAGCATGCTCTATTTCTTGGCATACCACGCAGCTTAAGCCCTATACTTTTGTATTGGCAGAGCATGCAATGTGGTCAATACACAATATATTGGGTATGGGCGGCGATTCATACGCAAAGATCGCTATGAAACAAAGTGGAGTATTAAAAAAAACAGTCACACTGCACATGACTGTGTGCGTTAGATACCTCACCGCAAGCTGTCCGATTCTTCTTCGACCGGTGACAAAGCATCCATTGCCAGTAGTTTCCTTCCTTCAGGTCAATGGACGCTGCATCACTAGTGATCTAGCGTTCACTGCCTAGCAGGGAGTGCTGCACTATTGTAGAGACTGCGCATGCGTGCTGTTTCACGACAATAATATATGAACACTCGCGGTGAGACAGCACGGTCTCAACAATAGCCCGGCATTTCCTCTACTAGGCAGTGAAAATTTTGTAACTAGTGACATAATGTACACTGACCTGCCGGAAGAAGACTGCTGAGAATGGACGCTCGAAAACAAGAAGAAGAGGATCTGGACGGCTGGAGGTGATGTGGCTCGGGGGACTGCAGGAGTCAAGTTCTACTGAATCTGTTGAAAACTATTGATAAGAAGGAGCTGAATGCTGAGACATCTCTTACAGCTGAGCGCACACTCTAATATATCACACAGTATGTTTATTTATCACATACATCCGAGAAGATGCTGAGTGTTGAGGAGTGTGTGTGTTTGTCAGGGTTCCTCCTACTACAACAGCTAGGAGACAGAACACAGGCTCTGTTACATTTCTACAATTCCTGCCAGGCTTCCAGTTCAGAGTATAGGAGGTTTGGCTGTGATTTCTTAAGAAGCTCTACAGATTTCCTCCTACATGCAACACTGGCTAATTGTTTTTCTCTTTGAATTAGGAAGTAAAACATTAAATCAAATAGCTTTCTATTTGTCCTGAAGCTTAGTATCTCCTCTTATATCCTCTAACCTGACAGTCATTTTACATTACCAATCCACGTCTTTTGCAGTCACGGGATTTTAGACTTTTTGCACCTCCAGTAGCCAAGACCATTTTAACTCTTTGTACATATACTGATAAAATCTAAATTACAAAGTAATTATACTAAACCTTCATACCCCTATATTTTCTGAAAGTACACATGGCACTTTATACACACAGACAGCTTCATGCAATTTTTTGTCAAAATGTAATTTTTAAAATAAAAAGTGCTTTAAAATTTATATTAGTTGGTAAAAGTGTGATTTGGGAAGAAAATTAGGTTAACATTACCTCCTAAAAATAAAAGTTCATCATGTGCAGAGTTCATATATACCACTTACACCCATGTCTGCATGCACATATCTTCAGAAAATCACCCGAACTGGAAAGGCCAAAAATTGGTTTTAAGCTAGAAAAATTTATTTTAATGTAACGACCTATAAAATACAGGAATTGCACATCTTGAAAAGTAGATGCACGCCTCAATAATAAAATGCTCTTGACTAAGATGGGGCACATTTATTAATAGGGGCCTCCTTTTAATAAATATGGCACATCTTTTGGCAGCCCATGTACCAGAAAATCAAATTTTTGCCAGCTGTGCGAACTAAATGTGTTCTGTAATGGCAGACCATGTCTCTTGCTAAGCCTGCCTACTTTTCATAGTGGCGAGCACAAAATTAGTTTTCTGCACAAAATGTGTGACTTTTTTAATGCTAGAAAACTGGCACAAGTGCCTTGATAAATTTCCACATCAATTGTTCTTCCTCTTTACAAATCACTGGTCAGACCACATATGGAATATTTTGAGCACAGGTACTCATGAAGGACTTATCAGAGCTTGAGCGGATACAAAGTTGGGCAACTAAAGTAATAAATGGAATGGGCGGACTACAATACCCAGAGAGGTTATCAAAATTGACTGAGAAGTGACCTAATAACTATGTATAAATATATCAGGGGACAATACAGAGATCTCTCCCATCATCTACTTGTACACCCAGGACTGTGACTGTAACAAGGGAACATCCTCTACGTCTAGAGCACACATGTCAAACACAAGGCCACGGGCCGAATCCGTCCCACCACCTCATTTTATGTGGTCCGCCAGCCATGCAACACGCTAAGGGCTCTTTCACACTGGTGCAGCAAATTTCAGTCGGCCGTGTCATGACCACAGCGTGACCGAAAATCACGTGAACAAGAGGCAGCCGTGACCAAGTCACGGCTGCATCCCGGGGCGGGAGCTAGTATGCCAAGCTCCTGCGCCCTCTCTGCCCCTTGTTAGCTGCCATCATTGGGATGGGGAGGAAGCTTAGCACACTAGCTCCTGCCCCCTCCCATGCAAACAGCCAGCAAGGGGCGGCGAGAAGGTGGGGGTGGGGGGTGGAAGTTTAGCAGACACACTGCTAAACTCCCTCCCACCATCCTTCTCCGGCAGCTTCCATAGTAGTCTATGGGAGCCCCTGCTGTATTCCGGTGGCGGGTCACTGTTAACACTAGGGCCACTATGGGGGTCACTATCACTACTGGGACCACTAAGGGGGTAATTGTAATTACTAGAGTCACTTACTACTTGGTCACTATGGGGGTCACTCTTATTGCTGGAGTCACTATGGGGGTCACCTACTACTAGGGACACTATGGGGGGACACTATTACAATGGGGGCCACTATGGGGGACCCTATTACTACTGGGACACTCTTATTATTGAAGCCACTTTGATTACTCTGGTCACTTACTACTGGGGCTATTATGGGAAATGCTATTATTACTGGGGTCACTTTGGGGGGCACTATTACTACTGGGGCCACTATGGAAACCACTCTTATTATTGGAGCCACTCTGATTACTGTGGTCACTTACTAATGGGGGCACTGTTACCACTGGGGCCACTGTGGGTGTCACTGTTACCACTGGGTCCGCTATGGAGGTCACTATCACTACTGGGTCCACTATGGAGGTCATTGTTATTATTGGGGCCACTATGGCAGTCACTATTACTATACTGTCTAACAATTACAATTGAGCCTTTGAAGGCACCCATAAGGCTGATGTGGCCCTCGGTGAAAATGAGTTTGACGCCCCTGGTCTAGAGGAAAGAAGGTTTCTTACTGTAAGAGCAGTGAAGCTATGGAACTCTCTGGATGTGGTGATGGCAAACTTACTGAAGGAGTTCAAGAGGGGCCTGGACACCTTTCTTGGGTGTAATAATATTACATCCCTGATTACATTGGAAGGGTTGTTGATCCAGATTTAGAGTCAGGAAGGTATTTTTTCCCTCAGATGAGGAAAATTGTTTTCTACCTCCAGCATGTAAAAAAAAATAGTCTGAATTAGATGGACACATGTCTTTGTCAGCATTACATCCTGTTATTATGTTCTTTCTAACACCACTAATGATGTTTCCACTTCACCTTTATTCAGTTTGTTTTCTTGATCTTGTTTCAGCCGTTACTGCAAGGAGTTGCCTTTGGTTTTGATATTTGGTATTGCCACCTCTCCGATGATCATCCACAGACTGCTGTCTCACTCTGTTTCCTCTCTGCTGTGTATAGAACTATTTCAGTCCTTATCATGCACAGAGCACTTGGCAACTGTAGTAGATAAGGTAAATACTAATGCTTTTAATTCAGATGTTTACCCATTTTGCATGTTATTGCAAGATACATTGGTTTAAAGGAATTGTTTCATTAGAGACATCCCCTTTCCTAATGCATTTGCCCTAAGTATTCAGCTGATCACCGTGGGTCCTGCTTTTGGCATACTCAAGCAAACAACAGGTTTTGCTAGTGGAGGCCATGGCCAGGCATTTACCTTGCAGTGGGAATGTAATATTACATGGTGGCTGCTCATTTATTATAAACCACGGATGGCTTAAGTCTGCCAGAAGTGCTGCCGCTCTCATAGAATAGATCTCTGTTCTGACTCGTAGAAGGAGGGTCTTGAGCAGGGAACCTCCATCTATGACATCCATGTGTCCTATTAGGGCATATGAACAAGTGTTGTCTTCATGGGAGAACGCCTTCCTGCACTGCAATAGTATGTCATGGAGAAACGGTTATTCCTGCCCCACACTGTACTACTAAGGCCCAGGAGCTGTGCCCACAGATGCCAACTGTAACGTACAGCTAACACCCTGCTGCAACGTACAGCGTTCTTCTTAGCAGATTACTAATGTATGATGGGATAGCAGTAGCCTAGCATTTATTACTATGTCAATCCACTTTCCTTGCCAGCTGCTTCTCTCCAATCAATTTACATTCAAGCTGAGTGGACGGGTTTTGCAGGTCCTCATCACAATATTTTTGTATCATGATTTCTCTGTGCAGAATTTCATCAAGGGTCTTCAGGTAAGTTTATCTAATTCTTATCACTGGCAGCAAGTATGGCTTTTTAGGAGCACTATGTGGCCCTTAAAGGGAATGTGTCATCAGTAATTGACTTATAATATAAATCACATTTCAGTGTGAAATATATATTTTTTAGAATTTTTGGTGATTTTCTTTTAATTTCCGATCATACACTGTATTTAAAAAATCCTAAAATCCCAGCATTTTTCACACTGACTACAGAGGTTAATACTAGTCTGTCACTTCCTGAACTGCAGAGAAAACGTTGCAGCAGTCATCTCACTGACACCACAGGCATATGTAGATAACACAGGATTCACCACTCACAATAGCTGATAAGCTGTGACCATACTGTCCCCCTCCCTATAAAAGGACCTCTACACAGGTCACAGAGCATGTCTACAACAGTCTCCCATACAAGTCAGTGGGTCCGCTCCTGTCCATTGTGTGAATGGCTCATGAGGCTGCTCTAAAGTATCTCTCTAAATGCTGTTAAAATGTAGCTCAGGCAAGACGGACGCCCCCATAGTCATGTACAGACAATCAAATAAAAAATTCTACACTCAGAAAATAAACGCAGATTATATACATGTAATAAGTTTATCAATCTAGTTTTAATTAAAAAAAGAAATTGGGTGAAATAGTCCCTTTTAAAGGAAGTGTATTAACAGAAAATCACATATTTCTTTACTTAAAGGACAACTAAACATAGAAAATACACAAAGCTGATAAACATCCCAGCAATTTAAACCAAATAATATACAATGAAATCGTCTTTGTGTCTCAGGAGATCAGCTATGCTCCCCACCTCATCCTCGCTGGTGGTTTGATATGTGCACCACATCTGTGTTTAGATACTACCAGATCCTTGTGTCACCGTGGCATCATGAAAGGAGATGTGGCCTAAATGCGACATTGTATTCTGCATTTTGGCACAAAATCTGGTGTAAACTTAGCCAACTAATATGTTGTATAGACTTGGGTTAGACAATCTAAAGATACACCGGTTTTATTATTCAGCTTGAGCCTTTTAGATGGGAGGATTGTCAGGCGAATTTCTCTGATAATTGGACTACATATGAGTGTCATTAATTTATGAAGTGTATTCTAGTCATATGTGAGTATTCTTCCAACCTTATAACAAGGGCATCCTGTGATATTGAAAATATTCTGCATAGTGGTTGATTCTGCTCTGCGCATGTTTTCAGCCATCCTCTAATTGTATCACAGAAATTCGCTATATATTTACTGATATACTGATACAAGTGGGCAGATATGGACACTACCTATCCCTCAACATGCGGACAGCCAGACTGCTAAATGGAAATGCAATAGCACAGGTACAAGGTACTGATGAACAGCCACACACACACCCTCCTTATACTGAGGGGAGCAGCTGCTTAGTACTATTCTTGCACACAGATATAGCATACAAAGGGTATCAGGCCACATGGTATATGTTGTGCACCACGCAGGCTTACAACCTATTAAAGGGGTTCTGACATTTAAAAAAAAAAAATTTTACTCACCTTGCCTGGCCAGGACCGATCGCCAGGCATGTCCCCTCTAGCCGGCATCATCTTCTGTGGCTTGTAGAAGCAGAGCAGGAGCAGTCAAAATGACCGCTTCCTGCTCTGCTCTGTCCGTCAGCACTTCCAAGGTGAACGGACTGGCCGCCCACAGCAAGCACGTCACAAGCAGTGCTTGCTGTGGGCGGCCCGTCCGTCCTGGCTGAACTCCGAGATTCTGCGCATGCGCAGTGGAGACGCGGCCCGTCCTGACTACTGTCAGGGGGCACCTCTCCACTGCGCATGCGTGCAATCCCGGAGCGGGGTGGCCCGTCCTTAGCCCATCGCAGGAAGAAGACTGCCTGCTGGGAGATGACCCCCTGATGACGACAACAACAACAGAACACAAGGTAAGTATTATGTTTTTATGCTTTAACAGCCATTAATCATGGGTTCCCTGTGTCCATTAGGCAGACCAGGGAACATAGGGTGTTGAAGCATAAAAACATTATTCATGTCAGAACCCCTTTAATGACGCCATATTTCAGTCTAGCTGGCTGCCCTGCACCCCATAGGTTAACCACACTGGCACCCTGGACTTCCCTAGTGTTCAAAGCCACACTGCATGTTACTGATCAATACTGCTAAATATGAGGGATTGGTTAATATATTGGCCAAAATACACAAGCTTGTAACCCACGTCAAGGGTCCTCGTTTACTTTTGAGTCCCTACACTAACAGCAATAAAATCACAGAAAAGGAAAATATAAGCAGACATAAAAAAAAATCGCATAATGTTAGTGTAGGGACTCACAAGGAAACAAGGACCCTTGCAGCGGGTTTCTGGCCTTGTGTATGTTGGCTAAAATATTAACCAATACCTCTTATTTATCAGTGCTATATCTATGTGAAAGTATAGTACTAAGCAGCCGCCCGCCTCAATATAAGGAAGGTGTGAGTGATTGTTCAGCAGTACATAGCAACCGTGCAATGCGCCTCCATTCATCAGTGTGGCTGTCTGCATGTTTGGGATGTGGTGTTTATACCTGCCCTCTTGTACAGTATTAGTATATCAGCAAGTATATGGCCGCTCTTTGTTATTTTATTTTGTCTGTTTATATTTCCATTTTGTGTGATTTTGATCTTCTAATAGTATATCTAAAAAGACCATTGATATTTCTTTATTTCAAGTCCCTTTTGCTTCTGCTTTTTCCTTATTATTTTAGTCTCTTAATCTAGGATTTATTAAGGATATATAGGGTAAAGTTCCAGTACAGGGTTACCCTTTTCAGGGTGGGTGCTCCCTATTGTCAGTGGACACCGTAGGGCTATATAGGTGGTTTTATTAGGGCCCTTACCCTCTACATATGCTTTTTTCTATGTTCTCTCTGGTTTCTCCCTCCAGGATATCTTTTTTTTACAAAAGTAATGTTTCCCCTTTTAATGTATAGCAGGGACTTATGTAATTCTTGATAAATATTTGCTGTGCTACAAATTATCTTCCTTCCGAGAGGTTGTAATTTCTTGGATTCTGTGATATTTGAAAGCAAATGTGTTTACATTTTAGAGATTAATCCACCAGGACCCTGGTGTCAGGGTAATAAAATTCTAAGTACAGCACCAATCGGGCCCACCCCACTTGCCCCGTTGCCGGCGGTAAGAAGAGACATCACACAGAGGTCTGGTATCATTCCTCACACGGGACATGGCTGCGCTTTGCCGACGTTTATTACAGATTACATGAGATCTTATACCCTTTGTCCCATCACCAACAAGGGGTGATGGGCTTATAACCATATATGGGCAGTCCGGATTTCGGGCCTAAGACAGTAAAAATTATGTACATAGTTGAACATCTTGATATCTTGTTCCAGCGCTTCTGGGAAAACGGCCAAGTACACGCGGCCTTCATGTCTGGTTCCGTATCTTCTCTGAATTTCTAGAACATCTCTCTCAGCCTTGTAAAGCCTTGGAATATCTGATGTAAGGCGACATATAAGTTTTTTCTCATTTGGAATTGAATAAAACTTGCATATAGGTATAAAAGTATAAAGAACATATGGCAATATATATATATATATACCCTCACAAACCCCCCTAAAAAACTTATATGGAGATCAAGTACCAGGCCTCGCACTCTTCCTCGGTCGTCTCTCCCTTGCGTCAGGGTTTCTCCACTGCCCGTAAGTCCCTACTCCTAAAAGGGAGGGATCCCTACCTCACCTCAGAAGGAGGCCATGGATTCCCTGGGCTTATTTCCGGGCATCCATACCCTCTATCTGTACGAGTTAACACCCCGCAGGGTGTGCCCTCGCCGGAACCTAAGGTCTTCTGCACTTTCCCTAGGCATATGGGAATTCCACTGACAGTCCATCTTATGAGACCGGGGCAGGCGCAGTACTAGTACATTTCTCCATTCTTCTGGTAACGTATCTGGTTGGCATTATCGGAACTGGCTCTTCATCTTTTTTCAAACAAGGGAAATTTTGGTCACATTAAAGGGATAATACACAAACAGGAAATTACATACCCCACCTCTTTCTGCTAAAATCATATCCACGGCCACTCTAGGGCCATGGATGCAGTGGGCCCTAACTGGTTAGCTAACCCTTATAAAGCATCTCTGGTGTAGTTTACAAACCTCTGCTGATTGTAATAGATATAATTCATCTAATCTACATTATTATTAACAGTGATAAAAGCAAATAAGAACTCAAAACCTGCTTTAAACTGATCTCTACAATTAAATTCATCTGGCACCCCCCTTGGCACTCCTATTGCATCTATGTATACATGTGGATCAAAGTTACCACCTGGAGAGCACGATGCGGTGTTGGATTCTCACCCTCAGTGTAGGCTTCATATTGCACATTTGATTGTATTAATTTGTTCTGAAACAGGGGGCTAGTGTACAGTAGTCAAAGGTGTGTGTTAGAGGAATTGTACCACGTTATAGCATGTAAAGGATATGCAGGATCATGAGTTTTTTCAGTGTGAAGTGTGGATCCAAGTGGGCTTTCCTTCGAGCTTGACTGCAGTTGGGGTGGTGAACAACATCTGGTAGGGACATTCAAACAGGGTTTGTCTCTCAAACTTTTCCACATAGACCCTGTCACCTGGTTTCAGATAGTGACACTCATCTGTAGGACCTGGGAGAAAAGCAGAGACTGCAGAATGGATTACTGACAATTCCTTGGAGAAACCTATGACAAAATTAACAAGAAAATCATTCCCCAAACTCAGCTACTGTGGCATGTATCCTCCGGAGAAAAAGAAAAACTAATGAAAGACACTCAATTCAAAATTTACCCGTTTCCTCTATTGTCTTTTGTATCTACTTTCCCCCTACTCCGCGGATGGTAGTGTGTGTGAAAAGCCTGGAATATACCCAAAGCAGACATGATGTGTTGCATTATTTCACCTGTGAAGTGTGTACCTTTGTTTGACTCAATCACTTCCGGTACCCCGTATCTGCAGATTACCTCATTCATGAGCTTCTGTGCGATTACCTGCTTATTTACTTTGGTAACAGAGTAGGTCTCCAACCTGAAAAACATCAACAACAACAAGCACATATTCATGCTTCCCAACAAGTGGGAGCTGAGTGTAGCCAATTTGCAATCCCTGAAATGGGTAGAGTGGCCCCGGCAAGTGTGATGTGGCAAATTTACTTCTGCCCTGTTGCTTAAGGCAAAGATCATGCAAAACTGGACAAATGATGCAGCAGCTACAGAAAACCAAGGAGCCACCCGTCCTCGTTCAGGCGTCGACATCATTACTGCTTTGAGAGGTGCGTCTTTCCGTGCGTCAGCTGGGCCATCATGGGGCACAGGGACTGTGGTGGGCAAGTGCTGTTGACTTTTCACCATATGCCGTCCCTTTTTAGTCCATTTGTAGTTTTCTTAACTGTAAAGTCTTTAGCATATCAAAGTCCAAGTTTTTATCAAAGTCCAAGTGTAGTCAAATTCTTCTTTTCTTCTGTTCTTCCACGGCTTAAGGGCCGCTGCTTTTGCTGTGTGGTCTGTGATGGCGTTGCCTCTCGCTTCTTTGGTGTAGGAATTGGTGTGAGCTTTCCACTTTGTCAGGTAGAAGTAGGGTCTCCGTGAGACTGCACCGCTGCAACATTCTTAATTGGCTGTCCTGCTGTGGTAAAAAACTGTCTGGCCTTCCATGTTGGGCCGTAATCATGAGCTATGCCAAATGCATACCGGGAGTCAGTGTAAATGTTTGCCGTCTTACCTTCTGTCACTCTACTCGCCTCAGCGAGGGCTTTTAGTTCCGCTTCTTGTACTGCGACATGCGGAGGCATTCTGCTTTTAGGACATCTTGTTGTGTAACCACTGCATATCCAGTGTGGAGTCGTCCATCACCCTGGGTACCATCTATAAAAAACAACTCAAAATATGCATTATTAACAAGGGCTTTCAGTAACTTTTTTAAACTTAAATTTTCTTGTTGCATCAATGCTAGACAATCAGGCTGATATTCTATTTCAAAAAGATCAGAATCTTGTTGCAAAAAATTAAAAAATTTAAAAATGGCTTGCAAAAAATTTAAAAATGGCTGACTTGCAATACCTAGATCACCTATGCCTTCTCCTCCCCCCTTTAAACCAGGGTACTCAATTGGAAGAATAGTAGCCGGGTTTAAGTTAGTACAACATTGTAAAAAGATTTGATGGATGCAGATAAGGCCTGTAAGATGTTAGCATGTATAACAGAAACATGAGTTACACCGGGGCAGAATAATCTACAAAACATCTACTAATATTGGAAATGTGAGATCCCTTTAAGTGAATTCATTATTAGTCTGTTCCTGCCTGCAATATCTTATAAAATCTGAGACAGGAGAAAAAAAAAAACCAAAACCAAAACTTTTACTAGCTGCTCAAGCTCCTCACCCCTCCCTTGTGGAGAAGAGGGATGAAACATTACGTACTATTACATCATCTAGCTCCACCCCTTCGATATTGGCACATTGCGTCTCTTTTCAGAACCCATTTCAGCTTAACAGTCCAAGCATCCACATCACAACCAAGCAAAGTCCCATGCATGGGGAGGACTTTTATCCTCATTCATTACCTGCATCACACACTCACCAGAGCCCGAACACGGGTCACTAACTCTCATCCATCCATGCTCTCAAGTCTGCTCCGTCACCCCCCTTGGAGGTGTACCAGTACATACAGATGCACGGACAAAAAAAGTTTGACAAACATACATACATCAGTTGAAAAACATTGAGGTGAGTGCTATCATTTTATAAAGTACATAATTCTATTGAGATGAGATTGTGAATGAGCGCTATCTTTAACAAATTATGTGAAAAAGTTTGCTGAGTGACTGAGATATTCTATATTTCTTATTTACTGAAGCTATTATATGCTGTATTAAACGCTGAAGTGTTTTAGAATCTCTGGGTATTTTTCAACCCCCCTGCCTTTCTTTCTCTGTATTTCTCTGTATTTGACCCTGAACAAAAAGTGAAGTCTGAAAGCCCCCACCTTTTTAAAACATCTCTTATCTCTCTATGAATATGAAACACAGACTGAATTATTTTTAGCTTA
Organism: Eleutherodactylus coqui; assembly: GCF_035609145.1. NCBI lineage: Eukaryota > Metazoa > Chordata > Amphibia > Anura > Eleutherodactylidae > Eleutherodactylus > Eleutherodactylus coqui. The sequence goes on from NC_089837.1 coordinate 195,765,279, forward strand.
ACTATTCCCTGCATTTGAAATCATAATTACAGCGCAACATGTTCTTCATTTTCAACCCCTGTATAAGTAAGAATATACCTTAGAATGCTAGGTTTCCTGCCTACTAAGACGGTATAATTAATTAAATTCATTTCAAGCCTTCATTCCTTTACAGCAAGCAGAGATATTATCCAGGGTTATTATTGCATTTTCTCTCGCTTCGTTATCTCTTGACCTTGAAGACTGAACACAAGCTCGCAGCTACATGTCAACAAAACTCTTCTCCCCTAAAAGCAAGCTCAGTTAACTATTTGCACATACAGTATATACATATATATATACACACACATATATATCTATATCTATTATCTATCTTGTATTATACACATTTTCTTCTTTCTTTCTACCAACAAATCACATGCATTGTAACTTTCTCATCGACTTGCCTGCTCCCCTTATTTCTCTCCCCTACCTAACTGCCAATATAACCTTCAATAGACACTCTCCTGACGCCATCTTGATCACTTACTGTACTTTTCAACATTTCACTTACGGATACTTTCTTAAACAAATAATGTGTACATACCTAACTTACTCTGACTGTCTCTCTCTCTCTCCTCCTCCTCCAGCATTTTCTAGCAAACCTTGATCTTTCAAGGCGCCTCTCGGTCCTAAAGACCTCCCTCCCAGACACCATTTTGTAATCTGCCGTGCGGGTCGGTGTCACACATTTTCATTAGAGTTTTCTTACATTTTACAGATTCATCCACACGGCGGCAGCCCTTGAGGGGCTCTGTCTTCTTTAATAAGATCTTACGCATATTAGAACAACAACAACAATAATAATAATAACACGCTCCATAGAATGTATCCTTCTTAATTCCAAATTGTCAGGCCCTTATATACTGGCAAGACAACCGAAGGTCTCTTCTCCTATGGAACCAACTTCACAGAATGCATCCCTCTGAAATCAAATCGTTAGCCCCATATATAAGGCAAACCGACCGAGGGTCCCTTCTCCTATGAAGCCTATCTCACAAAATGCATCCCTCTCTGCTAAACCATTAACAACTAACTAAACTAAACTGAGGGTCCCTTCTCTTGTGAGACTAAATGAAAAGAAAGAGAAAAAAAAACTTCTGCAGATACAACAATCTCCACTATTATTAAAACGTTAAAACTTCAAAGTACAAATAGACTACAGACTAGTTTCTGGGTGACCGATTGGTGCGCATATCACGGTCAGTGGTCCATGACGGCAAACCCGGAGCCCACACGAGTTATCGTGTAGAACTCTTAACCCAACCCGTCCGGTCACAAACCACAGATAGTCAGTCCTGCTGCAAGACTCGCAGTGTAAAACACAACATAAATATATGCTGGCCTTACCCCTGGAGTTCTGTGAGTTGATCAGGCTCGGTTTGCAGCAGGACGGCTTCCCCGTGGCGTGGATCCGGGTGGAATGCGTTGTAAGCTCCGGCTTTGTCGCCCCAGTTGGTTGCGCCATTTGTCAGGGTAATAAAATTCTAAGTACAGCACCAATCGGGCCCACCCCACTTGCCCCGTTGCCGGCGGTAAGAAGAGACATCACACAGAGGTCTGGTATCATTCCTCACACGGGACATGGCTGCGCTTTGCCGACGTTTATTACAGATTACATGAGATCTTATACCCTTTGTCCCATCACCAACAAGGGGTGATGGGCTTATAACCATATATGGGCAGTCCGGATTTCGGGCCTAAGACAGTGAAAATTATGTACATAGTTGAACATCTTGATATCTTGTTCCAGCGCTTCTGGGAAAACGGCCAAGTACACGCGGCCTTCATGTCTGGTTCCGTATCTTCTCTGAATTTCTAGAACATCTCTCTCAGCCTTGTAAAGCCTTGGAATATCTGATGTAAGGCGACATATAAGTTTTTTCTCATTTGGAATTGAATAAAACTTGCATATAGGTATAAAAGTATAAAGAACATATGGCAATATATATATATATACCCTCACACTGGGACCTAAGAATACCAGGAGCATATATAGAGATAGAAAGAGGGCTTTGGAGAAATTGAGTAACAAGTGCATTTTTCAGTTGAATGGAATAAAACGTGGTTTGTTGGGGGATATGTAATCTGTCTATTATGGACTCTACTGAAAGTATAGTAGCGTCAGGAGATGGTCTGTGAGATGGTCTGCACATTCTGTTCAATGCAGAAATTTGACATGAATGTTTAATCATGTGAACGAGGCCTTGGATGAATTTGTGAATACATTAGACACAGTAAAAGCATTTCGGTAGTAGTATTATTTCAGAAGGAACATGTCTTTTCTCCATTTATTGCTGCTGCTGTGATGTGATGATGCTGTCTAATATATATGTGGCCATTATTTTATTGTTTTGTTTTAGCTTTCTGCGGTGGAGCATTTTAACTCTCAGCCCTTGAGTGTTTTATGTTGTGATCTTCCAGACCTGAAACATCGAGTGAAGAGCTTATCACATAATCAGTGTGAAAACATTCGTCATTTGGCATCTTTTAGGAGGTAACTACAATGTTCCCTCAAAATACAATATTAATTGTATGTTTAGACCATAACTGGTAATTGGTTCTGAAACCCCCCCAAAATACAAAATGAAGATGAAAGGAAATTAATCAGACAGCATATATGTAGAGGACAGGAGCTTCTTCAGGACAATGTAGTGTAGGTACACAATATACCAGAAAAATAGCGTGTAGCCGCCCTCACCGGATGTCCAAAGGAGTTGCTCATCCTGGTAGAGGTAAAGGGCTGTACAGAACATGTAGTGCCGCACTGTACTGTAGATAAGCCAATCAGGGATACTGCTCTACAGGGTTTCCTGTGAAATACTCAATCTGATTGGCTGGATTTTCCACCAGGGTCTATGTGCCACAAATTCAGGCTGTCTGTGACACTGTAAATTGAGCTAGTTTCAAGTTACAACAGCCCAGGAAAGACTATTGTATGATGAAAATATTGTATCTTGAGGCCACTTAAACTTGAGAGATCACTTTTATGATGTTCCTGACATGTATGGAAGACATGAAGTGATTAGAAGTGCCCAAATTGAGAAATATCTCTTGGACAGTCATTGTTGGCCCATCTTAAATTGCTCTACTACAGCCGATGACTTGAGTGCAACTCATCCCCGTTTTCAAGAATGAAAATAAAAATAGTTGAACAGGTAAATCTCAATTCCTCTCAGATTCCCACTTGGTCTGTCAGAAGACAATGGCTGTTTATGCTATGTGCGATGCTTTCTAGCTATAATTCAAGCTGTAATTATTCAACAGATTTTCCAGGCAACATTGGGAATTGAATATATGTCCAGTTTAAACAACATGTTTGTTTTATGGTTCTCAGGTTTTTGTTTTTTTTTATAAATGAGTTCAGTGGGGAAAACTTTTCTTACAGCAGTCCTAGAACATAGTCACTTCCTAACCCCAATATCAAGAAAATCAAAGGGTTGTACCAGGATCACAAGTTATTCCCTATCTACAATATAGGGGATAACTTCTTGATCGGTGGGGGTCTCAATGCTGAGACCATCACTGATCGTTAGAATGGGGGTGTTTTGTCCCCCTCTTCTATCACTACAGGAATGCCTCTCCGTACAGTGACGACACATCCATGGGTGCACATGCACGGCTATCGCTCTTTTCATTTCACTGGGATGACAGAAGAATCTAAGCGCTTGATGCTCAGCTATTTCAAGCAGTCCCATTGAAAATGAATAGGGTGTCAGCACCACCAGTGCTCCATTCATTCTCCTCCTCACTATGAAGGGATGCAGTAAGCCAACAGTAAGGTGGAAAGGGGACATGTGACCCCCGTTCTTGGGATTGGTAGATGTCCTAGAGGTTAGACCCCCAGCAATCAGCGAGGTATCTCCTATACTGTGGATAGGGAATATCTTGTGATCATGGTACAACCCCTTTAAGCACAAAAATGGTTGTTCCACTTTTTCGTAAAAGTTGGTAATGTTTCCCTTCTTGTACTATGCTGCAGTCATTAATTTTAAATGTTGTTTTTTATTTATCAGTTTTGTTGAAAATCAAACACCCCAAGCACAAGTGAAGCTCCTGACTGATGACGGCTATTTAAAGGTAATTTTTCTGTATTTCACTTAAAGCCAGGAGTGATTGTTTTTTTTAATTTTGTCTGCAACCATTGATTTTCAGTGTAGTAAAGTCCCTTTGATCCAGCATCAGTGGGACCTCGTAGGTGCTGGATTGTACAGAAACCTTGCTTGTGAGGGTGGAACAGAACCCAAAATAACACAGTAACACAAGATCTGCTGCTGTGACTTTATGTTTTAGGCAGAGTACCAAATTATTCTATATCCTCAGGGTGCTGAGTCATTTTATGGACATATCCTAATATTGTCCTTTTCAACTATTCTTGCCTCTATTACATGGCTGCTTAAAACAGCTTTACAAATTGCTCTGCTTTGGATGATTTGGGTTAGTAGGTTATTTACATCCTGTTAGTCCTCCCTATGGCCACTGCTGTGATAGTAACAGTAATGGTCATTGTATTGGCATACTATTGCATATGTCACCCATAGGCTGCCATGTAAAAAAAAAAAAAGGCATATAGCGGAATGCCTCTGCATAGAAAAGTGCAGTCTACTACTGTTTTCTACACAGAGGGGATTTTTAAATAAGGCTTCCACCCTGTTAAGGCCCATTTCCACATAACGATTATTGCTCAAAATTCAGAACGAATTTGAGCGACAATTGTTCAGTGTAAATGTGAAAAAAATCTGTCACTTGTCATTCGCGGTTTATTAAACTGACTTTTCAGTCAGCTTAAAAGCCCTCATTGGCTTGTCGTTCCATGTAAATGCTCCCCGCTCAGTGCTTCACCTCCTATGGGAAGAAGCGGATGAGAAGCCAGCGAGCCGCCGGCAGGAATTTCAGTTTAAATGCTTAGCACGAGCGCTAACGACCTTAGCGGCGATGTCAGCGGCTGTGAAGTCGTTTACCTGACTATCGGCTCATGTAAAAGGGCCTTTAGAGAGGGTCACACAATATTATCATAGCATGCCCCTTTTGAAATACATTTTTAAGTTTAAGCTTTATTTACATGGGATGAATGTCAGGCAAATGATGCCCGACATTAGTCCCTGTGTGTACTCGCTCCCATGCTGTCACGCAGGAGCGAGTATCGCTGGCGCTCTGACAGACCGGCCAACAGGGGGCTGGGCAGGCTGGATGAGATTTCTCCTGTTTACATTCATTGTTCAGGATTTTATGCAGCATTTACGATGGACGATGAGCTGATCGCTGATTGTTCAGTGTAAATAGCAGCTGTTCAGTACTGAACAGCCGCTGTGTTAAGTAAATGTAGAGGGGTGGGGGATCGCGAGGAGAGAAATCTCTTCCAGCTACCCCACTGTGAGCCAACGATATTGGCTCCCATGCAGCAGCACAGGGAGCGAGTACATGCGGGGACGAGTATTGGGCATCGTTTGCCTGACAGTCGCCCCGTGTAAAAGGGCCTTTAGAGTAGTAACCATTAACACGACATGTAATGTATCCTTTAGTGTTTGCTGTGTGCTTTTTCACTTGCCATTGGGGCAGACCCTGACTGCTCACAGAAGAGAAAATGACTAATTGCATTTAATCGTGGCAGGTCACAAAGTATGTATTTTTCTTTCTTTCAGACTTGATTGATGCTCCATTTTCTGCCTTTCGGGTCCAGCTAGTTTTCATCCTCTCACAATTGTATTTCTGGATTCCCCTGGGTGTGCTGCTCTCAGCCCCTGTTGTCTTGTTCTTGGAGTAATTGGAAGCCTATTGATTTTTCTCTCTTTATCTTTTTCACCTCCTCCGCGTTTTAGCTTTGTTAGTGAAAAGCTACCTGCAAATTGTATTTACAATATTACAAATGAACGCATCAGGAAAAGCTAATTCCAGTATTTCTTCATTATGGTAACTCATGACCCTTGTTAAACAAACCATGAAGAAGAAAGTATAAAGTGCCTCTTACAGTCAAGCATGCTTTGCAGTGTTTGATTTCAGTAATGGAAAACTTTTCCAGAATTGGCTTCTGCTGTGTAGTGTGTACTTAGTAGGTGCAATAAGGAGATTTGCAGAACACATGCTTGTGTAGTGAGCCATTATTAAACTTTCAGAAGCCTATGTAGAATCTACTGTAACGCCAAGTGACTGCATGTGTAGCAACTCTTCTTATGGGACTGGCACTCCTGTTCTCAGGATCAGTGCTAGCTCTTATATGCCATGGAAGTGTACATTCAGAAAACCACTTAATAGTTGGTTTCTTCACATTTATTAGCAATAGTAGCAAACTAACACTTTCCGCAGTATAATTGGAGTAATTCGCTGCGATATTGAGGAATTTCAGGCAGCCTTTTTGCAGGACATGATACCCACAATTCTTTGATCCATAACTTTAACCCTTTGCAATCCAATTTTGGATTCAGGGTTTCCTAGGGGGCTTTCTCTTTCTGCCATTATACAATGGGGCCATATGCTGGCTAGAGCCAGTTCTGCGGTATTGGACATGCTGGAGAGACCCCCGACAACAGAGCGGCCAGTAATATACAGTAAGAATACCCTGCTAGATGGCTTCCAACATTGGAGCTGCACAGACTTCAATCAGAATGTCTTCAGACGTCAGACAGTGGATTGGAAAGGGTTAATAGCCTATTTCCGGTCCTGCCTCAGTCTCTCTGAGTTTGAGTCAGAACATGGATCGCAATCATAAAAGGAAACTATCCGAATTGCTGAGGAAAAAAGTTTTGGATTAGTTTCATCGGTGTCTTGCTTCATCAGATTGCACTTTATCTTCCACAGCTGTTTCCAACTATCTAATATTTTTTTAGGAGATGACCAGGAAGTTGATGGAAGATTTACACACGTACCATGAAAATTATATTCCGGTTTTGAGGTGTCTGCATCATTTTACGTGCATTCTTCCTAAGTTTCCCCTAGGAAAGCAGGTAAACGGAAAGATCTGCCTATCTTCTGTAATATCAAAGAATTTAAAGGGCCACTCCGGCAAAAACACATTTTTCCATCCCTCGCCTTATTGCCTGACATCCTCTAGAGATCTCCTCTGTGTATTGCAGCCACTTCACATCAATCCTAATGCTGATGCATCAGCACAGTATTAGCTGAGGCTATGCCATTCTGCCTGTTGAGGGGACAGTTTAGTTATCATTATCCTCTATATTCGCCTGTATAAGCTACAGACCATAAGTGTACAGTCTAGAGGATGAGCTGTGATCTCCTCTATTATTACTGTGTGACAGGAGCTTTGTGATCGTCCTCAGTAACTGTGACAGTAGATTCTGTATCCCTCTCCAGGCAGTTTTTGTGGTAGGATTCATGCAACAGCATGACTTAGACTGTGAAATTGATTACCTTTTGACATTGTAAACACAAGTAGATCTATACTTGTGAGAACTGAGATCACATGACCACTTAAGCAGAAAAGACCGGGATAAAATGGAATAATTATCCAAAGTAACACTAGCTCACTTACATATACCAGGGGCATAGCTTCATAATGAAGAAGAAAAAAAAACACTGGAGTGGCTCTTTAAGGTTGTACTCAGATCTGTTGGAGCCTTTAAAGGGGTTGTACCACTTATAGCTGTGCTGCTACAGGAAGCAGACAGCTCTGTACGTTGCACATTGGCCCAGCTTGGTACTGCAGGCCAAGTCCTATTTAAGTAAATGGGACTCAGCCTGCAGTACCAACCCAGGCCACTGTGCAATGTACAGAGCTGTCTGCTACTTGCAGCAAAACAGCTGTAAGTGGGAAGAAACCCTTCAAAGGTTTCAATTTAACAGTTAAGGATGATTTGTCTTGAATGGGCATTATAAAACGAATAAGCTTTATTTGTTGAAATCCAAATATGTTTTTCGATTGTTCTCCATCTTTATTGTATGAACCCATAAGTAAAGTAGTATGCCTATTTTATTGCTTTGTTGGAAATAAAATGTTAAATTAGTTCTAGGAGCATCAGGGCAGATTTACTATTGAAAATCTGACACTTTTCTAGAGTAAATTGCACCAATAAACTGCTTTGTACCACATTTATTATGTGTTGTAGACACACTTCTGTTCACAGTGTCTAACAAGGAGGCGTGGCTTCTTGAAAAGGGGAGGTGGCCTAAAAGCCAACTAATATGCGCTATAGAATTAGACTAGACAATTTAAAGACATGCCAGATGTATTCTTCAACATGAGCCACTTTGATAAATCAGGCACGTTTAAAAAGAATATTCTGGAACCTTATTCATATATGCTATTTGTGACCGGGGACTCACCACTCGGATCCTTGTTGAGCAGCAGATTGCTGGTCCCTTTGTTACTGCATTTAGTGCAGAACGCACTGGCCATTGTACAGTGGCTTAGGTTGGTATCTTAGCACAGCTGCCACTGAACTTACAAGTCGGTCATCAATAGCAAAAATTAAAAAGTACCAGAATACCCCTTTAAGAGTATGTTCACATGTAGTGGAAATGCAAATTTTCTCCAGCGGAAAATTCCACGGCCAAATCCGCAGCATTTCTGCATCAAAAACCCCCATCCGCACTGTTGGAAAGGAATCCGCAGCTGATTTCAGCCTGCGCTGCACTCTTTACACCTCCCAATACTGTACCCAGAGCGCATCGGCAACTGCTACTGAGCGTCACCACCTGGGCGTTCATGTGATGCGCTGATCATGTAATGTCACTCTCATGTTAAAAAAAAAAAAAAAATCTGTGTGTTTATGGTATACTTTTTTACTGGATGTTGCGAGATTGTATCAAGTTTGTATCCTGAGAAATTGCAGTCATTAACGAAATTCTAGACTAGTTACGGGTGGACACGTGTACAATTCTAGTTCTAGCTGTGTTACAGTAAGAAGCATGGATAGGAGAGGGATTACGTAAATTACCTTACTAAAGTATTGATACTGTATTTGGCTTTCAGATAAGAGAACTTTATTGTACCTGTTTAGAAAAAAATATATGGGATACAGAAGAATACAACTCGGCACTAGCTCTCCTACGGTACGTCTGTTCATTTTTTGGATGCCTTATCCCCGGCATTAAGAAAAAAAAACGTTGCCAAAGAGCTATGCATTATATAGTGGAGAATGTAGTTCCTTAGGCCTCGTTCACACGGGCAACAAAGTTGCGCAATTTCATCGCGTTGCTACAATGCTACAAATCACGTGTGTGAAGCCCATGCTTTCCTATGGGTTCCTTCACACATGAGATGTTTTGTAGCATGCAATAACCCGACACAAAAACCTTGCGGGTCTGGCGATATGCCCGCAACTCATGAGGTTTTGTAGCCCATGTTTCCCTATGGAGCCTCTCTGTTGCATCGCACGAAAACGCGATGTTCGTGCGGTGCAATGCAACCTTGACAGTAGGAAATCCTACTGTCAAAGCTATAATCTAAGCCCTAGCTGCAGGAAAAAATAAAAAATGCACATACATCACCTTAGAAGCACTCTCCGGTGCCGCAGCAGCTTCTCCTCAGGTCCCGGCATTGTTTCACTTCATCTTCTGGCCGGGGATTAAAAAATCCCCGCCTCCTAGAAGCGCTGGCTGTGATTTTCTAAACGTCAGCCTATCACAGCCATCACTCGATGAGTGGCTGTGATTGAACCAATCATGCGCTCGTATGAACGAGGCCTTAATATGATGTTGTTAGACTTACTCTCATACATGCAGCGCTAAGGCACACGCACTTGCACTCGTGTGAAGGGGGCCTAAGGTTGGTTTTACACAGACCATCTCAGCCCCGGCGATCCAGCACTGCTGCCCTGAAACTCTCCCGCTCTGTGTGGGGTCAAGTGACTGCTGCCTGTCAATCAGAGGCTGCAACATCACCGATCCAAACTCCCAGAAGAACGGCAGGGGTGCTGAGGCCGCATATTGGCAGGTAGCAGTCATTTTGACTTCTGCTGTCAACACAGATAGGACGAATTGCAGTGCAGGATCCCTGGGGCTGAGGAGGGTAAGTACTGTTTGTTTTGCTCATTTAAATCATTTGGATCCACTTTTTAGAAAGTTCATTTTTAACCAGACAACTCCTTTAATTATTAACGAAGATTATCTGTAGTGTGGGGATGAAGCATCCAAGTAATTCCCCATACCGTATGCATTAGATGGCAGCACATCGCCACGTTTACCCCTGGAGATGTGCTGCCCCACTAGCAAGCATTTTATGTCTGTGCAATATGTGGACATAAACATTAGCTTATTGGTTGATTGTATGCTCATTCACACTGGCCAATTTATTAAGGATGCAAACATTTGGCTGGACGTTTGTGCCTAATTTATCGGCCTCTGTGTAAATAGAAGTATCCTAAACCATGCTAATGGAAAAGTGCACTAGTGTATGTTTTGTATACATGCTCTACCTTATTGTCTGTATATAAGACAGGATATTTTTGAACACTACTTCTCAGAGGAGTTCTTCTTTCTGTCAGTAACAGGGAAGCAGTAATCACTAATTATAAAATAAATCTTATTATAGGGAAGTGAGCTTGTGACGGCACGCAGTGCGTTTGTAATATCCCACTTCTCTGTATTGCCACAAACACTGACGTTTGAAATCGAAATCGCTGTCTCTCCCCATTTACCCTGACATTGCTTTCTTGACACCAGTGTTGAGCGATTACTGAAGTAATTGGGTCGGGAGTGACCGACCTGATTTTAACCCCCTTAGTGATCGGCCTATTTTGTGTCTTAAGGACAAGCAATGTATATCTTTGCATTGCAAGAAGCATAAGTTGTTGACCTATGCACATGACGGCTTGTTTTTTTGGGGGGGGACAAGTTGTCGTTTGTAATGGCACCACTCTGGGGTACATATTATTTTGTCTTATGGCTTTTACTAAACTTTTTTTTTTTGGGGGGGGGGGGAAGAAAAACTGTCAAAATGTCACCATTAGCTTTTGGGTTTTGTTTTTACAGCGTTCACCCAAAGTAAAATAATAACTTTCTTATCGGAATCGGCATGGTTACTGAGATCCTAAGTTCATATAGATTTTCTAAGTTTTTACTACTCATGCACAATTAAAAGACGATTTTATAGAATAACAATTAAATCTGCATCGCCCCATTCATAGACCCATAACCTTAATATTTTTCTAGAAACTGAGCTATGTGCGGGTTTGTTTTTTGCAGGAAGAGTTGTAGTTTTTATTGGTACCAGTTTTAAGTACATGTGACCTTTGGATTGCTTTTGATTGCATTTTCTGGAAGGCAAATAAAAGAAAAATAGCAATTCTCACATTCCTTTACAAGTTCTTTTCACACCATTCACCATGCATGATAAATAATAGAATATTTTAATTTTCTGGATTGTTAGAAATGCGGTAATGCCTATTAGGTGCTGCTATTTGAAAATATATTTTTAAAATATTTTATCCAATTAAAAAATATTTTTTGGGGGGAAAATACGCATTTTGTTACTGGATTTTTTTAGCCCCCTGAAATGTAAACTTTAGTGAACTGTGTTTGATACTATTTAGTCCCTCAAGAGATAGTGCACTATATTACTTATGTAGTGTATTCTATTAAAGGGGTTGTCCCGCGCCGAAACGGGTTTTTTTTTTTTTCAATAGCCCCCCCGTTCGGCGCGAGACAAACCCGATGCAGGGGTTTAAAAAAAAAACAAAAACGGATAGTACTTACCCGAATCCCCGCGCTCCGGTGACTTCTTACTTACCTTGCGAAGATGGCCGCCGGGATCTTCACCCACGGTGGACCGCAGGTCTTCTCCCATGGTGCACCGTGGGCTCTGTGCGTTCCATTGCCGATTCCAGCCTCCTGATTGGCTGGAATCGGCACACGTGACGGAGCTACGAGGAGCAGCTCTCCGGCACGAGCGGCCCCATTCAGAAGGGAGAAGACCGGACTGCGCAAGCGCATCTAATCAGGCGATTAGACGCTGAAATTAGACGGCACCATGGAGACGGGGGCGCTAGCAACGGAACAGGTAAGTGAATAACTTCTGTATGGCTCATAATTAATGCACGATGTACATTACAAAGTGCATTAATATGGCCATACAGAAGTGTATAGACCCACTTGCTTTCTCGGGACAACCCCTTTAAGCCTATAACAGCAGCCTATCAGACTGTGTCGGAGGCAAGGTGTAATACTCTGAGTTACATAGTAAATGTGGAGGCTTTTGTCAGGCTTCTGGGTGCCATGGGAACCCATTGTACCTTTGCGATCGCATTACAGGGTGCAGATGGGTGACAGGTAGAAACCCCCTCTCCCTGTCATTTGCTTACTTGCTGCAGTTGCATTATATTATAACATGAATCTATTCAGTAGATGAATATTTCCTTGATACCTACAGAGTGTTGGCACTTGTTATTCGCTCCAAGGTATTCAGCCAACAGTGCACATAAGGTCTTCGTAATGAGTAATTGCAGGGCAAACACACCGTAAATAATATATATTAATTTGTAGGTTTTAGTATCAATACTTACAGCTTCAGATTTCTACATAATTTATTACGGCTATAAAGCTCAGACGGACATTCACCAACTTTGTCAGGGCCAGCCTATCATCTAATCTGTATGGGGGTGTCCTGACTTTTCCTTGATGACAGACATCAAGGGAAAGAAGAGTCAGGTAGGCTGGATTTCAGTGTGCCCAAAGCTTTATTTTCAAGGGACATAAGCTGCCACCATACGTGTGCCTCCTTGTTAAAAGCATATACACACTCAATCGAGCCAAACATGCACGACCCCATATGTTGGGGTCGGGAGAACAGCTGTCACCTGAACGAACGGCCGACCTAAGGTCTAAGGCAGTGGTCCCCAACCTTTTTGGCACCAGGGACCGGCTTCAAGCAAGACCATTTTTACAAGGCCCGGCAGGGATGGGCGGGACATGGGCGGGGTTTTGGTTCTAGGGGGCGGGGTTATGAATGGGGTTGGAGTTTAGTGCATTCTTATTTAGTTATGACATTTAGAATGTCCAGGCAGTACACACATAGGGCAGTGTATAATCTATCCCCCCCCCCCCCCGCAGCAACACAAAGGGCAGCATATAATTTATCTCCCCCCCCCCAGTAATAGACAGCCCCCATCCCTCAGTAATAGACAGCCCCCACCTCTCAGTAATTAGCAGCCCCTCCCCCTGTAATAAGCAGGTCCCCCCCAGTAATAAGCAGGTCCCCCCCAGTAATAAGCAGGTCCCCCCCCCAGTAATAAGCAGGTCCCCCCCCCCCCCAGTAATAGGCAGCGCCCCACCCCCCAGTAATAGGCAGCCCCCTCCAGTAATAGGCAGCCTCCCCAGTAATAAGCAGCCCCTTCCCCTGTAATAAGTAGCCCCCACCCCACCCCAGTAATAAGCAGCCCCCCCCAGTAATAAGCAGGTCCCCCCCAGTAATAAGCAGGTCCCCCCCAGTAATAGGCGCCCCCCGGTAATAACCAGCCACCCCAGTAATAAGCAGCCCCTTCCCCTGTAATAAGTACCCCCCCAGTAATAAGCAGCCCCCCTCAGTCAGCAACCCCTCCAGTAATAAGCAGGCCTCCCCCCCAGTAATAGGCAGCCCCTTCCCCTGTAATAAGTAGCCCCCCCAGTAATAACCAGCCCCCCAGTAATAAGCAGGTCCCCCCCCAGTAATAAGCAGGTCCCCCCCAGTAATAGGCAGCCCCCCCCAGTAATAGGCAGCCTCCCCAGTAATAAGCAGCCCCTTCCCCTGTAATAAGTAGCCCCCACCCCACCCCAGTAATAAGCAGCCCCCCCCAGTAATAAGCAGGTCCCCCCCAGTAATAAGCAGGTCCCCCCCAGTAATAAGCAGGTCCCCCCCAGTAATAAGCAGGTCCCCCCCAGTAATAGGCGCCCCCCGGTAATAACCAGCCGCCCCAGTAATACGCAGCCCCTTCCCCTGTAATAAGTACCCCCCCAGTAATAAGCAGCCCCCCCAGTAAGCAACACCCCCAGTAATAAGCAGGTCCCCCCAGTAATAAGCAGGTTCCCCCAGCCAGTAATAGGCAGCCCCACCCCCCAAGTAATAGGCAGCCCCTTACCCTGTAATAAGTAGCCCACCCCCCAGTAATAAGCAGCCCCCCTCAGTCAGCAACCCCTCCAGTAATAAGCAGGCCTCCCCCCAGTAATAGGCAGCCCCTTCCCCTGTAATAACCAGCCCCCCCCAGTAATAACCAGCCCCCCCCAGTAATAAGCAGCCCCTTCCCCTGTAATAAGTAGCCCCCCCCAGTAATAAGCAACCCCCCAGTAATAAGCAGGTCCCCCCAGTAGTAACTAGCCCCCCAGTAATAGGCATCCCATTCCCCTGTAATAAGTAGCCCCCACCCCCCAGTAATAACCAGCCCCCCCCCCCCCCAGTAATAGGCAGCCCCTTCCCCTGTAATAAGTAGCCCCCACCCCACCAGTAATAACCAGCCCCCCCAGTAATAGGCAGCCCCTTCCCCTGTAATAAGTAGCCCCCACCCCCCCAGTAATAACCAGCCCTCCCAGTAATTGGCAGCCCTTTCCCCTGTAATAAGTAGCCCCAACCCCCCCAGTAATAGGCAGCCCCCCCCCCCCCCCCCCCCCCGTAATAGGCAGCCCCCCAACCCATATACTTACCTCCTCCCTGCTGTTGCTCTCTCTCTGCTTGCCCTGATGTCAGCCCGGAACGCTTTCTCCCCGAGTCCTCTCCTGCGGAACTAATGAGCAGGGGACTCGGGGAGGAGAATCCTGGCTACACAGACGTCAGTGTGTGCGCCGGGATCAGAGCGATTACCAGCGGGGAGCTGCGGCGCCCCCGCTGGTAATCGCTTCGGTGGTCAGCGGCGTCGGCACGCCGCGGGCTACATAGTACAAGGCAGCGGGCCGGATTCGGCCCGCGGGCCTTAGTTTAGTGCAGAGGTTCCCGGCGGTGCCGCGGACCGGCGCTAAACACCCAACGGCCCGGGCCCGGTCCGCGGCCCGGCGGTTGGGGACCCCTGGTCTAAGGTATATAGTCACCTTACAGTTTTTATTGACTGGTATCTTTTTCTTCATTGCAGAATGCTGGCCAAGGATGAACTGGTGGCCACACTTTATAAGTGTTTTGAGGTTTTGAAGCCATATTCTGGAAGACAGCTTGACAGTGCATTGAAAAAAACCAAGGAATTCTTGGCTCATTTCAAGTGTCTTGAAGGTGAATATGTTAAGCTATGCTTTCTTTTCCGTTCAGTTATCTGAGTTCTTTATGTACACCTTTTTGAAGGACTTGGGATCAGGGAATAAAAACTGTGCATGTCTTATAGCTTTCTTGAGAGGGTAATTTATGTACATACTGAACATACCTGACTTTACAATGCACTTTATTTCTGGCTATTCCGTTGACTTAAATGAAGTATGCCTTGCTTATGGGTGGCCTCCGCTCCATCCATCTCCAACTTTTCCTCTTGATTTGACCTGAAAGAAGGGGCTGAAGAGCTAATGATTGTAACACGTATGCACCATCTAAGGGCTCCATCCAAAACCGTACAGCCAGCGTTACATATCATCCTTGTGATGCCATATGACACTATTGAATATGTTTATTGTTCAGTACCTGCATCTGGTATTTGCTTTATGCATGGGTGCGCCCAGAAATTTAACTCGGGGTTTGGATGGAGTGTCCTCCTCCAATGCCCAATAGATTTCAGTTCGTGGTGTTCATTCCGACACAAAGTATTTTTCTAATTCTAATGTATTCTTTTCAGTAGATGGATCAGAAAACGTGGACAATGAGGAGAGTGCCACACAAAAAGACCTGCAGAAGAAAACCAACCTTTACCAGCTTCAGAAAGTATGTAATGTCTTAGTTCTACTGTATTGTGCCATACGCAAAATGTAAAGTACCGTATATACCGGCGTATAAGGCGACGGGGCGTATAAGACGACCCCCCAACTTTCACCTTATACGCCGGTAATATAGTGTAAAAAAAAAATCATTACTCACCTCCCCCGGCGTTCTGTCGCGCTCCGGCAGGATGTCGCTCGCTCCTCGTCCCCGGCGCAGTATTGCTTTCTGAATGCGGGGCTTGGAATCCCCGCCTCCAGAAAGCTAATACACACGCCGTCAGCCAGTTACAGCCATTCAATGACAGCATTGAATGGCTGTGATTGGCTGAAGGCGCACGTGGCTTCAGCCAATCACACTATTCAATGACGAGAGAGACAGAGACAGAGACAGAGACAGAGACAGAGACAGAGACATTACCCATGATCTGGTTTTACTGCCCTATTTTTTTCCCTTCAGTTACCAAAATTTTTTTTGCTGCTTTTTTTCCAGTAACATATAGGGCTATTTTCCCTTGACTTTTTTTCCCGTTTTTTTAGTTTTACTGGAGGTAAAAAGCTAAAAAAATTATTTTCTCGCTCATGTCATTCAGGTACACAGCACAGACCGTGGATATATAGCTTCTGCCACTAGGAGGCGACACTAAGCACAAAAAATTAGCTCTGCCCTCTGGCTATATCCCTCCTGCTGACACCAGGCTAATTAGTTTTTAGCTTAGTGTCTCCTAGGAGGACGGTTGTGCCCGTTAGGGCTGCTTTAGGGGCCAGGGTTAGACGGGGAGGCAGGACGTTCCCCATCAAACCCGGACGGAGAGGAGGGCAAACAACCTCGGGTTTGTCCAGGTTGCTTCTTGCCCGGCCCGCCTCAGAAGAAAAGGTGGCACATCCGGGTCATATATATCCGCATGTGGCCCGCCAGCGAGAGCCCCCCATGTTTGGTGCAGAGGTCCCCTTCCCATGGGCAGGCGATGTTATAGGGGTAGGCTGCTGGAACTGGGGAGCTGCTTTTTCTTCCAGCAAGGACGCAGGAGGTAAGTATGCGCTGGCGACCTCCCCCTCTCCCTCCCCCTTCCCTGGCTCTCCCAGTATGTCGCTTTTGCACGTGTACCTTGTGGGCTGCAGCAAGGCGCAGGGATAAGCGCAGTCGGACAGGCTCCTTTTCGCAGGGGTAGTATCCGCTATGTATGGCAGCGGAGGGCATTATTCCGGATATTCAGGGCGGTAGTTCCAGGCACAAGCCGGCGGGGGGCGTGGCCTCGCGGGCACGGCACCTCAGGCGGCGGCAGCAACAACTTCCAGTATGCCCTGGTCTTCCAGCTCCCTGCAGAAGTTCCTGCGATGTGGGGGCTCAATGGAGGGGCTCCATTGCAGCCCCGGGCGCGGCAACGCCGGGAGCAGAGGGAGCGTGTCCTCGGTGTGTGGCCATGCCCTAGGATGCGTAGGGGCGTGGCTTTGCAGGGATGACTCCGTGGAGGGCGTGGCCTCGTCTGGTGGACATGCCCCCGTGTGACGCGGGGGCGTGGCTTCGTGGCGTGGGTGCGGCAGAATGCTATCCTCATTGACTCCATGGAGGGGGCGTGGCCTCATCGGCAATGCACGCCACCCCTGCCCCTCTCCCTTCCTCTCTCACTACAGGTGAAGGGGGATGAAGTCAGAGAAGCAGCCTATTGGGGACAGCAGTTTTCTTTGCCCGGTGAAATCCCAGCACAATGTCCGACCCCAGAGCCCTGGAGGCTGGACCAGGGACAGCAAGAGTAACGCACTTTGCTTGCTCACGCTGTAACCTAAAGTTCGCATGCGGACAGGCTGAGCCCTTTTGTAGAGATTGTTCCCCTGCGAAACAGGCGGCTGTGCAGGGCCCCCCCCCCCGTTCAGCCCCCAGGTATGGCCGAGCCGGAGTGGGCCCGCTCCTTGTCAATGGCGGTGTCTGACCTCACTCGGGCATCTGGCGCAATTTTGGAAAAATTAGGGCACGACGCCACCGGTTCACGTGAGGAGCGCGGCCGTAGACGAAAACGGGTCAGGCCTTCGGACTCACGGCGGCCCTCCCGGTCACCATCCTCCTCGTCGCTTTTGCGCTTTTCTGGTACTAGGTCGCGATGCTCGTCGGCAGAAGAGGATGTTTCGGACGAGGAATGGTCTGAATCTTTCTTAGACTCTGTTGTTGATCAGGATCAGGTCGTCCCAAAATTTTCGGCAATGGTGGAGAGCTTAGTGGTTGCGGTGCGTGACACTTTTCAGCTCACTGAACAGGAACCACAGGCATCTGGGATATCGTTTTCTTTCAGGCAGCCTAGACGCTCTCCAAAAACCTTTCCTCCTCATGAGGACTTTGACAAGGTCCTATCTAAGGAGTGGAAGGCACCGAATAAGCGTTTTTCCAAGATAGGTTACTTGGACGGGAAATACCCATTCCCGCAGGACTTAGTGGAGAAGTGGTCAGTTCCACTGCTAGTAGATCCGCCCATTTCACGCTTGGCTAAGTACACGGTGCTACCCACGGCAGAGTCCTCCTCCCTCAGGGATCCCAAGGATCGAGGAGTCGAGGCCTTAGCAAAGACCGTTTTTGAGGCGGCAGGGTCAGCTCTTAGGCCTGTGTTTGCCTCGTCCTGGGTCAGCAGTAAGGCTGTTACTGACTGGGCAAAGCGGTTACGGGAAAGAATCCTCGAAGGGGCGGCGTCCGAGGATCTGGTGGGCATCACACACCAGATTTAACAAGTGGGCATGTTTCTCTGTGAGGCCTCTATGGATACAGCCAGGCTGGCGGCCCGAGCCTCCGCGGCATCAGTGGCGACTCGCCGGACCCTCTGGTTAAAATTGTGGGATGGGGACGCTTCCTCCAAGGGGTCGTTAATCAGTATGCGCTTTGTAGGATCTCGTCTTTTCGGCGCCAAGCTAGACGAGCTCAATCCAGAGGCTACGGGGGGAAAGAGCTCGCTTTTGCCACAGAACCGTCCAAAGCGGTCATCTCCGCAGCACAGACGTTTTCGTTCCTATCGCCGGACAAGTCCTCGTAGGGTGGAGAGGAAGGGTCCACAGGAGCGGGAACAAAGGAAGGTTCCTTCCTTTAAACCAAGGTCCTCTTGGCGGGTGCCCCAGCTCGCAAAGGGTACCAAAAGCAAGCCCTCCGCATGAGGGACTGCCCCCACCTGTTTCCGACAAGGTGGGGGGACGGCTTCTCCAATTCAGCCAGGTCTGGTCGTCTCAGGTCTCAGACACCTGGGTACAGGAGGTCGTGTCCAAGGGCTATGCGATAGAGTTCCTTTCACAACCGCACGACCGCTTCTTCCGGTCCAGAACCCCGGGGGACCCAGGGAAGGCAGCAGCTTTTCTCGGAGCGGTCCGCTCTCTCTATTTACAGGGGGGGGTGGTGGTGCGAGTGACCCCCGAGCAATACTTCACAGGGTTCTACTCCAATCTTTTTGTGGTCCCCAAAAAGGACGGCTCCGTCCGTCCGGTTCTAGACCTAAAGAAGCTGAACAAGTTCGTAGCGGTCCGTCATTTCCGCATGGAGTCGGTACGAGTGGTCATCGCATCTTTGGAGGCAGGGGAATTCCTGTCCTCGATAGACATCCAGGATGCATATTTACATATCCCCATTTGTCAGGCGCACCAGCACTTCCTCCGGTTCGCAGTACAGGAAGAGCACTTCCAATTCGCGGCATTGCCATTCGGGCTGGCGACAGCTCCCAGGGTGTTTACAAGAGTCTTAGCAACAGTGATGGCAATCTTGCATTCCAGGGGGGTCGTTGCCATACCGTATCTAGACGACATTCTGGTGAAAGCCCTGACCCAGCGGGACAACCTGGAGAGCCTGCAGATTGCCCTGGACACGCTTACCAGGTTCGGTTGGCTGATCAATTTCCAAGAAATCGTCTCTTGTGCCAGCTCAACGCATGCTGTACCTGGGGATGTGCCTCGACACGGCACGGGGTCGAGTAACTCTCCCGGAAGCAAAATGTCAGCTGCTTCAGAGGCAGGTGCGGTCCCTTCTATCGCAGCGACCGGTGGCGATCCGCCATGTGATGAGGGTTTTGGGACTGATGGTATCGTCTTTCGAGGCGATTCCATTTTCCCAGTTCCACTCCCGCCCCTTGCAGTGGGCGATACTGTCAAGGTGGGACAGGTTAGCACGATCCCTCGAGCAGAAGATAAGGATTCCGCCAGGGGTTCAGCAGTCACTCCATTGGTGGTTGGACTCGCCACGTATCCAGCAGGGCAGGTCGTTCCTGCCCCTGCAGTGGCAGGTGCTGGCTACAGACGCCAGCATGACAGGCTGGGGGTGCACGCTGGGGGATCTGGTAGCACAGGGAACCTGGTCCACGCAGGAGTCCGGTCTCCAGAGAAACGTCCTGGAGCTGCGAGCAATACTCCGGGCCTTGCAACATTTCGTGCATCGGCTGGAGGGAACTCCAGTGCGAATCCAGTCAGACAACGTGACCGCGGTAGCTAACATAAACCATCAAGGCGGGACCCGCAGCAGGGGAGCCATGAAGGAAGTAGAGGGAATTCTGTCATGGGCCGAGAAACATCTTCAAGCGGTATCGTCAGTCTTCATTCCCGGGGTCGAAAATTGGGTGGCCGACTTCCTCAGCAGGAAGGAGGTCGACCCAGGAGAGTGGGGGCTACATCTAGAGGTATTTCAGGAAGTATGCCTGAGATGGGGCCGGCCAGACGTGGACCTGATGGCGTCTCGCTTCAATCAGAAGCTTCAAGCCTATCTGGCCAGGTCAAGGGACCGCAGAGCTCTAGCAGCAGATGCGCTAACGGCTCCATGGACGGGGTTTCATTACCCCTATGTCTTCCCACCAATTCCTCTCATTCCTCGGCTGCTCAGGAGAATCAGGAAGGAGGGGCTGTGATTCTCATAGCCCCAGATTGGCCGCGAAGAACGTGGTACGCGGAGCTCATGGACATAGTAGCAGACGCGCCCTGGCGATTACCCCTGCGAAAGGATATTCTCTCTTAGGGTCCCCTCTAGCACCAGAATTTAGCTACACTGCGTTTGACGGCGTGGCAGTTGAGACCGCGGTACTGAGAGCAAAGGGCTTCTCAGACCCGGTTATCCAGACAATTATTAGGCCTAGGAAGCCGTCGTCATTGAAAGTATGTCACCGGGTGTGGAGAACATTCTTTCGCTGGTGCGAGCAGAAAGGGGCACACCCAATGCATTTTTCGTTGGCCCGTCTCCTGTCGTTTCTCCAAGACGGTTTGGGCTTGGGCCTGAGCCTCAGCTCCCTTAAGGGACAGGTTTCGGCTTTGTCAGTTTTATTTCAGCGACCTTTGGCTTCAAGGTCGGCGGTGTGCACCTTTTTACAGGGAGTTGCTTATACGGCACCCCCTTTCCGGTCTCCGGTGCCACCTTGGGACCTTAAAGGGGTTGTCCCGCGCCGAAACGGGTTTTTTTTTTTTCAATAGCCCCCCCGTTTGGCGCGAGACAAACCCGATGCAGGGATAAAAAAAAAAAAACGGGTAGTACTTACCGAATCCCCTCGCTCCGGTGACTTCTTACTTACCTTGCGGAGATGGCCGCCGGGATCTTCACCCACGGTGGACCGCAGGTCTTCTGTGCGTTCCATTGCCGATTCCAGCCTCCTGATTGGCTGGAATCGGCACACGTGACGGGGCGGAGCTACGAGGAGCAGCTCTCCAGCACGAGCGCCCCATTAAACACAGAGAAGACCGGACTGCGCAAGCGCGTCTAATCGGGAGATTAGACGCTGAAATTAGACGGCACCATGGAGACGGGGACGCTAGCAACGGAACAGGTAAGTGAATAACTTCTGTATGGCTCATAATTAATGCACAATGTACATTACAAAGTGCATTAATATGGCCATACAGAAGTGTATACCCCCACTTTGTTTCGCGGGACAACCCCTTTAACCCATCCGTTTGAACCATTAGCGGAAGTACCGTGGTGCTTGCTGTCCTGGAAGGTCGCTTTCCTGGTGGCGGTTACCTCCCTTCGTAGAGTTTCGGAGATTGCGGCGCTATCGGCAAAACCACCCTTTACGGTTTTTCACCAAAATAAGGTGGTGTTGCGATCGGTGCAATCTTTTCTCCCAAAGATGGTGTCTACCTTTCACATTAATGAGGACATTGTACTGCCATCATTTTGTCCAATGGCGGTTCACCCTAGGGAATGGGCTCTGCACGTCTTAGACCTAGTCCATGCCCTGAGGACATATTTGGACCAGACCGCATCTTTCTGGCGCTTGGATTCCCTATTTGTGATACCGGAGGGTCGGAGACGTGGCCTTGCGGCATCAAAGGTGACAATTGCTCGCTGGATCCGTTCGGCAGTGGTGGAGGCCTACCGGGCTAAGGGTGAGGCACCGCCGTTCCAGGTGACGGCACATTCCGCCAGAGTGGTGGGGGCTTCATGGGCAGTCAATCACGGTGCCTCAGTATCACAGGTGTGTAAGGCAGCTACCTGGGCATCCCTGAACACCTTTTCTAAGTTTTATCAGTTACATACATTTGCGTCAGCCGACGCTTCGCTGGGTCGAAAGGTTTTACAGACGGCTGTAAACTGACCGCATGCGTGTTGATTTATTTGTACCCACCCTCAGGGACGGCTGTGGGACGTCCCACGGTCTTTGCTGTGTATCCCAATGACACGAGCGAGAAAAGAGGATTTTTTACTCAACATAAAATCTCTTTCTCGTCTCGTCATTGGGGGACACAGCACCCACCCCTCTTTCTGTATATGACACGGTGGTGGTCCTGGTTGGACTCCGGATTCTGTAAGTCGCACATGGTGCTGCGTGTTTTTCATTACAGTTAAATTTTTTGTTGACGTGTCATATCACTAACTATTGTTGTCTCTCTGTTCCTGCATGGCTACTCCCACTGCTGGCATGACAAACTAATTAGCCTGGTGTCGGCAGGAGGGATATAGCCAGAGGGCGGAGCTAACCTTTTCTGCTTAGTGTCGCCTCCTAGTGGCAGAAGCTATATCCCACGGTCTTTGCTGTGTCCCCCAATGACAAGAAAGAGATTTTATGGTGAGTAAAAAATCCTCTTTTTTAAAACATTTATAGTTATTTTTTTAGTAAATTAGTATATTTACGCTAAAATAAAGTATGGGAATGGGTCTCTCATTTTGTTTCGGACGTTTTGATATATAATATGTATGGTTTTGGATTACAGAGCACATATAGCGACGGTTTGGGTTGGCATCGGTTTTGGGTTATTTTCTTTCTTATATATGTATTGTTGTTTTATTCTGTAATTTTGTTATACTGATGTATGTAATCATGTTTTTTACTATCTATGTTCCCCATGACGTCATGTAAGACCTCTGGGGGACATTCACATGTTGTTTTTTTTCTTTATTTGACACTTTCTCACTGTAGCTGGGGCATCCATAGGACCCCCAGTTACAGGGTAAAGCAACCCCTGCAGTGACAGTAGTCACTGGCAGAGCTGGTCAGGGTCTTCTAGAACCCTGTGGCTCTGCTGTGCGAGAGGTCATCCAGCAGTTCCTGACCACCGGCTCGTGTAGTAAAAGAAACCCCTCTGCTTTCACTTTTTAGTACATATCGCTCTTGAACGCTGTGTACTCAGGGAAGGAGAAGGCAGAAAGGTTTAAAAACCACTTCTCCTCCAGGTTATCAGCTGTTACTAACAGCTGACAACCCGTCCTGTTTATGATTGATTACAGAAGCAGGAGGCTTTAATCCCCGCCATAATTTTATATACGGCTGGACTTTAAGCCTGGGACCAAGCGCCGTAAATCTACAGTGCTTGGTCCTAAATGGGTTAAAAGGTTGTGAGAGTCTTGATCACTTTCGACTATCCTACCAAAAGTAATTGGACATTTGTGTATAAATGAAAAGTAGTATATATTTACATGTGTTAATACTTTGTAGGGCCTCTTTTGTTATTGGGTACTCTCTGTGGCATACTATCTGATACATTTCAGCTGATATTTCCTTTATTCATCTTAGAAATATCTGGCAAGTTTTGTTAAAAAAGATGGATGCTGTTCATATTTCATGACCTGACATTCAGTTCGTCCCAAAGATGTTCAGTAGGGTTCAAGTCAGGACTCTGGGCAGGCCAGTCTAGTTGTGGATCATCCATATCCTCAAACCAAAGTTTATGAGGCTCAAATGTGATGACAGGTTCCCTTAAACTGTTGGCACAACACACTTAGGGAAAAGACATTCCCGAGGCATCGTCCACGCCCAGGTACATCCATCTGATTTGAAATTCACAAACGGGATGCTGCTTGCTTTTTCAGATTTCCTGCTTTATTCATAAAATGTGCATAATACAAATATAGAGAACGCTTTTCGGTTGTTACACAACCTTGTTCACCTTGAAACGCGTTCTCCATATTTGTATTATGCATATTTTATGAATAAAGCAGGAAATCTGAAAAAGCAAGCAGCATCCCGTTTGTGAATTACATTTGCCTAGAAAGCCAAAGAAACCGGTGGCTGATTCAGTCTTGCAAGATATGCCTGCAGCAAAGGAACATGGAGTAGAAGCCAGCCAAAGGTGGGACTGATTTATTTTCACTTGAACATCTGATTTGAAGATAGAGTAGGGTGATTTGTCACTCCATGCTCTTCCATTGCTCAACTGTCCAAAGTCGACACTGTTTGCACTATTGTAGATGGGCCAATGTATTTTCTCGACAGACATTTGCAGGATGAATGGAGGGAGATACTAGATGAAGTGTATTAGACGTTAATAGAAAGTATGCCACGGAGAATATCCAATGTCATTAGGGCATAAGGAGGCCCCACTAAGTATTAACATATGTAAATTAATTCCACTTTTCATTCTTGCTCAGGTGTCCAATTACTTTTGGTAGGATAGTGTATGTGGCTAAGACAGAGGACGAGTCTAAGAGGAGGAGTATGGCATAATGTTTTGAGGCTTTCGCAGTTAGCAAGTCGTTAGCTACTTTGGTTAGGGCAGTTTTGGTTTAGTGGTGGGGTCAAAAACTGGATTGCAGTTGTCGAACAGCAAGTTGGAGAAGTAGGACGACAGTTCAAAGTGGATGTTAGTCCAAGATTTTTGAAGCACAAGGGAGCAGTGATATGGGGCTGTAGCTGGACAAAGAGGAAGGATCAAGGTATCACATTTTGAGGATGGGGAAGCCGGACTCGACTCTCAGGCTTTCTTTATGAGTCTTGGCAGCAAAAAAAAATGATTTTTACATAATAGTACTTAAATCATAGATATCAATATATCCTTGAGCTTGGCAGTGTAGTGACCCAGTGCACGACAGTCATGTAGGAACGTCTCTTCCTGCCTCCTTACACTTTATAGTATTTCCCTTGTACCTTCTAGGATAGTGGACAATGTGTAGCGGACAACATAGCGTTGCCATTCACAAATAATTACTTGCGACTGTTTTATCTCTGCTGTAACCATACAGATTTCAATCTGGGATCACTAGGGAGTCAGAAAAACAGCTGATTGGAACCTGATATTAGAATGTAAGATATCTAGGCAGGCTGTATCATTTTAATATATTAATTTGGTCTCTCTCTAGACATTGCTAGAAATGAAAGAAACAAGAAGAACAAAGAAGCCAAGTAAATTTGAATTCCTTCGCCTTGAGGTGGTGGACTTTCTTGATGGCCTTGTTAGGTGTGTGTCATGCACTGTGGCTCTTAGTCTGGCTATGGTATTATATAAATATAGAAGCGCTGCAAGATAAGTTGGCGCTATACAAATAAAGATTATAATTATTATTATATAGCAAATTTCTATGCTAAAGACTATGTTGCTACAAAACTTGTCCTGCCCGTTATATAGTTAAGAGGTTGTACCATATTTCTAAAAGGCCTTGTCAGGTTTCTGCACAAATATCTAATATATATACTGCCAAGATGATACCTTAAGACCTCATGACCGCAGGCAGATTTGATTTGCTGAATCCGAACCGCAGATCCCCAAATCAAGCCGCCCATAGGTATGCATTGGTATCCGCAAATTAATTGAAGCATGCAGATTTGATTTGCGGACCTTTCATTCCGGAAAACAAATCGCAGCATGCTCCATTTTTCTGCAGATCTCGCACTGACGTCTTCCATTGAAGTCAATGGAAGCCGTCCAATCCGCGGCATACCCACAGCTGTCACTGCAGAAGTGCCGCGGATTTGCAGGAAATCAGGAGATTTAAAAAAAAAAAAAGGAGCTGCACCACATCTGGACATGTAAGAGAATGTCCATGGCCGTGGGCGGGGTAGGATCCCGCTGCAGACTCCCGCGGGCGGAATATGACCTCCCGTGGACATGAGGCCTAAGGTTTCTCTCATGTTACCATTTTTATTTACATTGTTTGGTCCATCCTTGGAACAATAAAAATACTGGAGGTAATGGATCCGGCACATGCAAGACATTGATTATAATGGGGCCTGTCTGGTGTGCTGCCCTGCATGAAATAGCGCAGCATACTTCATCTGTGATTTTATTCCATATCTGCACTGGAGGCTCCACATGCAGCCTCCAGCACAAATGTGAACATGGCTTTAGCTGTGGCTGTAGGATACGAGCATTGAAAGGAGAAGGTATCCAAGACTTTGCCAACAGGACAGAAATGTCTTCTTGTTGGTACATTGATTATTTCTTGGAAGCTATGCATTTCAGATTATTTGGAAGTTACTCATACAATGATTCCTTAACTCAAATGAATGAAAATCCCAAGCAGAGGAATCGCGCTAATGTGGAGATGACCATTTTTAAATCTCACACATCTTCTGTCCCATTACAAGCACCTTTGTGGCGCAGTAGTCTGAGGCTTGGTAAAAGACTTGAGCCTACTGTAATCTACAGCTTGGCAGTAAGTAGTCTGAGTAACAGTATAGCTATCTAAAGCTAACCTCTTTGCATAAATCAGTAGTATATGTAAATAAATCAAACTACTAACAACCACTTGACCGGGAGTATGTATGTTTGTGTGTGGATGCTTCTCATGTTCCGCCCCTGGTGACATCATGGCAGGTCCTACAACATATATAAGACACAGAGCCTAACACACAGCTCTTGGAAGGGGAGGACAAAAATAACAAAATGAGAATACAACTAAGCCGTTATTCTCTCAGACACAACTCAGCGGTACTGACAGAAGACACTGACCTACCGTTACCACAGAGATCTGGTGGGCTGAATCACCTGCGGTGACATCATTACTGTAGTAGGAGCCATTGTGCAGTTTGGTAGAAAGTACTGTATACTGGATAAGCTGACAGTAGCCACCAGGACCTGTGATGATGTCACCGTCGTGTGATCACCTGTGTGGGTGGAGTCAGGGATCACATGACCAGGGGCTGATCACTGTATCCAGGAGTCTGCTGAGCTGGGTGATATCTGGAAATCAACATGGATGTACCACAGCAGTGTGTGTGTGAATCAGGATGCATGAAGTAGAGCTGTGTGTGTTATGTGTGGGGATCATAATGGATTACCGTGTTGCGCATTGCGCCACTAGAAACACTGGTACTATAATATCCTTATAATTACTAGTGAATTTTATAATGAGCATCATTCTCACCTTCCAGCAGCTTGTAGTTTCCCCTTTTCTTGTAAATGCTCAGAAACCTTTACACTAACCCAACAAACATCTAGAGCAGAGGTACACCGCTTGTTGCCCGAGGGTCACATGCAGCCATTGATGTCATTCAGTGAGGCTCCCAACCACCATAAAATAATGCAAGTATATTAGGTGATAACCATTAGTGTTTCTACTAACCAGTGGATTATGAACCATTGCATTTTAGTTGATTCCATCTGGCAGACTAGAGAGGGTGAACTGCTACATCCTAGTACAGACAGGGACATCATGACTGCGTTCATGTGCCTCGATGCTAGCCGGGACCAAACCGTATATGACTTTGTTATCATTTCCCTTTATTCACTTGTCTTAAACCGTCTTCCACAAAATAATGAGCACAATCATTCTCCATTTTTCCTGTTTCAGAGCTTACTTGACCCGTCCAGAAGAGCAGCCTTTATACGAAGTAGTATATTTTAGCGCTGCCAGCGTCCTCCGCAGACACCTGAATGCTGTGCCTCGTGTCGCCCTGCACACAGCTCTCAATAACCCTTCCACTTATTTAAAGGTAATGAAGCTGCTTCATGTTCGTATAGCCGTCACATAATAAGAGTGATTTAGAGGTGATCATTGTGCAACGTAGGTTCCTGAAATGTCAAGTTCAACATTGTTCTATTCTTTCCATATAGTCCTTGGCAAACGGTAGAACTTTGTCTAGTGCAGCTCCTGATATATGCATTGCGTACAAACTACACCTTGAATGCGGAAGGCTCATTAATCTCTATGACTGGTTGGAGGTATGTAATATGACCACCTGAAGCCCATTAGCAGTAATGTAATGGGTGTGTGCCATGTGTGCTCAAACCTTCCTGTACAGTGAATGCACAGAACTGACCTTTTACAGATGAAAGGGCATATAAACCAATCTTTCCACAGGGTATTGCCTGCTCAGTGCAGGTGTTGCAGAAATATGGATCCCAACCACCACAGTCCACTCAGTTTTTCACAAAGATGCAAACATCATATGACTGACATTCAAGTCTAAACCATGCAAATGATACATACACTAAGAAAATCTGTCGTCACCCCAGTGTATATGTAGTTACTGCATTCCAAATGCAGACCAAGAATTAGGAGGCAGGGGACGGCATAGGCACATTTTTGGGGGATCTCCCCTGTTTCTCAAGCATGTGCAGTGTGCATCCACCGGCAGTATAAGGCCTCATTCACATGGCACTGTGTAGAACATGTGCAAAATTTGCATGTGCAATATGCATCAAATAGAATCCATCGATTTCAATGGGTTCAGCTACATGTGGGTTTTCTTTGCGCGCATTTCAGTCACGCAAAACAAAAAAACACACACACAGCTTTTTCTATTTTGGTGCATATTACACACCAATTAGCCCATATTAAACTTACTTGGCCATTGAAATCAAAGGCAGCATGCGTGCTTGTTTTTTTTTTGCGCACATAAATGTGCAAGGGTAGCGCTAACAAAATACAGTAAAATATGTGCAGATGTGCACAAAAATGCAACGATCGTTGTGCAAATGTGTGCATAAATACGCTTACGCCCATGTGAAGCCGGCCTAAAGGCCCTTTTATACGCATCGATTATAGCTCAAAATACGTCCAAATGGCCGAAAATGAGCGATAATTGTTACATGTAAACGCGGCCATCATGCGGTTTTTGTTTGAATGATGGATTTTGATTCACTTAAAATCCATCGTTGAGCCGTTGAGAGACTGAGCAGATATGTTCCATTTGAATGTATTTCATGCATCTTTCAATAGACTGCTGAATGTTCTCCCTGCTGCATATTTACACTAGCCGCGAGGAGAGCAATGCAATCTGAACAATGGAATGTGTTGGCACAGCTAGTGTGTGTTTAAATGCAAGCTAGGGTCTGCAAACAACTCCTGCGGGCCCTTTAACATGCAAATGAAGATGATAAAGTGTTAATGGCCATTAAGACTTTATGCAAATAGATCGCTAACTCTTTCAATCCTTCAAAAAATTATCTTTGAAAGTAAAAGGGCCTTTAATAATGACGATCACTTGACATAACATCATCTGCTAAAAACAAAAGTGCTATTACTCCTGTCCTCACTGCCAATCTTGTTTACATTGATTGCAGGGGGGCATTCCATATAGACACGTGACCAATGCAGCCAATCGCTGGACTCAGCAGTCTCAAGCCATTGGCTGCAGCTGTCACGTGTGAATACAGAACGTCACCACAGCAGTCAATGTAAGCAAGACTGGCAGTAGTGACAGGAGCAGCGACGCTGGACCAGAAAAGTATCACAGTATATCTCTGTTTATTTTTAACTCTTCCCTGTCCTCTGCACTTTTTTGCCTTCTCTGCAGGCTTTTGCAACAGTTGTCCACGCTGATGACAGTGATTCGGAGTCCCTGAAGCAAGTGGATGAAATGACTCAGTATCCTTTTTATTTGTCTGTGTAAAGTAAGGAGAATGTGCGGGGGCAGCTGAACATTTAGAAATGCTGCACATGCAAAGGCTTGTCCTGTGCCCAGAACTTGGATGCAGGCCCGTGGTGGGTCATTAATAACTTGGACATAATGCTAAAATATTTGTTTGTCACAGATCAACTAGCACTTGTAATAGATGACAAATAGTCTTGGCTAAGCAAGCAGTAGTATATCATGTCTCACAATTCAACTGGTAGTGGGTAGAAGTGAATGAAAAGACTTTATCCAAAGCCACACAAGAGTGAGCTAAAGCTATAACGTCCCACAGCTATCCCAATCATTTGGGTCACTTCCAAGGCTGTAGAACAGAGAGGATTCTTCTGCTGAAGACCAGTCTTATCCCATTAGTGGTCTAGTAGTCATTAATTTCCAGAAGGTTCTGCAGACCCTTCCTTCTCTAAGGGCTCATGTCCACGGGCAAAATATGATTTAAGATCCGCAGCGGATCTCCCGCATGCGGATCCGCATCCCATAGGGATGCATTGACCACCCGCGGGTAGATAAATACCCGCGGATCGTCAATAAAAGGGATTTTTTTAAAAATGGAGCATGGAAAAATCTGGACCATGCTCCATTTTCGTGCGGGTCTCCCGCGGGGACGGCTCCCGCGGGCTTCTATTGAAGCCTATGGAAGCCGTCCGGATCCGCGGGAGACCTAAAATAGGAATTTAAAGTATTTACCATCCGGCGCGGGCGGGGAAGGTCAGCTGTTCCTCACGGCCGCATCTTCCTTGCTTCGGCTCGGCGGATGTGCCCGGCGCATGCGCGCGGCACGTCGGCGACGTGCCGGCGACGTGCCGCCGGCGTCAGGAATTCATCCGCCGGCCGAAAATGAAGATCCTGAACAGCTGATCTTCTCCGCCCGCGCCGGATGGTAAATACTTTTAAATTCTTATTTTCGGCGCTCATGTCCGCGGGGCAGGAGGGACCCGCTGCAGATTCTACATGTAGAATCTGCAGCGGATCTGATTTTCCCCGTGGACATGAGGCCTAAGGGGTTTGTCTCATGACCGACAGCTGTTTCAGTACGGGAGCTATTGTGGTGATCAGAGCTTCTGAGACCCCTAGCAAACACTTGTTCTTGCTGGGGGAAGTTGTAGTTGCACATTTTTCCCAGAAACGTAGCTGCAGGCCCCACTCACATGGCCAATTTTTTCATCCAAATGCAGTCTCAACAAACTCGGACAGAACTCGGACCCATTAAAATCAATGAAGCAATGCAGAAGAGCATGTCCTAGTCTGATCCGAGTCACAGACAAGGGTAGGACATACAATGTCATCTGCCAAGTCGCTCAGACAGCACATGGACATGTGTCTGTCAGAGTGTAGCCTTATTTCATGGTAATACATGGACCGCTCATGTCAGCCAGAACAAGAGCCACTGATTAGCGCCTCTTAAGCGTTCTTATGCCCTAACAAAGCCTCAAGGTGATTGGGATTATGTAGGTGCCGCTACAGATTTTCAGACAAAAATGTTCTCCTATTTCCCGTATTTCGGTCATATCCTTATTAGTCATAGTCAGTGATGGAAGTGCTGCATATTTGTGGCAATTTACAATGCAATACATGTAGATGCTATTTTTCAAACCTTATCTGTACATAAGGAAAAAAATATCTGCTGGGATATATTATTTTTAAAGCACCATTAGTTCCAAGGCTTGAGCTAATGGTAATTGAGTTACCACATATTCCCATCTCCACTGCTCAGTACTGCTGTAGACTGTTTTCCATGATCGTGCAATATGTATATGTGTGTTACAGATTATGCAGAGAACTGCAAATTCTGGTCTGTCTATAATTTTAAGGCCAACACTAGCCCATATAGCATTCCCTTCCTATTTGGTTGCAGAGGTAGTTTAGTCCCAAGAGATCCTTCCAAAATTCTACTTGTAGTAAGCCCTTACTTGTTCGTTAAACACCACATGTAGGAACACTTACTATTTAGTGGAGCAGTAAAGAGGAACGTATTGTGGAGTATGCTTCATGGCAGAAAATGTTGCATTATCTGACCGAGGGTGGATTCAGACGACCGTATATCAGCTCGGTTTTCACGCCAAGCCGATATACAGTGTCCTCATCTGCAGGGGGGGGGAGGACGGAAGAGCCAGGAGAAGGAACTGAGCTCCCGCCCCCTCTCTGCCTCCCCTCCACCCCTCTGCCCTATTTGCAATGAAAGGAGGCGGGACGGGGGTATGGCTAAGTTCCGAGAATTAGCTCTGCCCCGTCCCACCTCTCCCCATTGTAAATAGTGCAGAGGGGCAGAGAGGGGGGCGGGAGCTCAGAGCACTGCTACTGGCTCTTCCAGGCTTCCCCCCCTGCAGAGAGAGACGACGTATATCGGCTGGGCGTGAAAACCCAGCCGATATACGTTCGCCTGAATCCAGCCTTAGATGCTTTAACTGCTCATAAAGGTTTCAGCACTATCTTGTGAAGCTCTACAAAACCTTAGTCGCCTTATTTTAATCATAACCACAAGGTCTAAATAATGATACAGAGTTGCAATCCAAATTATTCAACCCGTATTACCAATTAAAATGATTAAACAAGAACTATTTAAATAACTCAAGACCACTAATATAACAAATTCAAAACAAATTGCCAGTTTTAGTGACTACTGCCGTCTCAGAGATATTCAACCCCTGACAGCATTCCTCAGGAATCTTAGCCCATTCCTTATGGGTAATGGCTTCCAGTTTACTAATAGTCTTGGGTTTGCATTCTACAATCAACAGAAAGTTCTGCCATCACTACTATACTATATTGCAATAGGTCACGGTGGATTTTGCTTGCCGTAGAACTGACAGGCAGACTATTATGCTCCACCTTAGGCCACTTTCACACAGCAGTATTCTGGTCAGCATTTTGCATCAGTGTTTATAAGTCAAAGGCAGAAGTGAATCTAAAACAGAGAAGAGATGCAAATATTCCCATCATACTTTCTCTCTGTAGGTTCCCTTCTTGGTTTTGGTTTACAAATAAATGCCAAAATACTGCCATGTAAGAATGGCCATAGGCCAGGTTCAGACGAGTATATGGATGCAAGGTCGTGTTTCAGATGGCATTACCTTAGTATGTTTCACTGTCTACTGGCCAAATACTGGTCAGTATTTGTCCAATAAAAAAGAATACAAATACGAAGGCAAAATACACAAAAAATAGATCATATTTTTATTAGCTCCTCATTGTAGTCCCCAAAACACAGACCAAATATGGCGCTAAAATACACTCGTCTTAAAG
This sequence comes from Eleutherodactylus coqui, assembly GCF_035609145.1. Taxonomy (NCBI): domain Eukaryota; kingdom Metazoa; phylum Chordata; class Amphibia; order Anura; family Eleutherodactylidae; genus Eleutherodactylus; species Eleutherodactylus coqui. Next base: position 195,798,302 of record NC_089837.1, read on the forward strand.
AAGCCTTAGTGTTATTTTTGATCCTGACCGTTGCAGCAGGATGACAATGTGCACTAGTATATATCATTAGTCTAATCCAGCACTCTGCTTTGATTGGCCCCTGCTGCTCACGGGAGTAGCGCTGGCCACTCAGAGCAGCATGAGTTGTTTTAGACTACCAATGCATCCTAAGGCACAGTATGTATCGGGTAGTCAGAGTTGGTGTGGCCATCTTTGTCAAGGACCCGAGGGTCGTTTGAAGTGGTTATCCATACAGCACATGATATACTTAACTGGATTCTCAGTGCACGTTTCATCAGAGCGGTTTCCGAGCTGGAACTCCTTGGTTTTGTAAAGCCTACCAAGCTGAAGACTGACCATGTGGCAAGGCTGACCTGGGGTGGATGTTAATGGGCTAAATATCTTTTGAAAACTATGTGTACACGTTCATTAAAGTATTGCAATATAAAAGCTTCACGTGCTAAAAGTGTATTCAATGTATTCTCAGGTGTTCATTTGCTGCAAATAAAACCTGGATCATTTTTAAGATGACAAAAAAACCCCAAAAACATTCAAACTCATAGCTGATAGCTATAGATGAGCGAGTATACTCGCTCAAGGCAATTGCTCGAGCGAGCATTGCCTTTAGCGAGTACCTGCCCGCTCGAGACTGAAGGTTCGGGTGCCGTCGGCGGGCAGGGAGCTGTGGGGAGGAACGGAGGGGAGATCTCTCTGTCCCTCTCTCCTCTTGCTGACAGCTGCTACTCACCGCTCCCCCACGCCGGCACCCGAACCTTCAGTCTCGAGCTTCAGTCTCCCGATTAAGAAAAATGGTCAAATTAGTTTTCTGTTAACATTTTTGTGCTCTCTTCATAAAAGGACTTTAAAAATAAAACCACCCCCTCCAACCCAAAGAAATAAAAATCAGCGTATCCTACATACAATGCAGTACCAAAATACCCCAAATATGTCCCAAAGGTTATTATAGAGAAGAGCAATATAGACATTGTGCAAGTCATGTGTTGTGTATAGGTGGCAGGCATTCCAAATGTCTTGTAATGTATTTACTAACCAGGCTCTTGGTAATCCATGTAGTAGACTTCTTTATTACCATCTGTGTGTCAAATGTGTGACACCACTGGGGCAAAAAAACCCAAAACCTCTCACTTTAAACCCTTCACACTAAAAGGACAAACAAGTATGTTCTCCAGTATCAAAATTTGTATGGTATGGGAGCGGGAACCGATCCTGCTCCATACACAGCAGGTATCGGCTGTCTTTGGCAGCTTCCAACCACTAGCACTGACTCTGATCATGGCTGTTAACTGTTTTAAATGTTCCTGTCAATTCTAACAAAGGTATTTCAATTTCACAGAGTTCAGGTATCTTGAATGGTTCCCCTGTGATGTATTTCTGCCTATTAAGACTGGTCTGTGGGCTGTCCTAATAAAATGGTGTCAAAAATATCAAAGACTGCAATACTGAGGTATTGCAGTTTATGGTATAAGCATTAATAATTGCAATTTTCAAGTTTCCCTAGGGAATTAAAATACAAAGTAAAAATAAGTGAAAAATAAAGCGTAAGATAAAAGTTTAGTTTTTTTCCCTGTATTCATAAAAAGTTTTGTACCAGCATACGTCCACGAAAGTCAAAATATCACTGCACTGTAAATGTCTGCAGCAAAAAAACTAAAATGAACAATTGCAGAAATTTTTTTTTTTTACTCACCCTCTCTGCAACAAAAAGAAATGTAATAAAAAAGCACTCAAAAAGTCCTATGTACTCCAAAATGGTACCAGTAGTAAACACAGGTCATCCTGCAAAAAGTGAGCCTCCACACAATAATATAATAATAATCATCTTTATTTGTATAGCGCCAACTTATTCCGCAGCGCATCCAACCCTGTGGATGGAAAGAAATTTATGGCTGTTTGAAGATGGGGACAGAAAATTTGATTTGTTATCATAATCATAATAAAATAAAGTTCTGTCATTTTTTCCACAGTGTGTATTATATTCTACATTAAATAGTACCATGGAAAACACAACTCATCCTACATAAAAATAAGCCCTTGAACTACTGCATCAATGAAAAAAATTATGTTTTTTTTTTTTTCAAAGTGAGAAGAAGCCCTAAGGTCTCTCTCACACGGGGCGTTTGCAGCGGTTTTAGCACAGCTGAAAACGCTGCCCATCGATTTCAATGGGAGACGCAGGGCTGAAAACGCCCAAGAATAGAACATGCAACGGTTTCACAACGCAGCGTTTTCAGCCCTGTGTGAGCGGCCCCATGAAATGAATGGGAGTGTTGTACAGCATTTAGCGCAGGGCTGAAAACGCAGCACAAAAACGCCTGTGTGAGAGAGGCCTAATTCTTTCTAGCGGTTGGCTGAAGCACAACAGCGCCTATAGACTTAACATGGAACTGACAGGTCACTTATTGTATCAAACTCAAATTTTATGGCGGTGGTGAGGATGTAACCTAAATCATCCACCGAAGCTCAGGGGTCCAAGAAAAGACCTGCAGGATTTTTTTAATATTAGATTTGCCACGGCTATTCCCTCTTTTGCGTCCATAACTTACCTGATAGCAACACATGCTGGGGCAGGTTTACTATTGAAAATGCAATGTTTTGGACACTTTCAGACACTTGTTTGCAATTCTTTAAAAAGGGTTGTGGCCTAAATGACTGCACACAAAACCCCGGTGTAAAGGTGCATTTACACACACTGATGAACCGACAGTTTTGAGCGATCATTTTGCATAGGTACTAATGAGCTAATCAGCCCTTTAGTACTTCATTGCATGTATTTAGAGAACAGTGGGTGGTCTGTTCTCCAGTGGGACAGTAGCTGTTGAAAGAATATTTTCAGCTCTGCCCGCAGAGAACACAGCGTGCGGTTTGGCTTATCGCCCTGAAGGACGAGGATTTCATGTGGACCTGAAGTCAGCGATGGACGAGATGGGTGCACAGTTATATGCAACGATTATCGCTCAAAAAATGGCTTTTGAGCTATAATTGTTGTGTGTAAAAGGGCTGTAAGCCAACAGCCAATTAATAGGCGGTATAAAATTAGAATAGTGTATCATTCAGCAATCAGGCCGAATTCACACGGGTGGGCCAATATCACATTTTTCATGCTGATGTGAGGTGGTTTTAATTGAAACATGCCTCACATTGCTTCTGTGCAATTGCAATCCTCAGCACGTTTCACACACTGCCACAGTTCGCAAGTGTTTTCCATCCATATCAATGGTAAACATTGCACAGCATGTACGTCCCATTGAAAACGAGGCAGTCCCTGTTGGAACAGCAAAAGATAGAACGTGCCACGATTTTTATCCTCACAGCATCGCTGAAGGGGAGGTAAATCGCTTAGTAAAGAAGTCTATCCAAAAGAATTTTACATGGATCAATTATAGTCCAAAACTAGGAAAAACTGAATAATCTTTCAGCTAACGATTAAACAAGAAGAGGTATTGTTCGTTTTATGCAGGCATAAAACGCATCATTGGCTCTTTCGGTTTAAATACCAGTCAGGCATTCACTTATACAGCAAATGTGAACGACTTCTCATTGGAACAATGAAGCAGGAGCAGGTCCTTAGTTGTCAGGAGGAGAGAGAGAGAGAGGAAATGTGGTTAACAGCTTCTACTTTGTCCTTCCCAAGCTACATAGCTCACAATGAGTGCTATGTACTAAAGAGTAAATGTGTTATTTCCATTATGCGACCTTGTGATCGCATGACCACCAGCTGCACCCCTGGTACAGCAGAGCTGCAGGGTCCTAGCAAACCCAGATCAGCTCTGTTAGTGATTGATGTCACTACAGGGGATGTTTTCCACTGCAGCTGGCACATCCATGGGAGCTCTCCAGTTACAGGGAAAAGTATGAAGGGAAGAAAAAAAAAAGGTAATGAGCCCCAGAGGCCTTATAGGACATCATGGGGGACATAGATTGTATAAAATATATACATACACCTAAAAATTATAATGTAGACCTTTCTCTTAAAAGGGGTTGTCCTAGGATTTAAACTTCAGGGTGTGACTACTGCTGGTGTCCCCAACCAGGGAAAAAAAAAATAGGAAGCCAGCCTAGCACATGTACTGCATTAATCTCCATGGGATTGCAGGAAAGACAGTACAGCAGCCATAAAAGGCATGTATACTCCTTGTCAAGCCCAAAAACCTATGAACCGCAATTCACTGTAGTCCTACTCTGATGGCAGAGAAGGATGGGGGTGCAGCTAGAAGCCACCAGAGAGCTCCTTGAACTGGCCCTACGCCTGCACATTTGACATGGAGGAACCAGGCCGGCACAAGCAAACTAAGCATTCTGATTCCAGGATAGATCAGCGCACTATTCTTCTCAACCTCCTATGCCTTAAAGTAGGTTTCTGCTGATTGAAAGGGAAGGAGAACAGAATACAAGGAATTGTACAAGTGCGTTGTGTTTAGAGAAACTAAGGCTGCTCAGCACCTGTTCACACCTTGTTAGGTCAGAGACTACAATAAGGCTCCTTTTACATGGAACGATAATTGTTCACAATAGTGCTTGTAAATCATTCACTGAGCCAGTGAATGAATGACTAAACGGTGGCTGTTCACAAGCAGCGACGTGCAAAGGATTGTTAAAATGGATGACCGAGAAGCAGATATCCTCATCAGTCGTTCAATCATCGCTGTGTTTATACTGAACGATCAGTGGTCAAGTTGGCATGATCCAACAGCTTTTTGATCAAAAATCGTTCCTATAAAAAGGGCCCCCAGATTCCACACGTTATGTACAACAGGAGAATTCTGGAACAATGGACTTTTGGCTAAATATTACCCTTTGGCACAACAGGTGCTTCCCAAATTCCAGTCCTCACACCCTCCCAACAAGTCAGGTTTTCACAAAAGCTAGACCAAAAGGCAGAAGCAGTGTGTGAAAAATTAACCCACCCCACAAAAATAAACAGCTTGTAGAACCAGAAAATTGTTTTCTGCATGACAACAGAAGTTTGTCCCACTCTCCTTTACATTGCTTCAGTTCATTGAGGTTTGTGGGCAGTGATTTATGCACAGCATTTCAATCATGTTGAGGTCTAACTGGGCCATCGCAGCACCTGGATTCTTTTTAGCGTTTGTTAGAGGTGTTCTAAAGGCCTTGTTACATGCAACGATTATCGCTCAAAATGTATGCAAACATCTGAAAAGCGAGCAATACCCGTTACACGTAAACGCAGGCAGTCTTTCAATGCCGGTTTTCAGCCTGCATAAAAGCACTCGTTTAACCGCTCAAAAGACACTCCATTTGGATGGAATTAGTGCAGTCTTTTGAGAAGCTTGCTAACTTGAATATACTCATTGTGTTTGCTTTGCATACATAGCGAGTAGATTGGACTCCTGCCCGCCAGATAATCCCTTGCATAAACATGCTCACCTGACAAACTACTTGTACCAAAATTTACCTTAAGATCCTTTTATGCACAACTATTATCGCTAAAACAGCAGAACTTCCCAAACTGATATTTTTGCATAAAATGACACATATATAATGTCTTTTAATCATCTGCATCCCACCCCCACCCCTTAGCTAAAGTAAACTCAGTAGCTGCTGTTTGCTCAGCTGTGTGTTTGTGCCAGGGATGATCTTGGCTAGCAGATTCCACTGTCTTCTCCTGACATGAGTAAGCAATGTGCAAGGCAAACAAATCGTGAAGTTGCTCAAAAGACTGAACAATTTACATTCAAATGGAACAAATTGAGTGACTTGATGGTTTTTATGCCGGATAAAAACCCACAGCTAACAAAAAGTGAGCGAATAGAGCACAACTGCCCGCATTTACATGTAACGATTATCGCTCACTTTTGGCAGTTTGAGTGAATTTTCAGTGATAATCATTGCTTGTAAAAGTGCCTTTAGCTAATGAGGAAATGGAGATGATTAAAAGCCATTATCTGTATGTAATTTATACAGGAAAAAAAAAAATCAGTTCGTTCAGTCATGCGGCCGTTTGAGCTATAATAGTTGTGTGTAAAAGGGCCTTAACCCCCATTGCTGATGAGGAGACAGTATTGGGTCTTTGTATGCAAAAGTTGTTGCTTTCAGATTTAGATCTCTTTTAGAACCGAAGGGAATGTCCTTACTGACGTTCTATCGAGTAGGCCGAGACGAGGAGTTCTAACCATGTGAAAGTTCCAGAACAAAACATGTTCCAACAGTGTACCAACGCCAAGGGAACTACTACGTTAACAAGGTTAGTCTAATGTATTGCAAAATGGCATTGAAAACCTGGAAGGGAAGTGGAGTCTACTTTATACAGATACATTCAACCAAAGTGCTGCTGTGAAAGTTTTGCAAACTGGGAGTTTGAACCCTATGGAACAAGCCAGCGATCTAGTAAGGAAACAGCCCTTTCTTTTGCAGAAAACTGGATTCCATCTGCGAAAGGTTCATTTATACCATTTTTGTTCACATTTGGAGACAGAACATACAAAACACATTTCTTTATACAAGCTTTACTAAAAGGTATAGACAAAAACAGTCAACATTCTCTAGCCTTTAATGTGTGGAAAGAGCGATTATTACCCCCTCCGTAGCCACCATTTACCCAGTGTACTACAAATTTCTCGTTTCCATGCCTCAAAAATGCCATATAAAAAAGGCTTCAAGTGCGGACAAGAACAGAATGCATTACCCAGAGTAAGAAACATCATAGCCACAATATTCAACACACGTCGAACAGAATGGCCCGAGGAGGTATAGTAGGTTTAGTGTTTATGGATACAGCAGGCTTCAAAACCCTTTGAGAATATGCAAAAAGGTCAGATTTCTTCAATTATCTCACAGTCTTAGATTTGACTAGTGGCCTAGACAAGCCATAGAATCTTGCCGTTTTTTGTTCCAACACCGATTTCAGACTTTTGGCCCCAATGAAAGTTTAATAACTGACTTTTCAGAATACAGATGCCATAAGTGATAAACCAGACAATGCAATTGTGTCCACTAAACAGTTTCTTGTGCTAATCAGGCGAATCATCGGCATTTTGCAGGTCCTTACAAATATTCAGCAGAGTCAAAAGGGGTCAAATAACATACGCTACTACAAGCTCTAACTTCTAAAGGAAAGGGTGATTTTAAAGGGGGTCCAGTGAAATACTATTGTTGGCCTATTGAGGGAATAGGTCATCAATATTCAATTGGCTGTGGTCCCAAGGGGCATTCCCCGGCCGATCAGGCAACTACCGTAAGCGCCGCTACTGTTTAGTGGACAGCACTGGTAATTGCAGATGCAGCTCCCATTAAATTTAATAGGATCACCAATTGTATTTCCTTGGAAAACCCCTTTAATTGGCCTTTTGCAGGTATTTAATAAGAATACTCGAGTGATTAGTCCAGCACCAACAGAATATTTTTATGATGTCCTAAGGTAAGTGAAAAATTGCACTGGTGTAAGACATTCCCATGCCACCGGGGCAACTACTGGAATACATCCCTCCACAGACAAGATTATAACCTTATAGGGAGGGGGTTATTAATATTCACTGTACATCCATTGTTACCTTTATAACATGCTGGAAAAATGGTTTCATACATTTTTATTTACCAACTAAATTCCAGTACTACAAGGCAGTTAAACAATGAAAGAGAAAAAAAATGCATTAAACATTTGTTAAAGACTGATAGAATAAATAAAAACTACAAAACAAGTACTCAAATCCGTTTTACCTCCTCCACAAAAGTTCTTTAAAATGCACATGCCCTATTTTCTTTTTCCAGAGTCAGATCCGATAAATGTCATTTAAAAAAAAAAAAAACAAGTCCCATTGTTTCTGCCACTGGTCTGACAGCGGACGCTGCGTTTGTAGTGAACTGTTAAAACCCCAAGATGACGGATTTATACAACAGGTACAGGGCACGTTCCTGAACACCAGCTTTAATCCATTTTAAAACATTAACAAAAAAGCCAGATTTCAATGATACAGCAATGAGGCCACTGGTATAGTAATACAGGTAGCGTAGATCCACATCCAGGTGGCACTGACATCAGGGAGCACTCGGAAACCAGTTGCTGCATAAGAGTGGTTGCCACTGACAGAAGCTTGAAGTAAGCTGTGTTCACAGGGGAGGGAGATATGGCCTTGCTGCAATTCATAATAGGACAACTTGCAGCAATACGGGGAGAGCAGCCAGGAAAGGCGAGAGACCATTCATGAGACGTCTGCGAACAAAGGAAGACTCCAGTTAATACATGGACATTGCTAGATCTAGAAACCCCAACAGAGCTGCGCAAGATTTCCTATCCGCAAATGTCTAGGAGTAGTTTGAACAGCAGAGTTCTAAGAAATGATGCGCGACAATTGGTAAGTTATAGGGCAACGCAGACAAGGAAAAAAAAACAGCATGAGATTTGTGCATTGCGAGATGTACGAATATGAAATACATTTTGAGTGGCATGATAAACATGAGCGATGCAGGAAGAAATTGTAGCAGGTTTTGATTTTTTTGGGGTTCCTTAGAATGCATCGCCAATTGATTTCAATGGGAGCTGTAATGCCTCGCATGCCTACGATGTACATGCAAGGCTTCCTATTGGGAAATACTTTCGATCCTTTACTGTGCGTAAAACTCGCAAAAGGGGGATTGGAACTTCACGACGACAGCAGACACGTCATCTGAAGCAAACTGATGGCACTGAAACTGCCCGTAGGCCAAACATTTCTTCAGCGAGTAAGTCATAATGTACGGACAGGGGATGTCCTCATTCTTGTGCACACTGTCTGGAACTACAATGCCATTCAGCTGTGGATCTGCCAATTCCCTGCCCTCTCTTCCATCAATGGCCACAGTACTTATCAACCCAATGTACAGTGCATCAGTAGTGTAAGACACTACATGCCGCTTTTGGATTGGCCAGTGCTGCTCATGTCATAAGCGCCAGCTATCTAGTATGGGTCTTATACTACCCATGTATTACCAATGTACAGTGTGCATCAGGTACCCAGAGAACTGCTGCAGTTAGCCAAAAAGGTCAATTTTATTTCATGCCCCCATAAATAAGGCAATCTTAGCAGTCCTAAAGTGATTTTCTTGATATACTCACAGCTAGCAGGCTGCTCTCCATATCGTCTCATAATTTGGTCATGCGTGAACTTCACAAAAGCATCATATTGTTCTAGAAGAATGTGAGAAAGTCATCACAAAGTTACTGAATGTGAGTAAAGCTTACTGTACTACTTGTGGCTCAGATAGATTTGGATCCCATTGTCTTACTCCACTTTGACCATACAAAGCAACACAGAAATGCTGCTAAACCTCTTCCTTAAAGGGAGCCTGTCAGCATGAACATGCAGTCCATTCTGCAAGGCGGTCCCATCAGTTATTCACTGTATGATTGTATACAGAAATAGCTGTCAATCACTGATCGGACCGCCCACTAGACCTATAACCTACTGCTTGCAGAATAGAGGGAGTTTTCATGCCGATAGACTCCCTTAAAGGGGTTGCTTAAAGTTTAAATCTTGTCCTATATCCACAGGGCAGGGAAAAAGTGTTGATTGGGGAGGGTCCGATTGTTGGGACCCTCATTGGTTATGAGAACAAAGTCCCATGTCCCCCTTGCCCATACAAATGGAGCGATACTTGAGCATTTGCACTGCCATTCCATTCATATATGGGACAGCCTGAGATATTTTAAAGGGGTTGTCTCAAGCTTAAAACTAAAAAGGAAAGTAGCCTCATCAGTGGCCAAAAAGGTCATTTTGATATAGTACAATTTCTTAGTTTTGCATGCACTACTCATGGGGAAATAAAAATCCATGTAGGGTCTCCCACATAATCCCCAGCTAAGCAATGCCCATTTTAACTACTACAACTTTCTACACAGATTCAGCTGGAATTGGGCAGATCCCTGTGAACACCCTGCGTGTGTGGGGAGGGTAAAGACCGACCATGTAAATAACCCCCAGAGGCCTTATAAGATGTTCTGGGAAACTAGATGGTAAAAGGGGGGGGGGGGGGGGTGGAAGGAGTTGGTTACAAAAATAAGGGAATTTTTTTTTAAATTTAGAATTAAATACACAACCCACCCACGATGTGAACCAAAACTGTTACCATATGCGCCCTGTAATGGAAAGCTATCCAAATTCTTTATTAAGACATCCGAAACATGATGAGGAACCCATTCCCATACTTTATTTTAGTGTAAAAATACACAAAAAAAAAAATTGCTTTTTTTTTAGCTCCAATAAAACTACAAGACAAAAATAAATTGTGTCACAGGGATAAAAAATAAAATAGGGCAGTAAAACCACCACATGGGTAAAATCCCTTAAAAGGGTCTGGTCCATTAGGACTGAAACACCCCGGAGCTCAAGGGGTTAAATCAAAAGGCAATAACATGCCCTGCCCTTACAGACACAGAGGGGCACAAGAGTTCTGTTCAGCGGCTAATCATACCTGCCAGTTTTGTGGTCAAAATTTCTTCATACTCTTCACGAACTTTATCTTCTCGTTCTTTTAAAAGACGTTCACATATCATTCCGACCTGCCTCAGAGTAAACAGTGGCTGTTCCTTCCTCAGTGGTGATGCTACTGATGTTCCTTCAAAGAAGAGAATTATTCTCAACACTAAATAGCAGAACATGTAAATTCTCAAGACATTGGATAAAGGTCCTTTTACACGCAAAGAGTTCTATTTGCATAAAGTGTTAATAGCTTTAATGACCATTAACACTTTAATCATCTTCCTTTGCATGTAAACTGACCTCCAGAAGGAGTTTGCTGAGCTCAGTGTGTTTAAACACATGCCCAGCTGTGCAAACAGCTGCCATCACATTCCATTGACTTCTTCCCGGGACATTGCATTGTTCCCCTCCCGGATAGTGTAAACATGCTGCGGGGAGAACATCCTGCAGTCTATTAAAAGATGAGCGAAATACATTAAAATGGAATGCAATTGCTCAGTTTGTCAGTGGCTGAACGATGGATTTTATGTGACATAAAATCCATCGTTCGAAATATGATTGCGTTTACACGTAATGATAACCACTCATTTTTGGCTATTTGGATGAATTTTGAGTGATAATCGCTGTGTGTAAAAGGGCCTTTACTTAACCAATTGTGGATGGATGAGCCCATCAGATATTATACCAGCTTCCAATCAAAACTTGTATTTTTAAGCACATTATGGCCAGCCTGTAGAACGGCTGCAGATGTGAACTTTCTGCTGTAAGTGGTTTACAGCTCTGCTCTTGCAGACCACCGCTGGGCAGGATATAGCAAGTTCAGAAGTCTTGTGACAATATGCAACCTTTTTTTTTTTTTTTTTTTTTTTTTTTTAAAGTGAATGAAAACTAAAACACAGAATTATAAGGTTAAGTCAAGACTTACGTTTCAGCACACCACAGTGCTCCCTGCTCTACAAAAGTTATATACAAGCCAATCACATGCAGCTTCCTTGTGCTAACAGAATGACACCTCCCCTGCAGAGACCCCTTCTAACAGACAGCCCTTGCATGGGGCTGCAGCCGCTGGCATTTACAGTCTCGGTAGTGACTAAATACTAAGGTAGCCAGCCGAAGGGTCTCCAAAACCAGAAGGTACTGCAAAGTCAATTCAAGTCGCACATCTACCAGTTAGTGATAACTAGAAGGCTCACGACCCCTTCATTACTCACCAGGTAAATTATGTCCAATAGGCAAAAAGTGATGTGGCTGGCCTTCACTGGAGCAGGGCTCTGTTTGCTGAAAGCTGCTTTCTAAATGCCTTCTCTTCTGCATGCGCTTATACTCTTGCTTTATGTTGTAAAGGATTTGCTCTGCAATAGAAGAAGAAACATAGGTGAAATGGTCAATCCTGAACACGTTACACCTACTAAGGGTTTAGCGGCTCACGTGTGCATCACATTCAAGCGTACAGCCATCTACACGAGACACCCATGGAAAGGGTCCACAGGACAGCTAAACCTGTGGGCCATATAACCTAAAAACCTTATGGACAATCAAGGAATAACTTGTTCGTCCAGCAGTTATCAATCCAGATAAGGAGAAGTGAACATACATCTGCTTTATAATAGCAGGAGGGATTAAAAGGGGTTCACTGGGAAAAGTCTATTGCTAGTCGTCGGGGACCTGCTGCTTGGGAACCCCAGAAATCAGCTGATTTCTAGGGTAAGTACCCCCAAAAAAGAGGGGGGGGGGTACTAACTTTAGTTCTATACACACACACACACACACACACGAAAGATTGGGTTTCCCCCCCCCCCCAGCCCTCCCTATGTTCTATGCACACATCCATTAGTCTCCATATGACAAGTCACCAGTTAGCTGGTCCGGTCCCCCAGCATCTTGCCTACCCCACTTCCCCTGAACCTATTAGTGTCACAGCTAATATTGATTTCATTATTCTGATGAAAGTTCTGTTCCGCTGCACAGACAGTGAACCGGATGATCAGCTGATCACTGGGGATCCGGAGTGGCGGGTCCCTGGTGATTAACCATCCTGAAGGCAGATCATCAATAGAACTTGCCTGGAAAACCCTTTTAAGAAGTATTCCAGACAATTGTCACCTCTTATCAGACAGCAACAGGTCCCATGTGCCCAGTCCTTGCTTCTGCACCATCGAATATCTTTGGAAGATCTGAGTATGTTTATTTTCCTGGCTTTTCAGACATTTGCACCCTTCCCAACACTGACTCAGTCCATAGGCTGTATAAATATTCACGTCTACCCGTGTGATCAGAGCTTCGTGTCTTAACAAGCATCAACTTCTCAAACTGAGCAGGAAGTTACTGAAGAACCGTCAGTAAGACTATTGTGCAAGGACAGATATGTTCTAACCATACCTTGGTGATAGGCATGTATCATCCGGGGAGTGGAGGTGAAGGAAACCCCATAGTGATGAGGTGCCCATGACCACAACTTGAGGAACATTTTTGCTTGAAAGCCTTCATTTTCACCAGGTGAAATTTAACAGTGGTCAATTGATTTAGCTAACCGACTACACAACGTCTGTCCAGGCAACCAAGTCACTCTATAGCCCTGTAACCTTACACTTGCACGACTGTAAATGGAGTCACAGCGTAAGTTGCAGCTTGCCGTGACCACAGGTCGCTAAGAAATCCATCAAGGTTGGATGGTTCCTGCTCACACAACTCCTGCCGCAGCCAAGAGTCACCTGAGCCTTACTGCCTGGAAAGAAGTCAGCCATATATGAAATTTGTTGAGTTTCAGTTCCTAATCCTCTTATATCCCTGGAGATAAGCTGCCAGAGCCGTCTTGCCGAGGCTTTCTCCACTCTGTTGAACCGGGTGTTCATGTGTTTGGGGAGTTGTGAGGAATATCCGGTATGGTCTTTGGATTATATACAGTTTCTCTTTAGAATGTGGATGACAGAGCACAGCTTGTCCCGGGCGGCATTGAGGGGTTTTGTGGTCTACACACTTTAGTTAGAAGTAGGCCGATTGTCTGCTCCACCGTTGTTTCACTGCCGCAGCCATACACATTTTAGTCATATTGGACACTAAAGCACCCCTCCACCTCCAATAACTATTGGCCGTACACTTGTGCAGTCAAGAGCTATATTTCAGTTTATACACTCCTACCCTACAGAGATACACTGGTTGGAAGTTAGACACGGTGATATGCAGATGTCACCGTGAACCACAGACAGGATCTTACTCCCCAGGGATACCAGGCCTTCAGAAAATGTCAGCCAGCTCATTGCCAGGCCAACTTCAATTGAAAAAGTGGACGTCTTCACAAGTCAGGTCCTTGAAGGTTGCAGCTTTCTGTAATCTAGGCCCATACTTATTGCTCAGTGAGAAAACAAAAGACAATCTTGTAGATACGAAACCTCTTAACGGCTAACATGTTAAACAGTGCAAGCTTTCAAGACTACTTAGATCTCTTCATCAGGTTTTAGAAACTTTATGATCAGGAGTGACTTGTCCACAGACACAAAAAGGAACTTATCCCTGCAATGTTAAAGGGGTTGTCCCGCGGCAGCAAGTGGGGTTAAGCACTTCTGTATGGCCATATTAATGCACTTTGTAATATACATCGTGCATTAAATATGAGCCATACAGAAGTTATACACTTACCCCCTCCGGTGTTGGCGTCCCCGTCTCCATGGCGACGACCGAAGCCTTCTTCTGCCGCGATTAGACGCGCTTGCGCAGTCTGCCCTCTTCTGTCCGGCTCCGGCGTGCTCGCTCCGCAGAGGTCTTCTGCTCATGCGCAGAAGATCTGTGCGGCGCAAGCAACACCGCAGCGGCCCCTTCAGCACAAGCGCGTCTAATCCAGGGAGAAGGCTTTGGTCGGCACCATGGAGACGAGGACGCCAATACCGGAGGGGGTAAGTGTATAACTTCTGTATGGCCAATATTTAATGCACGATGTATATTACAAAGTGCCATACAGAAGTGCTTAACCCCACTTGCTTTCGCGGGACAACCCCTTTAAGGGGTCAACCTGATGAAGAGACCCAAGTGGTCCTAAAAGCTTGCTATAAAATCATTTCTTTCTGCCCGCCATTAAAGGCATCATATCTACTAAATGTTGTCTATCTTACTGAGCATAACACTCAACAACAGACGAAGAGCGTTCAAGCAGCGTTATTGTACACGCCATGTGACTACGCTCTGGGGATCCATAGCTGGAAACAGCGCTATGAAGGAATCCCCTACTGGAAACAAACTGGGCCATTCACTTCTATTGGGAATCGTTCACCTCTTCGGTGTCCGTCTTACAAGGTTACTGATTATTTCTGCTATATTTGGAGTACAGAATCATGTAGTTGACTATGTTACTCTACACTCCAAATATAGCAGTAACAATCAGTAACCTTGTAAGATGGACACCGAAGAGGCCATTATTGGGTGCTTAATTACTCATACTCCTCATGTAAAGATTATTAGATTTTATACCTACCCATCTAGGACAACCCCTTACGCCCCTCTGGCCACGGGAGCATGGTACGGTGACAGACACTGATTCCAGCAGACTGCCGTTTTTATGGATCGAAGGAGTTTTGTGAAACTGACTTTCAAAGCACTGACTGCAAACTGAGGAAGGGCATTAGTATTCATTATATGTAGATACCCCCACCCTCCAGATGCTGATTGTCAGGTCTCTCCATACACACCACAATATAAGGCCCATTTAGACGAGACAAGTGTCGTGCAAACAATGCCCGACACATCCCCGCACTTACTCTCATGCTGCTGTACAGGAGCTAGTATCGCTGGCTCACAGCGGGGTGGCTGGAGACTTCTCTCCTCCCTCCCCCCCACCCCTATCTATCCATTGACATAACATAGCGGCTGTTCAGTACTGAACGGCTGCTATTTACACTGAGCAATCAGCTCATCGCACATCATTTATGCTGTATAAATGATAGACGATGAGCTTATCACTCAGTGTAAATAGCAGCCGTTCAGTACTGAACGGCCGCTATGTTATGTCAATGGGTAGGGGTGGGGGAGAGAGGAGAGAAATCCCCTCCAGCCGATCTGCTGTGAGCCAGCGATACTAGCTCCCGTGCATGTCTGCTGTGTGCACCTGCAGTAGTTTGGGAGAAACTTGCTGTTTATTAGTTGCAGCACATGCATAGAGGACTACTTACAGTATTCCTGGATATTCACGAGCTGCAGGCTAGCTACTCCCACCCTGCCAGTAATAGGCTGCCAATCACTGGCTGGAGGACAGGTGTGGCTATCCTGAAGTTCATGAATATCCAGGAATACTGTAAGTAGTCCTCTATGCATCTACTGCCAACGATAAAATGCAAGTTTCTCCAAAACTACTGCACAGATACATACAGCAGACATCACTAAGCAGTGCGCCTGTTACTACCTTATGGTGCCAGTCTCTTTGAGGGACCTGATGGTTTCCTTTTAATTGCAATGACTTATCCAGCGACAAGAATGTAGGAAGAGGAAAGTAACCAACATGACTGCTCTGCCATCTCCCTCCATATATGAGCAGTAATTACTATTCCGTGCAATGACACATTGTAATGTGGGTCAGTCAGCCTCTAATAGCCGGCTCTGGGTAGGTCAGGCCTATAAACACCGGGTAATACTGGTTCTCTTAGTGTGTAATAGTCAGCTACATCACACAATACCTGTAGCAAAATCATCATTGTAGACGGGTACAGGGTTACTCCATTACTGGTGGTCTCCTTCTGTACTCTATAGTCCGCAGTAGGGGATATGTAATATCTGACATACACCACATTAAAGGGTCCCAAGAGAGTTACCCCACTCCAGGTCCAGCTGACATCTGGTCACATGGTAAGCACCTCTCGTCACTGCTGGGGGCTGACTGCCTCATTCCAACAACTAAGCAAGCCTTGTCTGTCATGGCCGATTTATAGGAAGGCTGGCTTTGATAGTGAAATAAGCCAATCAGCCCCCGGCAACTATGTCGCCAACAGATGTTGAAGTGACACTGCTGGACCCAAACTAGATAGGTTCCCTTTATAGTGAACCTGTCATGTACTCTTGCAGTCCTCACCGAGAGCATGCTGATATCAGTAGTCTACCATTATGGGGTAAAGAGTAGTTTAAGAACTTACAGCTGGTTTCTGCAGCTCCCAGCCAGAGAGGAGTCCAGCTTACACATGAGGATTTAGGGGTCCTACCCACCCCGACGGCAGAGTTCTCAGTATGTAGAAGTCCGTGGGGGCAGGTGGACGGGCCTGATGAATAATCTGCACTTTCTTGCTGGGAGCTGCAGAAACAAGCTGTAAGCGACAGCGCTGGACTCAGCCGCCATCACTGATGACATCATGAAGTACGTGACGGGTTCCCTTAAAGGAAGGATTTACTAAAGGCAGACAGTCACACAGACCCCTTAATTACGGTGCCTCCGCAGCTGTCTGTGCGCCATAGAATCAGACTTCTGCCAGCTAAGACCAGACAAGTATGTGCAAAGTGGATGCCAATTTTTGGGCGCAAATTACAGTAATTCTGTTGTGCGGCAGCAGGCCCCGCCCCTTCTGTAAACCCCACCCACTCTTATCACCACTTAGAGGGTGAAATGTTGCTGCCCTGCTGGTAAAGGGCCGGTACAAGAAGCATGTAATAGCTGGCCATGGTATAAAACAGACAGGAAGTCGCCGCAGTGTCCCTGCCCAAACTCCTGGGTGCCACAATGCCAGTGACACACTGGTTTCTGATTGGCCGCAGCAGTCCATGACGGATGCCATTGTCTGTAGGGTACACACTGCCTTGTTTTATACCACGGTCAGCTGTTAAGTGGTTTTTTGAATGACAACCCCTTTAAATATGGCCACAAAGACAAGGCCTTTACCCAGCGATATATTAGGACAGGTGAAGCATATGTAATTCTCCAAGGCCTCGTGTCCACCGGCATAATTGAATTGTGGAATCCATGCGTCACCCACATGTGCGATCTGCAGTTCAATCAGCCCATAGGCAATCAGTAATTAAATAAAGGGTCAATAGGGCTTTAATGTTAAAAGCGCATGAAAATCACAATACATCTCTAACATTGAAGCCCTATTGACTTTCGCGGGAAGAAAAAAAAAATGCAGCAAATTAGCGCGAGAAAAACCCAAGTGTGCAGGAGCCCTTAAGCAGCCCCTTTCCAAGGGTCCTTATAGACGGGACGACTGCCAGGTGCTGAAGTGCCCAACTGCCATCCCAGCGGCATCAATGCCATCATACAGGAGTGATAATCTGTCAACGAATGGACACTTTCTACACTGGTCACACAACCCAACGTGGCACAAGAGGGATTGGTAGTTGGGGGCACTTAGGGGGTCCTTACTGACTGACCAAGGGTCTAAATTCAGATTCTCCAACCTGTGGCTCCAAAACTACAGCTTTCAGCATTCCTGCCCACCACTAGCCTGCTGGGAGTTGTAGTTTGCCCCCCCCCCCCCCCGATCTAGAGGACCAGGAAACCAGACCACAAGTGTAATAGCCCCCCAAGATATGGAAGGTCCAGCTGGTGTCACTGGTACGAGGTGTTTCCCTGGGAGCACCCCCTAACAGCTCTGGTGTGCCCACTGCCACCTGATCTCTACCACCAAGTATATAGTGCCCGGTAACCCCCTCAGAGGCACTGATCACAGCAAGGAACCAGTAGGCTGCACAGCAGTGTTGTCATAGGGACATCTATACAAAGGGCCTATAGAGGGAGGGGGCTCTGATCACATCATCATCACTGCTAATTACTGGGGAACAAAAGCCATTCTATCCCAGCAGCTTCTAGAGCCCCCCCCCCCCCTCCCCTAAATATCACTAACAGACCCCCCATCTCTGTAAGAAGGTCTATGACTGTACAGGCCTTATACAGAGCCCCTCCCCTATATACCAGTTCTGTGACTATATACCACTTCTACCCCCAGTATACAGGGACCCCTTCTCTATATACCCCAGTATACAAAGCCCCTCCCCCATATACCAGTTCTGTGACTATATATCCCCCTTCTACCCCCCAGTATATGGGACCCCTTCCCTATATAGCAGTGATGAGACAACATACCCCCAAGTATACAAAGCCCCCTTCTCTATATACCCCTCAGTATACAGAGACCCCTTCTCTATATACCCCCCAGTGTGCAGCCCCCTCCCCCATGTAGCAGTGATGTGACTATAAACCCCTACCAGCATACAAAGCCCCCTTCTCTATATTCCCCAGCATGTAGCCCCCTCCCCCATGCAGCAGTTCCGTGACCCTACCCCCACCTCCCAGTGACCCCCGGTACACCGCTCCCCCTCCTACCTGCGGTGAGCCGGGACGACACCTCCCCGAAGGGTGAGGGCTCCATACGGAGGTACTTCTGCGGGGAGGGGCCGGCGGGGGACAGCGGGGCGCATCGCCTCCTCTTCGGGGAAGCCGCCGGGCTGAGCAGCGGGTCAAAGTCGATAGTCCTTTTAAGGGTGGCTCCGCAGGCCATGTCCGGCCACAGACGTCGGTGCGCGCCGCTCCCGGAGCCCCGGCCTCTCGCTGCCTCCTCGGCCCCCGACCGTCCGCTCTCACCGCTGCTTCGGCCTTCAGCTCGGGTGGAGGCTGCCGGAAGGACTGGGCTTGGCGCAGGGGGCTGTGTGCCGGGGCGGAGAGGGATGGCGGGGGATGGCGCAGCACTCACACCGGCGCTACCAGCTCGGCTCCTTCCCTCGGCTCGCAATATGGCGTTAATAACAACGCCACTGATTCATTCTCGCACCGTCAGCCACTGGGGCCGCGCACAGCCTTCTGGGAAAGGTGGTTCACACAGAGGCGCTATCTATTCTACACAGCGGGGAGGAACTACAATTCCCGGGATGCAACGCTCCGAAGAAGTCGCTTCCGTGTTTGAATTTAAATCCCAGTAGTTGCTGTAAAGCTTGTAGTGTGATCGTTGCGGCCCGAGGAAGCCGGGCCATCCCCTAGTTCAGGGCCCAGGCATGGCATGCCGGGGAGTACAGTGGGCTCATAGGAGGCTCGATGCAAAACTTGCTTTTCTCATTCATTCACTTTCTTCTTCGCAATGTCTTCTTGGTTTTACTGGTCCGTTAATGAGCAGAATTAATGATAAGAAATGACATCGCCGTGTGCCCTAAGGAGGATACAGCTGAAAATAGGATAAAGAAATTGTACGAAGCGGGCACTCAGGTGTGGGATTTAAAGGGTTAAATAAAGTTTGGGCCACAGATCTAACATTCCCAATACACCAAATAAAGTTGAAATCAGCCTGGCCCAAAATATTTCTGGGTATGAAAACTGACATCAAAGTGGGGAGACCAACACTTTTTACTGGTTAGAATAAGGCCGCTTTCACACAGCCAAGAAAATCGTGTGAGATATACAAATCTCGTACGAATATGAATCCCATTATTTTGAATGGAGTTATATACAATGAGCAATATTATTTTTTCATTGCAGTGCAGGAAAAAAATGGTGGCATGCTGTGTCTTTGCATATTCCTCAGAACACATCACCCATTGTTTTCAATGGGGCCAAAAACATTGCACAGCATGTGATGTGCACATGAGTGCAGTGCCAGAGTTCCCATTGGGAAACACTTGCCGATCCTCTGATATGGCTAATAGCCGCATCGGAGGATCAGAGCCTCACCAAAGTGATGGGAGGCATTTTTGCCATAAAAATGCCGTGCATCTGCCGGTACATTGCACATGCATGAGCGCGATGTCAGGCCAAGTTTTGTGGCCCGATATCGCGCTCGGTCATGTGTAGGAAGCCTAAGGGCTCATGGCCACGAGCGTCGCAGGACACACCCGCGGATTTATGCCGTGGGAGTACCGCGACATAAACAACAAAGTGCCTGCTGGTGATCGCCGATTTCCGTGGTCTCCTTTAATGCTATATAAATGGAGACCTCCCGCGGCATACATCCGCAGCAAATAGAACATGCCGCGATTTATTTCCCCCTGCGGAAATCTGCGGTAGAAATCCGCAGAAAGTTATTAGGTTCAATAGAACCTAATAGCTGCTGAATTCACACGCGGATTTCCGCCATGGGAAACACGGTAGAATCTGTTCGCGGGCATGCACCCGGACTGGTGTTTTTGATGGGTTAAGTGAGTTCGGAGTAAAGAAAAAAGGAAGATCCAGTATGATGTGTAGATTAAACGTCTATCCTTTATTCAATAGTCATAAAAGCTTCATGGTATACAGCTACAGTCTGTGCGTTTCAGGCTACATGCCCCTATTCATGACCACATATGGCATACAGCAGAAAAAGGTATATGTGTCCAACATTGGGCATGCCTCATCGTCACGTACAGTGAAGAAGCATATATCAGAAACATCACTACTATACATCTCCCTATGGCAAGAAGAGATTATTGAGATATTAGTTTAGGAATGTAGAATCTGCCACAAAATCTCCTACTAGCTCCTCATCGGCCTTCCCCGCACTAGACTCGCTCCACTCCAATCCATACTAAATGCAACAGCTAGGCTCATTTTTCTATCCAGTCGTTATTCAGACACTTCTGCATTATGCCAGTCGCTGCATTGGCTGCCCATCCACTGCAGGACTAAATTTAAACTCTACCTCACTCACAAAGCTCTGCATGGTGCTGCGCCACCATACATCGCCTCCCTACTGTTAGTACACCACCCAGCCCGCTCACTCCGATCAACTAAACACCCCTGTAATACGAACCCCTCATGCTCGCCTACAGGACTTCACCAGAGCAGCACCCATCCTCCGGAACGCTCTACCCCAAGGCATCCGGGCAATTCCCGATGCACGAAATTTCAGATGTGCCTTAAAAACGTACCTCTTCAGGGAAGCATAACAAATCCCCTGACCTAGTCCCCCGCACCTGCCTATGGCGCCGCACCCCGTTTGCCTTCTAATAACTGATTTCCACATGAAATTCCCTATTGCCTGTGTTTCCCTATGCCTTGCTTCTCTCCTCCCACCCCTTGCACCTCCTGTACCACCCCAACCCATTTGTGTCAAACCGATTGTACCTCACATTGTAATTATTGTATTGTTTGCATTTATCCCATGCTTGAGAGCGCTGCGGAATAAGTTGGCGCTATACAAATAAAGATTATTATTATTACGCTATTTTATCTCCCAGTTTGGTACATACAGAAATAAGGAAAAAGGGAAAAGATTTGGCGCCAATGGAGGAACCAAATAATCCCAGGAATAGCAGTCACCTGGGGTGTGTAGGAGAAATGGTTGTCCCCCCCTCTCGCACCTATGGGCCATGTTCATCCATATTGTTAGTATGCAATGAGCTAAATTGGCATCTGCCTCATTGTTTTTTTTTGCCTTTTTCTGGATCAACAAGGGGGGTTGAGGGATGGAAACAGGCTGAACTAGATGGACATTGTCTCCCTTCAGCCTAACATACTATGTTACTATGCAAGGATCCTGTTTCACCACCTACTGTATCCAAAGATGGAGAGCACTGGTTCCGGATGGCCCGTTAGTCCAATATAAACCCGGAGGAATTAGCTGTACTGGGCAGAAACCAGAAGCAAAGTATTGGAACAGAGCTTCAGGGAATATCATAAATCACATGTGCAAATGAACAACTAACGATAAGCAAACAAATTATTGTTCATCGTTTGCTCGTTGTCTGTCTTTACACTGGACGATATCTTTTAACCCTTTCCAATCCAATTTGTATTCTGGTTTTCCTAGATGGCTTACTCTTTTTCTGCCATTATACAATGGCGCTATATGCTGGCTAAAGCCAGTACTGCATGAGGTGACACATTGGATAGGCTCCGACAGCAGAGAGGCTGGCAATATACAGTAAGAGAACCCCGACGGACGTCTTCCAACATCGAAGCTGCACAGCCTTAAATCATAATGTCTTCAGACGTCAGACAGTGGATTGGAAAGGGTTAAAAGTGAACGATCCAGCAATTTAATTATTTTATTTAAAGAAAATCATTCCATCTAAAGATGTTATATGCCCGTTCAGAATGCTGTTATGGAATCTTGCCCACGGCTGTATGCATAAAACGTTGTGGGTCTCCCACAGCGTTTTACACATTACAGCCCATATGCTCTGCCGGCAGAGATTACGTATGGGCTGTGTATGGCACCGCACATACCCGCGAATCACACATCACAAACGCGCAGAGTTTTTTTCTTCTAAATCCCTCGCTCTGTTCAGAGCGGGGATGCATATGGAAAGGCTGCCCATACGTAATGTATTGCTGCCCATACAAGAGCTGCTTATGATATGTAGAGAAATAGAGCATCCTGCGATATATTTCTCTTGTGTGTCAATACGTAGTGCCCCCATACAGGTGTGCATGGAAGAATGAAAGTCCATTGTATTTTGCGTGCGTGCAACACACGCGTCATACGCAGTGAAAACACGGTATTCTTGTATCTTGCCACCACCAGGCTGATGGGTGAGATGGCCTGAGGTGAAGGGAACGCCCAGACCTTTTTATTAGCAGCCACATACACCCTCTCACTGCTGTGCTAGCTGCTGATTGGCTGCTTTTATACACACCTTCAGGGAGCTGCAGAGAGCAGCAGCTGAGTAAAGAGGCTTCACAGAGGGAGGATTGGAAAGGCTTCCCAGAGGGAGGGAGCTCCCTCTGTGTCGCTGGGTTGTCATGCCAACAGGACGCCAGATACAGGCGTCCTGCCCTGCCAGCGTTTAAATCAATAGTGTACCAAAAAAAAATTCTTGCATTTTGAGCATCGAAATCCCTCATAGGTCTTCCCACGCATAGCATAGGTTCTCTTGGCTGCCGTAACTAGGCCTGCACATCCCATTGTTCCGAGAAGGCATTTTTCTGGCTGTTCATGATCTTAATAATGTTGTTCAGCCAGTTGCTCGGCAGAAAGCAGTAGGCCAGCTTTCTGCCCACGGAGAGAGCGTGATACGCTCACAGTTGGTGGAGTCCACCATGGCCATGGGCATGGGGTCTAAGGGCTCCTGCCCACAGACGGAGCGGGATACGCCTGCGGTTTACTGCTGCGGGAATCCCGCAGAGATAACCAAAAAGTCCCTGATAGCGATTGCGGAAAAATGCGCATTTTTCTGCAGTGTCCGGGAGGTCTTCTTTAATACTATATTAATGGAGACCTCACACGGCGGAAAAACGCGCTAAAATACAGCATGCTGCAAATTCTTTTGATGTGGCGTAGATCCGCGGCAACATCATGCCGCTGCAGAAATCTCAGCCTAAAGGGGACCAGCGGCGATATCACATATGTGGGGTTTAGCTGAAATGTTTAATGTGCTTCATGAAAATAGGGGAAAGAAGAGCAAAAGAGGGTTTAAAAAAAAAAAAAAAGTGTTTTTATTGTACACTACTGATTTAGTAACTGGCAAAGCAGGACTTGTATCTGGCGCCATGACAACCCAGCGACACAGAGGGAGCTCCTTTCCTCTGTGAGGCCTTTCCAATGCTCCCTCTGTGAAGCCTCTCCATGGAGCTGCTGCTCTCTGCAGCTCCCTGAAGGTGGCTGAAGGTGTGTATAAAAGCAGCCAATCAGCAGCTAGCACAGAGCTCTGCGCACAGCAGTGAGGGTGTAGATGTGGCTGCCAATAAGAAGCTCTGGGCTTTCCCTTCACCTCAGCCCATCAGCCTAGTGGTGACAAGATATACCAAAAGAATACCGAAAACACGGTCGTGACATGAACCTTTATTCCAGGACAAATCACCCAAGGGGTAACACCTGAGAATCTCTGATTCTTATGAAATTTTACACATTTTTTCAACACTAGAATGTATATTAAAATATCAATTTTCAGATCCATCTGGTCATGACATGAGGTCAAGAAATCCAATTTTTCAAAGGTCACTGAGAACCATAGTTTTTGATCATTCATATCTCGGTAACTATAGGGCGTAGGAAGATGTGCAAGATGTCATTCTCTTCGTAATAATATATAGATTTAGACCATATTTTTCTGAACACTGTAATTCCAATACAAGGTAAAGTAAAACTGATTTTTTTTTTTAACTGAGCCACTCCACAAAGAAAACTGAAAAAATGTATATATACAAGAGGGTGCTGATAAGTCTTTGGCTTTGCGTTCTTTTTTTTGTTTCTATGGTAACGAATGTTACATGTGCCTTATGTGTCTAATATACGTTTTCAAATTTTTGTGTTGGTAGCTTATGACAACAGTGATCTAGGCACGCGGGAAAACAAAATGGCGGAGTCTAAGGCGATATTCACAGCAAATGAGAGCAGAGTTGAGATAAAATTCTTGTTTCTGCAAGGAAAGTCCGTGAAGGATTTTCATGGTGATATGTCGCAGACATTGGGGGATCAATGCCCTTCATATTCTGCAGTTAAGAACTGGGTTGTCAAATTTAAAATGGGCCACTTCAGCACCAATGATAAGGAACGTCCTGGACGACAGAGAGAGGTTGTTGTTCCGGAGATCGTCGATGCTGTGTACAACCTCATACTGGAGAATCGGCCAATTTCAGCTAAAGGAATAGCAGACATCATGGGGATTTCTGGTGAACGTGTTTGTGTCATTATCCATGAACATTTGAACATGAAGACGCTATCTGCAAAGTGGGCCCCCAAATGTTTGACAACAGATCAGAAAAGCATGCGAGTGAAAACTTCCCGGTCCATTTGTCAGCATTTCCGAACTGATAAGAACTTCCTGGATCGACTGGTCACTATTAGAGATGAGCGAGTATACTCGCTAAAGGCAATTGCTCGAGCGAGCATTGCCTTTATTGAGTACCTGCCCGCTCGAGATGAAAGGTTTGGGTGCTGGCGGTAGGCAGCGAGCTGCGGGAGATAGCGGAGCGGATCGGAGGGGAGATCTCTCTCTCCCCCCCCGCTCCCTCCTGCTGACAGCCACTACTCACCGCTCCCCCGCGCCGGCACCCGAACCTTTCATCTCGAGCGGCAGGTACTCAATAAAGGCAATGCTCGCTCGAGCAATTGCCTTTACCGAGTATACTCGCTCATCTCTAGTCACTATGGATGAGACCTGGATTTATTTGTATGACCCTGAAACCAAGGAGCAGTCAAAAGAGTTGAGGCACAGAGGTTCTCCTCACCCAGAGAAGTTTAGGGTGCAAAAATCAGCCACTAAGGTGATGGCGTCTGTGTTCTGGGATAAGGAGGGTGTGCTACTAGTGTACTACCTTCAAAATGGTTCCACCATCAAAGCAAGGTATTACATTGCACTTTTGGACCAATTGAAGGCAGCTCTGAAGGCCAAAAGGCGCGGCAAGCTGTCCAAAGGAATCTTGTTCCTGCAAGGAAACGTGTCCGCTCACACTGCACAAGCGACCACGGCAAAACTGGTGGAGCTAGGCTTCCAGCTGGTTGACCACCCACCTTATTCACCAGATCTAGCTCCCTCCGACTATCATCTGTTTCCAAACCTGAAGAAACACCTCAAGGGTACCAAATTTCACACCATTTCTGATACCATGGCTGCTACGGATGACTGGTTTGAGGCACAACCAAAATCCTTCTTTTTGCAAGGCTTACAGAACTTGGAATACCGATGTAAGACGTGTGTTGACATCAGTGGAGAGTATGTGGAATAAATGTAAAGTTTCATCTTCCTATCTTGTTTCTTTCTGGGTAAAGCCAAAGAGTTATCAGCAGACCCTCGTATATATATATATATATATATATATATATATATATATATATATATGCCCCATACACTGACATTTCTAACCACAACATTTCAGGAAGGCGTTCTTTGTAGCTTTTGAGAAAAAGAATTCTTGACCTCTTACTGACAATGAAATAACGAACCATTAATAATACGGATAGGTGATGGTGCTGTGGACTATCTATCTATCTATCTATCTGTCTGTCTGTCTGTCTGTCTGTCTGTCTATCTATCTATCTATCTATCTATCTATCTATCTATCTATCTATCTATCTATCTATCTATCTATCTATCTATCTATCTATCTATCTACAGGATACCTTTGTTGTTCCACAGTGTGTAAGGTTCTGCTTCTTTTGCTGTTTTTCCCCAGAGTATCAGTAACCAAGAACAAAAGTGTTAACAAGCATACAGTGTGGTCTGCAACACAGCAATAACCCCTTCCCGCTCCAGAACGTGAATTTACGTCCTGGAGCGTCGTAGTATGTATGAAGAGAGGTCGCGAGGCAACCTTTTTTCATACAGCGCGGGCATCAGCTGTTTATTACAGCTGACACCCGCGAGCAATAGCTGCAATCGGCCATGCGACCGATTGCTGCTATTAATCCTTTAAATGCCGCTGTCAATCCTGACAGCGGCATTTAAATCCCCCGAATGATGTTCGGGGGTCCCGTACGGCCCCCTCTGCGCTAAGATCAGGGGAGGCATATATTTATATTCCACAACACTTCTGCTTGATTCAACCCAAACAACCAATCACTGTGAATTAGCCAACCCAAACAACCAATTACTGTGAATCAGCCAACCCAAATAACCAATCAGGTTGTGAATCGAGCAGAAGTGTTGTGGAATATAGATATATGCTCGGGGGAGCCATACAGTGTCATGGCAGCTGGAGGCCTTCTGAAAGGCCACAGGGCTGCCTTAGGAGAATGCCTATCAAGTCATCCCCGTGGGGCGGCTTGATAGACTGCCTGTCAAATCGCAGTATGACGTAATGCTATAGCATTACGTCATACTGCAGGAGCGATCAAAGCATCGCATGTTGAAGTCCCCCAGGGGGGCTTAAACGAAAAGTGAAAGTGAAATCAATAAAGTTTTATTAATTGTATAAAAAAAAAGTAAACAAATTTATATCACCCTCCTTTTGCCATATCTATAATTAAAAAATCTAAATCCTAAAAGAAAAATACATATTTGGTATCGCCGCATCCGTAAAAATCCGATCTATCAAAGTAGTGCATTACTTACCCTGTATGGTGAACGTTGTCCACAGAAAAAAATAAAGAACGCCACAAATGCACTTTTTCAGTCACCCTGTCTCCCAGAAAAAACGCCATCAAAAGCGATCAAAAAGTCATATGTATTCCAAATTGATACGAACGTAAACTACAGGACATCCCGGAAAAAATGAGCCCCTGCACAACTATGTCAATGAAAAAATAAAAAAGTTATTGCACTCAGAAGATGGCGGCAGAAAATAACTTAAAAAAATTAAATGTCTTTGAAAAAAAAAGAGTAGTACAGTAATAAAAAAAAACCCGATGTATGTTTGGTATCGTAGTAATCGTATTGACCCATAGAATAAAGTTTTCATGTCATTTGTGTTTCAATTTGTGTGCAGTAGAAACAAAACGCACTGAAAGATGGTGTAATGTCGGGTTTTTTTTTTCATTTTAAATTTTTTTAAAGTTTTTCAGTACATTATATGGTACAGTAAATAGCACCATTGAAAAATACAACTCGTAGTAATCCGATCAGATAGCAACCGGTGAGGTCAACTTGGGGGCCTCCACCTGGACACCTCCGCTGCTCCCCCCCCTTCTTTCCTCCCCCACTCCATCCTCCCCACTATCCCTTGTCTGTCTATTTAACAAATCACACCAAAAACAAGTTCGTTGGCTTTCACCGAGATTTAATTGTTCTCACAGCAAGTTACATGTGTGGAACCTCACGACATCACTGTTGTCTCTTTTTGTAACAATTTACTTGTATTGTTAAAATTTAATAAAATATATTGAAAAGAAAAATACAACTCGTCCTGTAAAAAACAAGCCCTCATACAGCAACGTCGATGGATAAATAAAGGAGTTACGATTTTTTCAAAAGGGGGAGGAAAAACCGAATATAAAAGGGGGGGGGGGGGGGGAGCCACGTAATTAAGGGGTTAAAAAGAAGAATGAAGAAAGTCAGTGCCAGAAAAAATCTGTATTAAGGGTGAATACTAGAGATGAGCGAACGTACTCGTCCGAGCTTGATATTCGTGCGAATATTAGGGTGTTCGGGATGCTCGTTACTCGTAACGAGTACCACGCGGTGTTCCGGTTACTTTCAGTTTCCTCTCTGAGACGTTAGCGCACTTTTCTGGCCAA
Source organism: Eleutherodactylus coqui (assembly GCF_035609145.1). NCBI lineage: Eukaryota > Metazoa > Chordata > Amphibia > Anura > Eleutherodactylidae > Eleutherodactylus > Eleutherodactylus coqui. The sequence continues at coordinate 195,826,719 of NC_089837.1, forward strand.
TTGAAAGACAGGGAAGGCATTACAACTTCCCCCTGTGACGTTCAAGCCCTATACCACCCCCCTGCTGTGAGTGGCTGGGGCGATCAGATGTCACCCGAGTATATAAATCGGCCCCTCCCGCGGCTCACCACACATGCCTTGTGACTTAGCTGAGGGAAAGTACTATCGTGCTGGTGCTGCTGTAGGGAGAGCGTTAGGAGTCAGTGTAGGCTTCAAGAACCCCAACGGCCCTTCTCAGGGCCACATCTACTAGTGTGCAGTACTGTGTTAGCACAGTATTATTTTTTTTTTTGTCCAAAATTGGATCTGCAGAGCATTGCGCCCTGCAATAGGGACAGAAGTGGGGGTTAGGCAGGGAGAGTGTTAGGAGTTAGTGTAGGCTTCAAGAACCCCAACGGTCCTTTCTAGGGCCACATCTATCCGTGTGCAGTACTGTCCAGGCTGCTGTTAGCAGTGTTGCATATTTTTTTTTTTCTCAAAACCGGCTGTGCAGACCATTGCACCCGGCATTAATACTACAGGGATAGAATTGTGTAGGCAGGGCCAGAAGACATTTATTATTCATTGAATACACGCAGTGGGGTCTTCCCTTTGCTAAAAAGGAAAAAAATTATATTTGGCCAGCCTGTGTCAGTCCTAAGGTCTCCGTGTACGTGTGTGCTGCGTGTACAACGTACAAAAATCAGACGCAACCAGCTACGCTTTACTGCAGCCTAGCGCCATTGTCTTTCCTGACTGGCAAATACCTGCTCTGCTAGAGTTAATAACTCTGCTACACTATAGTTGTGTGACACTTTTTGAGGGCCACACCACAGATATTAAACTTCTTGTTCATTGAATATACGCAGTGGGGTCTTCCCTAAGCTAAAAAGGAAAAGAAATTATATTTGGCCTGCCTGTGTCAGTCCTAAGGTCTGCGTGTACGTGTGTGCTGCGTGTACAACGTACAAAAATCAGACGCAACCAGCTATGCTTTACTGCAGCCTAGCGCCATTGTCTTTCCTGACTGGCAAATACCTGCTCTGCTAGAGTTAATAACTCTGCTACACTATAGTTGTGTGACACTTTTTGAGGGCCACACCACAGATATTAAACTTCTTGTTCATTGAATATACGCAGTGGGGTCTTCCCTAAGCTAAAAAGGAAGAGAAATTATATTTGGCCTGCCTGTGTCAGTCCTAAGGTCTGCGTGTACGTGTGTGCTGCGTGTACAACGTACAAAAATCAGACGCAACCAGCTACGCTTTACTGCAGCCTAGCGCCATTGTCTTTCCTGACTGGCAAATACCTGCTCTGCTAGAGTTAATAACTCTGCTACACTATAGTTGTGTGACAATTTTTGAGGGCCACACCACAGATATTAAACTTCTTGTTCATTGAATATACGCAGTGGGGTCTTCCCTTTGCAAAAAAGCGAAAACATTATATTTGGCCTGCAGGCTTGCGCCAATTTATTTCCTGCCTGGGAAATCAAATCACTGGTAATACAGCATGCTGAGGGGTAGGGGTAAGCCTAGAGGACGTGGACGTGGACGTGGCCGAGGACGCGGAGGGCCAAGTGAGGGTGTGGGCACAGGCCGAGCTCCTGATCCATGTGTGTCGCAGCCGACTGCTGCGCGATTAGGAGAGAGGCACGTTTCTGGCGTCCCCACATTCATCGCCCAATTAATGGGTCCACGCGGGAGACCTTTATTAGAAAATGAGCAGTGTGAGCAGGTCCTGTCCTGGATGGCAGAAAGTGCTTCGAGCAAGCTATCATCCACCCACAGTTCTGCGCCGTCCAGTGCTGCAAATCCGAATCCTCTGTCTGCTGCTCCTCCTTCCTCCCAGCCTCCTCACTCCACTACAATGACACCTGCTCAGGAGCGGGAACACTCCCAGGAACTGTTCTCGGGCCCCTGCTTAGATTGGGCAGCAGCGGGTCCTCTCCCACCAGAGGAGTTTATCGTCACTGATGCCCAACCATTCGAAAGTTCCCGGGGTCCGGGGGAAGAGGCTGGGGACTTCCGCCAACTGTCTCAAGAACTTTCTGTGGGTGAGGAGGACGATGACGATGAGACACAGTTGTCTTGCAGTGAGGTAGTAGTAAGGGCAGTAAGTCCAAGGGAGCAGCGCACAGAGGATTTGGAGGAAGAGCAGCAGGACGATGAGGTGAATGACCCCACCTGGTGTGCAACGCCTACTCAGGACAGGTCTTCAGAGGGGGAGGCAAGGGCATCAGCAGGGCAGGTTGCAAGAGGCAGTGCGGTGGCCAGGGGTAGAGGCAGGGCCAGACCGAATAATCCACCAAGTGTTTCCCAAAGCACACCCTCGCGCCATGCCACCCTGCAGAGGCCGAGGTGCTAAAGGTCTGGCAGTTTTTCACAGAGACGCCTGACGACCGACGAACAGTGGTGTGCAACCTTTGTCGCGCCAAGATCAGCCGGGGAGCCACCACCAACAGCCTGACCACCACCAGCATGCGCAGACATATGATGGCCAAGCACCCCACAAGGTGGGACGAAGGCCGTTCACCGCCTCCGGTTTGCACCGCTGCCTCTCCCCCTGTGCCTCAACCTGCCACTGAGATCCAACCTCCCTCTCAGGACACAGGCACAACCGTCTCATGGCCTGCACCCACAGCCTCACCTCCGCTGTCCTCGGCCCCATCCGCATGTCTCGTACCGCACAGTCCAGCCGTCGCTAGCGCAAGTGTTGGAGCGCAAGCGCAAGTACGCCACCACGCACCCGCACGCTCAATCGTTAACCGTCCACATAGCCAAATTTATCAGCCTTGAGATGCTGCCGTATAGGGTTGTGGAAACGGAGTCCTTCAAAGCTATGATGGCGGCGGCGGCCCCGCGCTACTCAGTTCGCAGTCGCCACTACTTTTCCCGATGTGCCGTCCCAGCCCTGCACGACCACGTCTCCCGCAACATTGTACGCGCCCTCACCAATGCGGTTAGTGGCAAGGTCCACTTAACTATGGACACGTGGACAAGCACAGGCGGGCAGGGCCACTACATCTCCCTGACGGCACATTGGGTGAATTTAGTGGAGGCTGGGACAGAGTCAGAGCCTGGGACCGCTCACGTCCTACCCACCCCCAGAATTGCGGGCCCCAGCTCGGTGGTGGTATCTGCGGCGGTGTATGCTTCTTCCACTAAAGCACCCTCCTCCTCCTCCTCCTCCTCAACCTCTGTCTCGCAATCTAGATGTGTCAGCAGCAGCAGGACGTCGCCAGCAGTCGGTGTCGCGTGGCAGCACAGCGGTGGGCAAGCGTCAGCAGGCCGTGCTGAAACTACTCAGCTTAGGAGATAGGAGGCACACGGCCCACGAACTGGTGCAGGGTCTGACAGAGCAGACGGACCGTTGGCTTGCGCCGCTGAGCCTCCAACCGGGCATGGTCGTGTGTGACAACGGGCGTAACCTGGTGGCGGCTCTGCAGCTCGGCAGCCTCATGCACGTGCCATGCCTGGCCCACGTCTTTAATTTGGTGGTTCAGCGCTTTCTGAAAAGCTACCCATGCTTGTCAGACCTGCTCGTAAAGGTGCGCCGGCTCTGCGCACATTTCCGCAAGTCCCACACGGACGCTGCCACCCTGCGCACCCTGCAACATCGCTTTAATCTGCCAGTGCACCGACTGCTGTGCGACGTGCCCACACGGTGGAACTCTACGCTCCACATGTTGGCTAGGCTCTATGAGCAGCGTAGAGCTATAGTGCAATACCAACTCCAACATGGGCGGCGCAGTGGGAGTCAGCCTCCTCAATTCTTTTCAGAAGAGTGGGCCTGGTTGGCAGACATCTGCCAGGTCCTTCGAAACTTTGATCAGTCTACCCAGGTGGTGAGCGGCGATGCTGCAATCATTAGCGTCACCATTCCTCTGCTATGCATCTTGAGAAGTTCCCTGCAAAGCATAAAGGCAGCCGCTTTGCGCTCGGAAACAGAGCCGGGGGAAGACAGTATGTCGCTGGATAGTCAGAGCACCCTCCTGTCTATATCTCAGCGCGTTCAGGAGGAGGAGGAGGAGGATGAGGAGGATGAGGAGGAGGGGGAAGAGACAGCTTGGCCCACTGCTGACGGTACCCATGCTGGTTGCCTGTCATCATTTCAGCGTGTATGGCCTGAGGAGGAGGATCCTGAAAGTGATCTTCCTAGTGCGGACAGCCATGTGTTGCGTACAGGTACCCTGGCACACATGGCTGACTTTATGTTAGGATGCCTTTCTCGTGACCCTCGCATTCAACGCATTCTGGCCACTACGGATTACTGGGTGTACACACTGCTCGACCCACGCTATAAGGAGAACCTTCCCAGTCTCATTCCCGAAGAGGAAAGGGGTTCGAGAGTGTTGCTATACCACAGGACCCTGGCGGACAAGCTGATGGTAAAATTCCCATCCGACAGCGCTAGTGGCAGAAGGCGCAGTTCCGAGGGCCATGTAGCAGGGGAGGTGCGTAGATCGAGCAGCATGTACAGCCCAGACAGTGCAACAGTCTTTAAGGGCCTGGCCAGCTTTATGGCTCCCCAGCAAGACTGTGTCACCGCTCCCCAGTCAAGGCTGAGTCGGCGGGAGCACTGTAAAAGGATGGTGAGGGAGTACGTAGCCGATCGCACGACCGTCCTCCGTGACGCCTCTGCCCCCTACAACTACTGGGTGTCGAAGCTTGACACGTGGCCTGAAATAGCGCTGTATGCCCTGGAGGTGCTTGCTTGTCCTGCGGCTAGCGTCTTGTCGGAGAGGGTGTTTAGTGCGGCTGGGGGAATCATCACAGATAAGCGTACCCGCCTGTCAACCGACAGTGCCGACAGGCTAACACTCATCAAGATGAACAAAGCCTGGATTTCCCCAGACTTCTCTTCTCCACCAGCGGACAGCAGCGATACGTAAGCAATACGTAGGCTACACCCGCGGATGGAAGCTACGTTCTCTCTCACCATCCAAAACGGGGACATTTCTGCTTCATCAATCTGTGTCTAATATTCCTCCTCCTCCTCCTCCTGCTCCTCCTCCTGAAACCTCACGTTATCACGCTGAACGGGCAATTTTTCTTAGGGCCACAAGGCTCACTCATAATTTTTCTAAACAATTTTTAGATGTTTCAATGCTCTGAAAAGCGTTGGAACTTTAACTTGAACCAATTTTTCGTTAAACTGGGCTGCCTCCAGGCCTAGTTACCACTTAAGCCACATTAACCAAAGCGATTAATGGGTTTCACCTGCCCTGTTGGTTGGCCATGGCCAATTTTTTTCAGGTACATTAGTACTGTTGATACAGCAATTTTTGTGGGCCCTCGCCTACAGTGTAATCAAATAATTTTTAGCCCACCTGCATTAAGCACGACATTACTACCTCAGCTGTGTTGGGCAATGCAATGGGATATTTCTATGTACCGCCGGTGGGTTCCAGGGAGCCACCCATGCTGTAGGTGCACACGGAGTTTTTACTACATCTGTACACTTGAAAAGAACCCCAGTCTGACTGGGGCATGCAGTGTGGGCCGAAGCCCACCTGCATTAAGCACGACATTACTACCTCAGCTGTGTTGGGCAATGCAATGGGATATTTCTATGTACCGCCGGTGGCTTCCTGGCACCCACCCCTGCTGTGGGTCCACAGGGAATTATAAATGCATCTGTGTCCACTTGTAAAGAACCCCAGTCTGACTGGGGCATGCAGTGTGGGCCGAAGCCCACCTGCATTAAGCACGACATTACTACCTCAGCTGTGTTGGGCAATGCAATGGGATATTTCTATGTACCGCCGGTGGCTTCCTGGCACCCACCCCTGCTGTGGGTCCACAGGGAATTATAAATGCATCTGTTTCCACTTGTAAAGAACCCCAGTCAGACTGGGGCATGCAGTGTGGGTCGAAGCCCACCTGCATTAAGCACGACATTACTACCTCAGCTGTGTTGGGCACTGCAATGGGATATTTTTATGTACCGCCGGTGGGTTCCAGGAAGCCACCCATGCTGTCGGTCGACAGGGACTTCACAATAGGGAGTTGTACCTGCCTGTGTCTATGAATTAAAAAGCCCGGTCTGACTGGGGCATGCAGAGACACCTTGACAGAATGAATAGTGTGTGACACATAGGTTCCCCATTGCTATGCCCACGTGTGCAGCTCCTGATGGCGGTGGCACAGGATTCTATTTCTCATTGCTTCTGTACAGCATTGTGGGCTATCGCCCCGCCCCTTTTAAAGAGGGTCGCTGCCTAGCCGTGCCAACCCCTCTGCAGTGTGTGCCTGCGGTTCCTCCTCATGGCAGACGCACTTCTAAATAGACATGAGGGTGGTGAGGCATTAGGGCAGCTGAAGGCTGCGCAGGGACACTTTGGTGTGCGCTGTGGGGGGGAGGGGGGGCGGTTGGGCAGCATGTAACCCAGGAGACGTGGCAGTGGAGTGTCATGCAGGCAGTGATTGTGCTTTGTTGGAGGTAGTGTGGTGCTTAGCTAAGGTATGCCATGCTAATGAGGGCTTTTCAGAAGTAAAAGTTTTTGGGAGGGGGGGGGGCCCACTCTTGCCGCTATTGTGGCTTAATAGTGGGACCTGTGAACTTGAGATGCAGCCCAACATGTAGCCCCTCGCCTGCCCTATCCGTTGCTGTGTCGTTCCCATCACTTTCTTGAATTGCCCAGATTTTCACACAAGGAAACCTTAGCGAGCATCGGCGAAATAGAAAAATGCTCGGGTCGCCCATTGACTTCAATGGGGTTCGTTACTCGAAACGAACCCTCGAGCATCGCGAAAAGTTCGTCCCGAATAACGAGCACCCGAGCATTTTGGTGCTCGCTCATCTCTAGTGAATACCCACTTGCATTTTTCTAGCGCGTTTTTTTCGCGCAATATCGCAGCACTTTTTTCACGTGATTGTCAATGGGACTTTCTAATGTTAAAAACGTATCGCACAAAAATTGCAAAGCAACAACTTGCGATGTGTTTTTAACATTAGAAAGACCCACTGACAAAACAGTGCGAGAAAAACGCAAGTTTGCAGGAGCCCTAAGGAAGATAAAAGATGAAGCAAAGGAAATATTGCATTCTAACACAGGCAAGTCCTATGAATATCTAGAGGATATATACATCCCATGCCAATTGGTGGCTAAAGAATTTTGTTCACCACGTAAAAGCTTGCTTCAATCCATTTAAAAGCCATGCTGTCTGAATAAAATCTCTGAAAGTGCTAAGCTTGGCTCTACATGAGAAACTGATGTGCCAGGTAAAAATCTCTGCATAATATGCCATAAGAACATGATATGGATGAAGAACATTGACCCGAGGAAGAGCCGGGGTATCGTGCGTAGTGACAATCATCTGAAGCCGGATCATCATTGTCACCATCAGCACCTGATTTGGTTTTGTCCCCACGAGATGCTCAGATATTACTGTTACAGTGAAGCCAGTTATAACCTCGCTGGATGACACACCTGTAAAACTGAAAGGACTTTCTGAATCACAGAAGAAAACTAAAGAGAAAAATAAATGACAGGATCTTTAAAAACAAAATTTCAACAGAGTTATGATTGATCTGATGAGGAAGATGAAAATTTCAAATGCAGGAAGTTGGATGACTTGAAAGCATATGCAAATGTACATCACAAACTAAAAGAAAAGTTCAATTTGGAATCCTGATACCAAGAAAAATTGATTTTTACCTTACCTCCATTTAGGATAAAATAACAATGGAAGAATTTAGTGCAACAAATTACTTAGTAGAACGCAGTACGAAACTTGTGAAACATGATGTACTATCCTTGAGGCCGAAAATGTACAAAGGAAAAGCTTTGGCTTAAGAAACAGTTGACAAAATCATTGGAAAATATGAAAATGATGAGGGCAGTTGTATCATGCTAGGGTAAAAAGACTGTAAGGCCTGCTTCACACGGGCGATAAAGCCGCGTTGCGACAATGCTACAAATCACATGTATGTGAATCCCATGTTTTCCTATGGGTTCCTTAACATGTGCGATGTTTTGTAGCATGCAACAACCCGACACAAAAACCTCGCAGGCCCGGCGATATGCCAATGACTCGTGAGGTTTAGCAGCTCATGTTTCCCTATGTTGTATCGCACAAAAATGCAATTTTCATGCGATGCAACTTTGACTGTAGGAAATCCTACTGTCAAAGCCTAAACTAAGCCCTGGCTGCAGGAAAAAAAACACATACATGACTTTAGAAATGCTGTCCGACGCTGCTACAGCTTCTTCTCGAACCCCGGCACTGTTTCTCTTCATCTCTTCTGCCGGGGATTGAAAAATCCCTGCCTCCTGGAAGCGGTAGGTGTGATTGTCTGACGCTTAGCCAATCACAGCCAGCGCTCAATGAACCAATCACAGCCATTCATCAAGTGCTGGCTGTGATTGGCTAAGCGTCAGCCAATCACGGCCACCGCTTCCACAAGGCGGAGATTTTTCAATCCTCGGCCAGAAGAGATGAAGAAGAAGACGGTCCGGGACTGAGAAGAAGCTTCAGCGGAACCCAGCAGAGCGCTTCTAGGTGATGTATACTTTTTTTCCCCCTGCAGCTACGGCATATTCCCCCCCCCCCCCCGAAAATCCTCGCATAAGTCGTGCATTTGTGTAGCGCTACAAAATTGCAGTATCAAGCCTCGCTTCCAGGAAGAAATGCTCTGTCAAGGACCGTAACACTGGCAGTAGGTGGGTGTTAAACATAATAGTGACCCACCCTAGCAGTAATAGTGACCCCCCCCACAGCGGCCCCCAGTATCACAGTGACCCCCCCCCCCCCACAGCAGCCCCCAGTATCACAGTGATATCCCAAAGAGGCCCCCAGTATTAGTAGGGCTACTCCACAGCTGCCCACAGTAATAATAGTGACAACCCACAGTGGCCCCCGGTAATAATCGTGACCCCCCCCACAGCGGCCCCCGGTATCACAGTGACCCACAGCGGCCCCCAGTATCACAGTGACATCCCACAGCGGCCCACAGTAATAATAGTGACAACCCACAGCGGCCCCAGTATCACAGTGATATCCCAAAGAGGCCCCCAGTATTAATAGGGCTACTCCACAGCGGCCCACAGTAATAATAGTGACAACCCACAATGGCCCCCGGTAATAATAGTGACCCCCCCACAGCGGCCCCCGGTATCACAGTGACCCACAGCGGCCCCAGTATCACAGTGATATCCCAAAGAGGCCCCCAATATTAATAGGGCTACTCCACAGCGGCCCACAGTAATAATAGTGACAACCCACAATGGCCCCTGGTAATAATAGTGACCCCCCCCCCACAGCGGCCCCCGGTATCACAGTGACCCACAGCGGCCCCCAGTATCACAGTGACATCCCACAGTGATAATAGTGACAACCCACAGCGGCCCCAGTATCACAGTGACCCCCCCCCCACAATGGCCCCTAGGATCACAGCGAACCCCCCTCCACAGCGGCCCCAAGTGTCACAGTGACACCCCCCCACAGCGGCCCCCAGTATCACAGTGATCCCCCCACAGCGGCCCCCAGTATCGCAGTGACACCCCACAGCGGCCCGCAGTATAATAATGACACCTCTCACTGTAGCCCCCAGTATCACAGTGACACCCCACAGCGGCCCCCAGTAATAATAGTGACACCCCACAGCGGCCCACAGTAATAATAGTGACACCCCACAGCGGCCCCCAGTAGCAATAGTGACACCCCACAGCAGCCCCCAGTAGCAATAGTCACACTCCATAGCAGCCCCCAGTAGCAATAGTGACATCCCACAGCTGCCTCAGTGTAATAGTGACATCCCACAGCAGCCCCTAGTATCACAGTGACACACCCCACAGCACCCTCCAGTATCACAGTGACCCCCCCCTACAGCGTCCCTGAGTATCAAAGTGACCCCCCACAGCGACCCCTAGTATTACAGTGGCTTCTCCCCACAGCGGCCCCCTGTATCACAGTGCCCACCCCCTTACTAAAATAAAGTAGAGGTGGCAGCATCAATTGATGCAAAAGATCCAAAAGAAGTTTATTCTCCCATAATGAGCGGATATAGTGATACTTTATTTTACTGGAATTCTGGGACTTTGCCCACGTCCCGGTGGCTACTGCATCGCATGTATGTCCTGCCCCTGTGGGGATTTGTAATAGTGCTGCTGGTGTTACATTATATTGGAGCCCCCCCACCCACCCCACAGTGGCCCCCAGTATCACAGTGACCCCCCCCACAGCGGCCCCCAGTATCACAGTGACCCCCCCCACAGCAGCCCCGCAGTATCACAGTGACTTCCCCCCCACAGCGGTCCCCAGTATCACAGTGACACCCCACAGTGGCCCTGCAGTATCACAGTGACACCCCACAGTGGCCCCCAGTAATAATAGTGACACCCCACAGCGGCCCCCAGTAATAATAGTGACACCCCACAGCAGCCCCTAGTAATAATAGTGACGCCCCACAGCGGCTCCTAGTAGCAATAGTGACACCCCACAGCAGCCCTCAGTAGCAATAGTGACACCCCACAGCGACCCCCAGTAGCAATAGTGACATCCCACAGCTGCCCCAGTGTAATAGTGACATCCCACAGTGCCCCCCCATCCCGAGACCCACATACTTACACCCTCCTCCTTATGTAAGCTCCACTCCTCCTCTGCCCGGCGCGCCCTTTAGCAGCGCTGATCGCAGGTGCACACTGAAGTCAGTGTGCTGCCGGACACCTCCTCCCCTGCTCTTGCGGAACCAAGTAGGAGACGTCGGGGGTGGGGGGAGTAGGATTCCGGCTGCACACTGACATCACAGTGTCCGCTGAGATCAGCACAGATAGCAGCGCTGCTGAGTGAATGCTGGCAGGGGAGTTGCGGCCCCTGCCAGTATTCATTAATGTGGTGAGCCGTGGACGCTGACGCGTGCCAGAAGGGAGGGCTCTGTGGCCGCCTCTGGCATGCGTGCCGTAGGTTCACCACCACTGATCTATGTGAATGGAGGTGAGGGCCAGAAGCAATGTACTGCCTACTCCACCTCCGATCACTGAGCCATCACCCGATAGTCGTTCCATGTAAAATGACCCTTAGCTACCATGTGTTTGTATATACATATGTAGCTAGGTGGGTGACACTAAGATATTTGCTTCTGGGGTGTTTTACTGTATTGGAATAGTGTCTAATTTTAGTAGATGGATTGCATATTTCTTCATGTATTGAAATATACTGCTGTACATTTACCATTTGTAATGTACTGTGATTTAGTGGGATACTGTTAACCCCTTAACGCTCCAGGATGTACAGGGCGACCTCTCTTCATACATTGCGGGCGTCAGCTGTTTATTACAGCTGACACCTGCGAGCAATAGCTGCAATCAGCTGCACGGCCAATCGGCACTATTAACCCTTTAAAATGCTCCGAACGATGTTTGGGGGTCCCGTATAGCGATTGCAGGGAGCCGCGTGGGTCTCATGGCAGCTGGGGGCCTTCTGAAAGGCCCCAGGGCTGTCATAGCAGAATGCCTATCAAGCCATTTCCGTGGGGTGGCGTGATAGACTGCCTGCCTGATCGCAGTGTGTGAACGTCATCCGAAACAAAAAAAAGAACACCAGAAATTAAACTACAGGACGTCTCACAAAAAATGAGCCCTCTGACAACTATGTCAATGGAAAGATGAAAACGTAATTGTGTGCAGAAGATGGCGGCAGAAAATAATTAAAAAAAATTAAATGTCTTTGAAAAGAAATAAAAGTAGTACAGCAAAAAAAAAAAAACAATACAAGTTTGGTATCGTAGTAATCGTACTGACCCATGGAATAAAGTTACCATGTCATTTTTGTTGCAGTTTGTGCTCAGTAGAAACAAGACGCACCGAAAGATGGCGAAATCTCGTCTTTTTTTTTTCATTTTACTCCACTTAAAATTTCTTAAAAGTTTTGCAGTACATTTTATGGTACTTTAAATAGCACCATTGAAAAATACAACTCATACCCCCAAAAACAAGCCCTCTTATAGCTACGTTGATGGATATATTAAGGAGTTACGATTTTTTAAAAGGGGAGGAAAAAACAAAAATGGAAAAAAAGGGGCCACGTCCTTAAGGGGTTAATAAACCTATATATTTTATTATGTCAAGATGTTGTGTGTCACTGCACTCACTATAAGGTAAAAGGTAACAATAAGGGAAAAGGAGGGAGCACTAGATAACCCCAAGTAATCCTAATGGTCTGGAACTATAATTAATACTTAAAGGGGTTTTCTGAATTAAAAAATAATAAAGAACAAAGCAAATAATTACTCAGCATACCTGATGAGGCCATTGAAGTGGGTGAAAAAAATTCCTGGTTCCTGTGATTCCAGGAGAGCCCTTTGTTATTGTTTATACTCTTTCTTCTGAGGGGCGGGTCTGTTTACTCTGCTATGCAGATTAGCTGTGCAGACTGTGTAGCTCCTCCCCCCAGACACTGCTCACAGGTCCTGTGCTTGTAAGCCACAGCCCTGAGCTCCACTAATAAACCATATCAAAAACATTTTATAGCACTGCTTTCGTCACACACTGTGTTTCCACTGCTCATTCTCTCTCCCTCACTGCCAGCGTAGTAAAACATCAGTGCATCAGGATAGAGGATAGTTTGCTGATCAGTGGGGTACTAACTGCTAAAACCCTCACTGATTCTAAGAACGGGGGCTCTGTATCTCCCTCTCTTCCCCACTGCGGGCTTACTGCACTCTCCACAGTGAGGAGAGGACTGAGTAGAGCAGCGATCGTGCAAGTGCATTCATTCTCAATGAGACTGCAGGATATAGCCAAGCAGCAAGTGCTCAATTATTTCCATCAGCTCCACTGAAAACAATGGAGCGCTGCATTCCTTCTGACGTCACTTCAGGGAGAGAAGAGACACCACAGTGACAGACAAAGGGTGACACGGGACCCCCTTTTTTAAAATCGGTGGGGGTCTTAGCAGTGAGACCCATGCTGATTAGCATGTTATTCCCTATCCTGTGGATAGGAAATAACTTCTGATTATGGTGCAACCCCTTAATGGTGTATTTTACATTGTAGTGTCTCATCTGACCGCGGGTCTACTACTCCCACAGCATAACAGGGATCTGTGAAGTGAGTGTAGAAGCTGGGGAGTAAAAAGAACTCATGGTTCTCATAGCAAACTGAGAATTTGCCCCCTCGAAAAAAAAAATTAATATATACACACGAGCGCAGACAACTTTTTGTATACTTCTAAACAATACAACTACCAGACAGTGTATTGAAATGCAGGCTCTACCCGGTGATAGTGATTATGGTGCAATTACCTTCCGTGATCACAGATGATGTGGTCTCTGTTTGGAGTTGCCTTTATTCATTTTTATTCTTTCGAGGTCCAGAATGTCAGTGAAATTTCTTTAAGTCATGACTTTCTTATCTACACTCTTCCCATCCTCTTGCTGCAACCCGTAATGACCTTCTCAATGTGCCCCTATAGTAATGCTGTGCCTGCTGTGGTCCTACTAAGTCAATGTTCTCCGCTGTGATGTCAATTGCTTTGTGACCCCCTATGTGACTACAGTTTCTGTAGGATTCCCTGCGGTGGTGCCAATTCCTACAGGACCCTTTGCTGTTGCCACAATTCTAATAGGACCCCTCTGGGGTCATAGTTCCTATAGGACCCTCTCCAAGCCCTAGAACAAGAAGCTTTTTCAAATGTAGTTACAATAGGTTGCAGTTTACTGTAAAAACTCATTCTTTCGTGGATGCCATACATAACAACATGTATACCATTAGTTAGTTCACCAGTTGTAATCTATGTTATGTATTGCATAGTGCAGACTGCAGACACATTGCGATATCTGCTATATTCTGGATGCACTTCAAGGAGACTGAAAGTTAGAACTGGTGAATATGTCTGTGATGCTACTAATGCTTTAACACATAATCCCTCCAATGTCTCTTGACATTTCAATCTTGTATATAAAGGAGATTTAACAGGTTTTTTTTGATACGGCATAGAATAAATTAATAGACCTGCTCATGGTGGCAACTGAAGGAGAAGGTTACTCAGTAGGGAGGCGTTCTGGATTCTTAAGCTTAATACTTCCTATCCAAATGATTTAAATCATCACAGTAACATGATTCTTCATTAACATTTTTTGATATTTTATTTCTTTTTGTATTATGTTTCCGTGGGTTTTTGACAGTTTTCATTATTTTGTAATTTATTTTAATGATATCTAAATCATGTGATATGTGTGCCAGTGTTGGACATACATACCTCGTTCACCTTGGATGCCATATGCGGTCATGATTACGGGCATGTGGCCTGCAATGCGAAGACCGTTGCTTCCATCGTTTTGACGGAGCTCTTGCTTATAGCTGCATGTACGCTGCATACCATCAAACGTTTATGCTGTATTGAATAAAGCATGGATGTTTTGTCTACACATCATGCTGGATCTTTTCCGCTACTACGTTTCTTGGAGTCTTTGGATCCTAGCACAACTGAGTTTTTGTTTGGACTTAAATGAGTTTGGGCCACTGATCTAAAACTGTCAGTATACGAAGGATGATGCCCAACATCAAATACAATTGAGTCCTGCCTGGCCCAAAGTGCTTCTGAGCATAAACCCTGGCATGAAAGTGGGCAAAATACTACTTTTCTAATTATCTGAATAAGTAACTGTGGCTTTCAAAGGGTTCAATAGGTTTGGGCCAATGGGCTAACACTGTCAGCATACAGAGGGTGATGCACTGCCTCAAATACAGTTAAGTTTAGCCTGGCTCAAAGTGGTTCTAAACATAAAAGCTGTCATCAAAGTGGCCAGACAACCACTTTTTAATTATATGAATAAGTTACTAGATTTTTCAAAGGGTTTAATGGGTTTAGACCAATGATCTAACATTGCCACTACACAGAGAGTGATGCATTGCATCAAATATAGTTGAGTTCAGCCTGGTCCAAAGTGGTTCTGGGCATAAAAACTGGCATCAAAGTGGGCAAAGGGCACATTTACAGATTTCAATAAGTGTTGTTTTTGAAGGGTTAAATGAGTTTGGGCTAATAATCTAATATTGTCAACACACAATACTGTATCAAATATAGTTGCGTTTAGCCTAGCTCAAAGTGGTTCTGGGCATAAAAGTAGGCATCAAAGTGGGCAGACAGCTACTTTTTATACAATAATGATCACTAAGTGAGGGTCTGGGAGTGAAATGGCAATCAGGCTAATCAGTCTGCCATTTTGGAGTATCATACAGCTCGTCAACATGAAGTTATAGTTTTGGAGTGCTATCAGCATCAAGAGCCAATCATCTTTATTACACATCAAGGGCACATTGATGAGGTATTGAAGCTACTCACTTTACTGTATCTTTAGGGCATGCCCAATGCCATTTTGCAGCAAGATAGCACGCAGCACCACATAGTGATCAGCAGCAGGCATGCTCTGTAAGGTGTCCAGATGATTCCTTGGCCAGCATAATCTCAAGATCTTTTCCCAATCGAGAATCTAGGTTTCGAGACACGATTGGACATTGAGTGAATGCTTTCCTACAGCCTCGTAATGAAGATGAGCTGTGGACTATTGTCAATACCACATGGTCAACACTACCGCATGACTGATATCGAGCATTCATTGAATCAATGCCACGTCGTGTTAACTACTGCATTGACCAACATTGGTGGCCTTACTACCTAATAATCATCCTGTTTACTGGGATACAGGAGATGTGTCATTGTTTAAAATTAAAATCAATTGTTCAGAACTTAATTCTCTGTGTGTTGAATTTTGTCTCATTTTGAACATTTCTTCATGGGGTGGCTTTTTTTAGGCAGTGTATTTCCCTTTTTTTCCTGTACTTCCGAAAGTACTCCAGTTGATCAGGCAAAAAGAGATAGCAGTGATTCCTTTCTGGCCCTGAAAAATCTAGTTCCCACGCTTATTGACACTTTCTAAAGAAGAACACTAAAGACTGTCACTCAGAAACATGGTGTCACAGAATATACATATTTTCACCCTTAATTGCACAGACGAATGGTCCTATTGATCCACCACCCAATAGCAATCCATCCTTGTCTCCATATCCTAGTATGATTAATTTGTCAGTTATCTATCCAGACATTATTTCAAATGGGCCTACCAGTACACGTTCCAGTACAGAATCCACGGGCTCTTTTTTTTAGAACTACCGCCTCAGTTCATGAGATCACAACCATTAAACTACCACTCAATTACGACCCTTCCACTAATTAATAGCCCCAAATGGCAAACTATAACCCTTTTTTCCACCACCCACAGTTTCCACAAAAAAGAAAAAACAAAACAAAACAATGTAAAAGGGAAGCCAAAAAAACCTCTATGAGCCACTCTGTTGATTTTTTTTCATTTATTCTGTAACTAGCTCCCCAGTGTATATGTTGGCTAGTGTTTCCTTCTTTTAGTTTTTTCTTTTTATCTGAAGCTCCTTGAGCCCCTCTTAGGTGGGTGGTGATCTCACTTTTGAGTAGCTGAGATTTACTAGGGTTTATGTGTTCTCAGTTTCATATATCCATGAGTATAATCCTTGTGTGATGGACCCTACCACAGCAGCTCTTTAAAGGGTGGGGGCAAATTCCTACGGTATCACGGTTACTGCTAAGTCTTAGAGGCTCTTGTCACACAGTTATAATTAAGGAGATGATAGTTCAGCCTCCTGGCTGTATACTTAAGCTATGTAGCTTATTTAGATGATTATTGAATACAGATGGTAATGTCACTGTCCTGCTTGCAGGCAGAGATGGTACAGGCTCTTGCTGCTTATGTGACAAAGTATCATGGGATTGATAGCCCAGAACAGTAAAAGAGAAATCATGCAAAATCTCAGAATCAAGATGGTACTTGTGTCCGTTTGATGCTGAAATTCGTTATTCAATAAACAATTCCTTCTACATCATATTTAAGACAACCTGGATAGCTTCTGCATCAGCGGTGCCACTAAATCCTGTTTTTTCAGACTCTTTCTGTCATATCATCCTGCATTTTTCTGGACAAAATAGTGCAACATGCTGTGCTATCTTGTCCAGGAATTTGTGCTGGATCTGTGCTGAAAGCTCCAAACAGTGTACAAGTCTATCAAACTGTGCCAGATTTATCACAGATTGCGATAAGCCCGAAGCAGTTTCTGCTGTCTGGTTTAGTTTTATACTGTCTAAGACACTATTAATAAATCTGCTTTAGGCTTATTTTACAAGAGTGTATTATGGGTGCATTTATGTACCAGTAAGACAGACGAGTGTTCTGGTCCAACCACAGAATCTATGGTGCTCTGAGTTGGACTCAGGAGACCCGCGGTGGGGCCAGGACACTCATCTGTATTACAGGGCACATAAATGTGATATTGACCTCACTATGTATTGTGATTACCCCTTCTGCCAATGGCTGCACAGAAGGGATTATGAGTAGAGATGAGCGAACGTACTCGGATAAGCACTACTCGTCCGAGTAATGTGCTTTATCCGAGTACCTCCCCGCTCGTCCTGAAAGATTCGGGACGCGCTGCGGAGCGGGGAGCTGCAGGGGAGAGCGGGGAGGAACGGAGGGGAGATCTTTCTCTCCTTCTCTCCCGCCCGCTCTGCCCCGCTCCCCGCTGCGACTCACCTGTCAGCAGCGGAGCGCCCCGAATCTTTCAGGACGAGCGGAGAGATACTCGGATAAAGCACATTACTCGGACGAGTAGTGCTTATCCGAGTACGTTCGCTCCTCTCTAATTATGAGTCATTGATAGCTGCCAGTCAGTAAAATTTAATATGTAATTGTTATCTCTAGGGAGAATTGTAAAGTTGAAAGGATGGCAGGTGGAGACAACATTCTTGTAGCACAACAACTTTACTGTACATATTTCGATTTGTCCATTCTGTAGGAGGGCATTGTACACTTTAATGCTACTTTTAAAATGGGTCACAGCATATAAGACACCTTACAACTTTAACCTTTTCCAATCCACTGTCTGACCTCTTACTACAATCTTATTGAAGCCGGCTGCTCTGTTGTCGGGCCTCTCCGGCATGTAACATACTGCAGAACTGGCTCTAGCCAGCAGGTGGCACCATTGTATAATGGCAGAAAGAGAAAGCCTCCTCGGAAATGCTGATTCCAAAATTGGATTGCAAAGGGTTAAAGATTTTTGACATATCTACATAATGTCCTATAGACCCAAGGGAGGACATCCATAATACAGGTGTGTTGTCAAAGGGGGTGTCCTGACTTGGAGTCTCTTCCATAGAAGCTGTATTTCACTCAACAAGGGCATCATCCCTCCTGCAGTTCTATGGCCGAATTACGTGCTCCTATTGACCTGTCTGAACTAACCTTGATGAAGCTGTCTTCTGTTGATGATGTGATTGACAGCTTGTTCATCATTATCTGTAGCCATGTTAGCTGGTTACACAGCTGCAGGGATAGAGATTATTTTCTCTCCTTCTACACGCTTTGCTCTGCTCCATGTCATTCCCCAGTGGCTTATATTTTTGAGAGCGCTTTCTGCATGGTGCTGCCGCAGCGGCAACCATCTCCTAGTTATTGCAGCCAGGGTGACTGTCACTCATCTCCAACTGGGGCATCTGTCCAGGACTGGTCTACTGGCATGGTTTGATGCCCTATTCCTAGTTAATGACCAGGAACTCTACTCTTACCTGCTGCAGCAGGGTTCTACACAAGACCCCCTGCAAGAGGTCCAACTTGAATTCCCAGTAGTGGGATGTTATCACTTCTCGGCGCATGTTCACACTCTTCAAGATGGTGCAGACTGGCACTTAGAACAGTGCCCCTCCCACTGTCCGCAGAGCAAGTGACATGTTAGGTACATCACTCCTTATGTCATACAAGGGTGTGACACCTTAACTATGCTTTGCCAGGAGAGGCAGAGCACATATCCAATGAATGGGTGACGAGTTAGCCGCGTCACCACTTGCAACATCAAAATGGACTGGGTCCCCCCCTCTTTCTCTTGTTAGAGTAGCAGTGCTTTGCTTTGCACCTTCCCTGTGACTAGTTCCTCTACTTCCTTATAGAAGGGTTTTATCAGCTCATTTTACATAGCTGGGGTGAAAAGGCAATGCTTTGTCATACAGTTTGATCTACAGTGTCACTTAGCGAAAGGGAGGCTTAGATTGGGGAGCGACTGGTACCCAATTTTCCGAGACTCTGCATGTCTACTGGACGAGCAACCATCACCTTCTGCCACAACTCTACAGCCATCCGCCTAGCCCTGTCCCCAATATCACTGAGATTGCAAGCTTGAAGTCACTAGAATACAGGCTGATTTATACTCCGCTTTCCCGGACTTCTGCATACATACGAAGCGAAAGCTCAAATCACGATCTGATTGTTCTAATATGCTCCAGAGCTCTACAATGCCCATGCAGATACAATTAAATGCTGCCACCACCAGTTTCGTATCAGTAAACTGGAACCTGATGCTAATTACCTACAAGTATATCTTTAGAGATATGGTTTTGTGTTAACATGGATGTAGTACACTAATTAATTGAAAGTTTAATTCTAAAAAGTAGCAGTGTTTATTTACAGAAAAATCCAAAAATAATATTATAAGATAATAGGCAAGAGACACATATGATATTCACAGACAGTAAAATAAAAGGGTTTACAATAAGAGTGTTACCATTCTTTGTGTGGAGGCTCACAGAATTTCCAGACAGTCCTCATGCATAGTGGATGCCAAATGACTGACAATTTGGGCCCTGTGGGGTCCCACATTATAAGGATCTCTCAGTACACACCTTCTCCCCGCCCCCTCTGAGGTCACACAGAGAAGGGAGGGTTGGATTTGTAGGAACTCTGAAAAATCATCTATATATATAAAATTGAATGTGTGTCTGTCTGTGTGTCTGTCTGTGTGTGTCTGTTTGTCCTTTATGCGCTACTACACCATTCATCCGATCGCCATGAAACTTTGGGAAGTTGTTGAGTACACTCCTGGGAAGATTATAGGCATAGTACATTTATGCTATGATAAATGGCGCGCGTGCGAGCGTCGTCGACAGTTACCCCCCCCCCCACGTAGATCGTTCGATTTCCATCATTGCCACTAATTCTCTCACTTCCTGATATTGTAGAAACATGAAATTTGGCATGAGCATTGATTATGTCATAAATAGGAAAAGTTAATGGGTCCCAACTCAATTATTCAATTCTAAACGACAAAGAATTAGCGTCCAAATTTTACGTACGGAATCTAATTTTCACACTTCCCAATGTCATAGAAACTTGAAATTTGGCACGAGCATTGATTATGTCATAAATAGGAAAAGCTAATGGGTCCCAACTCGATTATTCAATTCTAAGTGCCAAAGAATTAGCGTCCAAATTTTACGTACGGAATCTAATTTTCTCACCTCCCAATGTCATAGAAACTTGAAATTTGGCACGAGCATTGATTATGTCATAAATGGGTAAAGTTAATGGGTCCCAACTCGATTATTCAATTCTAAGCGCCAAAGAATTAGCGTCCAAATTTTACATACGGAATCTAATTTTCTCACCTCCCAATGTCATAGAAACTTGAAATTTGGCACGAGCATTGATTATGTCATAAATAGGAAAAGTTAATAGATCCCAACTCGATTATTCAATTCTAAGCGCCAAGGAATTAGCGTCCAAATTTTACATACGGAATCTAATTTTCTCACCTCCCAATGTCATAGAAACTTGAAATTTGGCACGAGCATTGATTATGTCATAAATAGGAAAAGTTAATAGGTCCCAACTCGATTATTCAATTCTAAGCGCAAAATAATTAGCGTCCAAATTTTACGTACAGAATCTAATTCTCTCACTTCCTGATGTCATCTATATATATAAAAAGGAATGTATGTCTGTCTGTCTGTCCTTTTTGTGCTACTACACCATTCATCTAATCGCCATGAAACTTTGGGAAGTTGTTGAGTACATTCCTGGGAAGATTACTGGCATAGTACAACTATCCTACGATAGGTGGCGCGCGTGCGAGCATCGTCGACAGTTATGCCCCTCAGACAAAGATCATTTGATTTCCATCTCAAGCACAAAAGCAAAAGGCATTACGAGCAACGGGATGCGTGTTCAACTACAAAATGATGCATCCGCTGAACGTTTCGCAAGACAATTGCTGGATATTGAGAATGCTGAGGTAAAATGAAAGCTGTGCTGTGATTGGTTGCAATTTCTTAAACTGCTGAGGTAAAATGAAAGCTGTGCTCTGATTGGTTGCTATTTCTTATACTGCTGAGGTAACATGAAAGCTGTGCTGTGATTGTTTGCTATATATTATACCGCTGAGGTAACATGAAAGCTGCTGTGCTGTGATTGGTTGTTATATATTATACCGCTGAGGTAACTTGAAAGCTGCTATCTAGATATATAAAAACGAATGTATGTATGTATGTCTGTCTTCGCAGCAACGCGCGACGGGTACGCTAGTAATTCCCTATTTTCAGTCATATCTCCACACAAGGTTGTCTAATCGAGAATATAGACATATTTTTAGTCATGATTTTACCTCTGCATTGAGTCTACACACATATATATTCAGATCTATAGTTTCCCAGATATGTGGTTCTGGGTTTCTGAGCATCCCACAAGGATAGGAGTCCTGCATCTTATTCTTCGTGATGCAAAATATACAGATCAGTCATAATTTCCAAATTACATTTTTTCTGTGTTTTAGAGCAAAATCTCTTTGTTACGATTTGCTGCCAAACGTTATCCGATCTCCTGGAACCTTCAAGAAATGGGGCGGAAAAGCTTACTGGGATGTGAAGCGCTTATTCCTGTTCTTATCTCCTATTGTAAACATTCCCTAGCTGTGGTTCAGCAGGGGTTGTTGGACATCACAGACCCCCTGCAGGGAATATGACAACTTTTGCTGAAGCCTACTTCAAAGCTCTATTTCAGCACTCAGCTTTCCTATATGCTGAAAAGCATTTAACTCTTCCAACTACAAGCTACACAGCGGTGTTGCAAAACCATGTGGGACTAAGGTAACCACCCCATACTATCTATCTATCTATCTATCTATCTATCTATCTATCTATCTATCTATCATCACAGGGGAAGGCTGTCAACTCAGCTTTTCTAGTGCCCTGAACAGCAGCTGATTGATACTGGACAGCTGGGGGACACTTTATTCATCTCTTTATATGACATACGGTATTTCTTTTTTTTACTTTGCTATTATCACAATTCTAGCAAGTTTACAATTTAAACAATTCTAACAGCACCAATAATATTTCACACTATTCTGCATACTTTATATAGTTTTAATTTCTTTTTCAAATTTCTCCTGACACATTGGATGTAGCACATTAGACACTAAAAGTCAGGTTTAAAGAAAGGACAGTGACTTGCTTTTAGAACTTGTTTGAGGTCTTGGCTGAATCATGTATTAGTTCAGGAAGCACAAACTTCAAACAAGGCCTAACACATTTCTGTCTGAAAATGCGCACAAAAGTAATCAGCTATGCCCTCTCTCTGCCCTTTTCCGCCTTGAAGGCTTCACATGTAGAAAATGAAAGTTTCACACTACAGGAAAGGGAAAGTTTATTTTTGTACAGACTAAAGATCTCCTAAAGGAATGTAATATTATTAGATTTGCCTTCCTGCGTGATAACATCCTGGAATTTCCATTTAAAACAGCCTGAAAAAAAATTAATTACCTTTTAAAGATATATATTTTTCTGTTTTATATGTAAGACCCCAAGTTATAAGGAGTGTGAGACAGAGACAAGAAAAGTGGTCAGGGGTCGCTTTTTTCCCTTAAGAGCCCTGTCATAAGTGTATTAGGCTATTATTACAGATATATAAACTCTAGTACTGCCCTATGTAATACGCTGCTGCACATAAAGTCGCCATGTTGTGGTATATAACAGGTCTACCCCCAGGAATGTAAGGTCTATTATATGTCATATCAAAGCATTATTGGTAACTTGTTGCCTGCTATAAAAGTTCTCAACATGTGAAACTACAGCTACCAGTATGGCGTGAACCATGGTAAGGATATGCTGACAGCTGTAGTTCTGAAAGCTAGAATGCTGCAGACCTTACATATAAATACTGTATAATACTAATGTGATGCAGTCCATGGCAGAATACACAATGGCATTCAGTGACTCACAATTCACATCCTCTGAATTGAGTTGTTCCTTTTTTTCTCCATCTGTTCCAGACCTTCATGATTTCTTTCAGTTAATTCTTGCCTTTGTGGAGTTTGTTGTCTAGACATTTTTGGCTCCTTTGAAAATAATAGCACCACACACTGTGTAACCTGAAAACAGTGCTACTCACTATACCCCCACAAATAAATAATCTAGATTGTGCCCCTGAAATAATTTATAATATACTGCACACCCAGAAATAAATTATAATATGCACTATGCCCACTGAAATAAATTCTAAAACACAGTGTCTATTTTAACAAATTCTAATACTCTATATCACCTGAAATGAATTATAATACATACTGTGCCCCCTGAAATAAATTGTAATGCAGTTTGCCACAAAAGCTATAATACACACTGTGCCCAGTGAAATAAATTATAATACACACTGTGCCCCCAGAAAATAAATTATAATACAATGTGCCCCCTGAAGTAAATTGTAATACACAGTGTGCCCCTAGAAGTAAATTATAATGCACACTATGCACCCTGAAATAAGTTATACCGTACCACAAGAAACAAATTATAATACTCACTATACCCACTGAAATCAATTTTAATTTGCACTTTGTCCCCTAAAATAATACTACGCTGTGAGCCCTGAAATAAATAATACACTGTGCCACCAATAGTAAATTAAAACATACTGTGCCCACTAAAATAAATTATAATACACAATGTGCCCACTAAAAAAATAACAGCAGTCACTGTGTCCCCAGAAGTAAAGTAAAGATGTGCCCATTTAACCCCTTAGTGACAGAGACTGTTTGCGCCTTAGTGACGGAGCCAAATTTTGAAATCTGACATGTGTCACTTTGACATAAAATTGTCATTTTTTCACATTTTCAACTGCAATATCTCAAATATGTGCAAACATACTGTACAAATGTTTGATAAGATATACATTTCCATTTGTTTACGTTTTTGTGGAAGTACATTGAAAAAACTTTTGTTATTTTTAACCATTTAGGAGACATACCAATTTAACATTAATTATCAGCATTTTGAGGAATATTTTGTTTTTCTGCACCAAGCCAAGTTTGCAAAGGAGCATAGGTTTTAGAATGATAGATACCCCCACAAATGTACACATTTTAATGTATTCACTGAGAAGGGTCATGAGTATTTTGGCCCCACAGATTTTTTTCAGGAGTTAATGCAATTTAGAGGAGAAAAAAATAAGATTTCAGATTTTTGCAAATATGTCATTTTAAAGGCAGTTTCTTTTCCTATAGTGCACATGAAAATGAAGACATTCACCACAAAATGGATACCCTCGTTTGTCTTGTCTTTAGAAATATACCCATTGTGGCCCTAATATTATGTCTGTATGCACAACTGGGCCCAAACCGAAATGAGCAGCCGGTGGCTTTCAGAACAGGCATTTTGCTTGAAGGTGTTTCAGTACCTATACCTCCAAAACAAGGAAAACCCCCACAAATGACCTGATTTTGAAAACTAGACCCCTTAACGAATTCATCTAGGGGTGTACTGTGTATTTTGACCCACAGTTTTTGAATGAATCTAAGCAAAGCAGAAGGAAAAACTTTGGCAATTGTGTCATTTTAAAAAGCTATTTTTTAGTAAAGCACACATATGAATGGAGACTTGCACCTCAAAATGGATCACCCTGTTTGTCCCGTGTTCAGAAACCTACACATTGTAGTGCCAATCTACTTATAGGACACATGGCTAGGCCTATAATGGAGGGAATACCCGTTGGATTGCAGGGCACAACTGAATAAATTCCAGGCCTCATTGCACACTTGTGCAGAAAAAAAAATTGACTCCTAAAAATTAATCCCTCCCTCCGCCCTTTTGGCGTTCCCTAAATCTTAGATAAAACTAATAATGCAAACTGTGTGGCATGTCAGAAAACGGTAATTACAAAGGCCTGGTTGGGATGGGCACATGTGGCATTAAAACTGGGTACCCCTTCTTCTCCCATGCTTGCTGCAAACCCAACACTTTTTTGCGGGGTATTTTTTTTACCTCAGTGGCAGGGATGGGGTGTAAAAAGTGGCGCTCTGTGAGTCTCTGTAAGTTTGCTGTGGTGCGGCGGTCTCACACAGCATGCATTCAACAAGCTGCTCCTGGAACTGCAGGAAGGCGAGCAATCCAGGGGCTTCTTGTAAATTACATAGGCATTACAGGTAGTGATCTGAATAATGCCAGGCTCATACAGCCATATGTGGAATCCGCTTGTGGATCCCAGCTGTGAGCTCGCCTGTGGCCCCGCGTACAGACGCGTAATGTACCGCGCATAACTGCGTACTCACACAGGCAGTCATGCGCAGTACACTTTTTTAAAATATTTCCTGCGCTGTCACTTAGCAATGATGTGGGTACCCGCAGCCCGTACACAATGTAATTGCGTATGGGCTGTGGGTATATCCGTGACCATAGAGCACAATGGGTTCTGTGAGTGGATTACATAAATTCAATCTGCTAAAGTGAGCGGATCAAATGCATGTGGAATCTCCAATTCTTATCTGGTCATGTGAGACCGACCTAAGGTAGATCGCTACCTTTTTATCACATGTTGCCACAAGTCACTGCTCCAGGCTCTCGACGACCATTAGTAGCCAGGAGCAAGGAGATTTTAAATTTCCCAGGTCCTCCCTGGCTTCTGCGTAGGTGTCCATCATTTAGTTGGCGGGTGCATGCGCAGAAGCCTGGGAAGAGCCGTGGAGGTTCAAATACGGGGTTCAAATGCGGAGGTCTCTGGTAAGAAGCTTCATCTTCTCTCACCGATCGCAGAGAGGAGGAGAGATTAAACTTCAACTGTTTTTTTAACTTTTACATGACCAGCATTATCCATTGGATAATGGCAATCACGTGACCAGGGCCGTGCACCGTGCCCCCAGTGAAATCTCCAGGCTCTCGGCTACGTTTGGTAGCCAGGAGAAGGGAGATTTAAAATTTCCCCTGCAATCCTCGGCATTTGCGCATGAGTCCGCTATTTTGCCCAAAGACGCATGTCCAGAAGTTGGGTAAAGATCCCGTCAGGGGACAAATCTGGAGGCATGCACAGAAGACAACGTCAGGTCCTTGCGGGAGCAGAACGCTGTTGGACATCACAGAAGACAGAGGTGAGTAGTGTCAGCTCCCCTCATGGATTCGATCCATGAGGGGAGATGAAACTTTGCTTTTATTTGACTTTTTAAAAACTTTTTTGTGATCGCTGCTGTCCATTGGATAATGGCGATTGCGTGACTGGGGGTCGCACACCGCATCAACCATGACAGCTCCAAGCTATTGACTACCTCCGGCAGCCGATAGCAGGGAGCTGTCACACTCCACAACCCCACTGCTTTAGTCTACTAGGCATTAACTAGGGATATTCTTGGGCGCTTGTTGGCCCAAATAAATGCTGAAAAAGCAGAGTATGATCGATTAATATCCTTATATTTCGGACAGGTCCTCTTTAAGGGATATAACTAAAACTAAATATGCGCATGCAGTTTTTGGTGCTGTCTTTTGTGTTTTGTTTTTTTTCAAGCCATCACTGAAAAATAGAAATATAACTTTGCATTTGGATTATGGGTTTTTTGAAGTTTTTTTCTGTTTAGCTTTTTTCAAAAAAGCTGGATTTGGCTAAAACCTGCATGAGTGAATCCTGCCTAAGGTCGAAGGCACATAATCAGAATCGAAGTTGTGCCCTAGAAACTTGCATGTCCTATTCTTGTCCTTGAAAAGAAAATGGGAATTGAACATGTCATGAGTTTTATCTGAACAGTCAGTCCGTGTGAAAAATTGTGCTTGTGACTAGTCTTATAGGCTATAATAGGGCTATGTGTTGACTGGAATACATGAACTGCACAAGACCCGAAAATATGGCTGTGTGCCTTTGGACTAAGGCCGCCTGTCCACGGGCGTTGCGTTTTAACGCAGCAGATTTCCTCCACAGGAGAACACTAAAGTCACTGCAATTTTCCGCAGTGAACCTATCATTATACACAAGCAGAAAATAGCGTCGGATTTCCGCTTGTGTACATCGGGCTGTTTACACAAAAACAGTTAGCTCTGGCGGACGAATGCTGATCAGCGAGAACAGTGCTCATGTACTGACCCTTTACATAAGCCAATTCACACTTTACTAATGCATCAACGATCGTCAATATGATCGTTCATCCCCATAAAGCTATTACTGTTCTGCTGCATATCTCACTGTTTACATGAGGAGTTGTATGCTGACAATCGAGTTAGTAGGCTATGTAAATGGCAGTTTAATAAGCATAGCCAAAGCCTGTAAGAGTGCTGATCATACTACCCCCTTTTACCTGTTGCATCAATAAAGGTGGTTTCACATCTGCATCTATCCCTCAGTCTTTGTTTTCCGTTTTTTTTTTTTTTTTAATAAAAAAACTGAAGCAAACTGGACCCATAGAGAGCAATACATTGTTTGTTCTCAGTTTGGGTTCAGTTTGACTCTGTTCCATTCACTTTTCCATTTAGTTTTTTTGCATTAAAGTCAATGACAGAGGGAAGCAAACTGAAGGGCTTCTGCCTTCAGTGTTGAATGGATCCTTTTTATCAGTACAATACAAAGCAAAACAATAGGTGACCTAGGAGGAGGAGGAAAGAGAACAGATGTGAAACCCCTGGAAGAGGAGAGGGAGGGAGAAACCCTGCCACCACCCACCAGTCAGGAGTGTATATTCTGTTCATTGTGCTGGCTTGTGGAGTGTGCAACAACCTGAATATCCCATAATCAGCTAATCTACCCCAAAAAGATACTTGTATGCATGAATTAATTCTACTACAGTTTTTAATCAGTCTACATTCAGTAAAAAACTGATCAGTTTTAAAGGAACTCCCAACACAGGTGTGAAACCACCCTTATAACTCAGCTATTTGAATAGTTTCCTTTTCTCGAGTGCAATATATTATATGTTTGTGAATTTACCGTATTTTATGTTTATTTAATTGTATGCTTGTATGTATGCATATACTATAATAGTAAAAATCGTGATATTTTCTAGGTTACAGTAAGAGCTTATTCACACGACCATGTTTTCATTGCGTATTACATGCGCGATGCACGGCTGCGTGATATGTGGTGAATGGAGCCAATAAAAGTAAATGGATTTTCATTGAACCATTCACATTAGCATGTAAAGATCACAGCATACTCTATTTCACCACGTATCACGCAGTGATAGCCCTATACTTTTGTATGTGTAGCGTATGCAACAAAAAAGAAAAGGTTAAAAAAGAGGTGACTGACAGCAATGGCCACCTGGATGTAGCAGATGTGCCCACATGTTTTGATGCACATACATTTTTACTGCACATCAGAATAATACTCGCACGGGTATCCTGTAAATGAGTATAGGGGGGAGCTCAGCTGTCTAGTCACTGCTGGGTTCCAGCTCGGGGCCGGATCGGGCCCTGCAAGGGCCCATGAGAGAAGGCCCTGCATGACAGGGTTGTTAGGGAACGGAACGGGTAGGATAGGGTTAATAAATAGAGAAGTACACTTGGGAAAAGGGGGGAGGACATAGGAGAGTGGGCTGTTTATATTCAATTTGGTTGGACAGGGGTTAAGTAAGGGGAGGGGTTAAAGATCGCATAAAAAGGGTAGTTTGGGCGGGAGCGCCATTTTCAAAACTGGTAGTAGCTGAGTGACATTCCGGTGACACACCAGCGACATTCCAGTGACATACCAGTGACATTCCTGAGAAAACTAGCAGACTTACTGATGTCTTCGGTTGAAGAAGTTCTGGAGCAGCTGAGGGCAGCGGCGGAGCGCCACCCGGCTGGGTGGCTACAGCAGGAGGTAGCCGGTATGCTGAGCGGTTCAGCGGCAGCATCGGGGCCAACAGCAGGGGTAGGACCAGCGGCAGCGGCGACGACGGAGATGAGTGGGAGAGCGCGGCGTGCGCGCAGGGCCCGTCCTCCGACAAGGCTGATAGCGGAGGAAACTGAGACACAATCCAGGCGCAGGCAGAGGAGCCCCTCCGGGGACCCTGTGGCCGGTCGTCCTGCTCCCAGAGCTAAAGGGAGCAGCGATAGACCGGTCAGGAGGAATCCTGCAAGCCGGCCAGGAGTAACGGCTTCTCGCAGGTCCCGCTCTCCTCGGGGGGCGGGGCTAGCGGAGCCTGTAATGAGAGGCAGAGGAGAAGCAACGGCTGGTGCCCTGGATGATGCACCGGTCCAGGAGCCAGCCAGGCAGCGTGAGGCACGTGCGGGGGCATCCAGGAACAGGACGGTCGGCTCAAGGAGAGCAGGGCCGGTTATGGACGGAGACCAACAACATGAACATCCGTCCAGGGCAACGGTGCGTTCCGCTGAGCGCACCAGGGAGAGGAGTTTGTCAGGCGACAGTGCAGCTGCAGGACCATCACGGAGCTTTATTAGGTCGGCGGTTATGGTGCCGACACAGCACGAGCATCCGGGAGGCTCGGGTCGCGGTGAGGACTCCATGGCGTATAGGAGGTCGGAGATACCACAGGATCCGCGCAGTACGGCTGGTGGGGACACAGCGCCCATGCGGCCTGGTGAGCAAAATGTATTATCTTATTTGTCTTTATCGCTAGATAGAAATGTTATGCAGGATAGTGATATATTGCATGATAGAAATGTTATGCAGGATAGTGATGTATTGCATGATAGAAATGTTATGCAGGATAGTGATGTATTGCATGATAGAAATGTTATGCTAGATGCCGTGCGGGGTAGAAGTGTTATGCATTGTAGAAATGTGATGCAAGATAGCAATACAATGCAAGACAGTGATGTAATCCATGCTGGCAGTAATGTGGGGAGAGGGGGAGTAGGTGATAGAGAAAGGGGGGGCAACAGTGAGGCTGATCTAACTCAGTTATTAGGGAATGTACGGGAAATCTTGGTAAGGTGTGAAAGGGGGTTAGCGTCAAGGGGCCAGAGTGGTCCGTCGCCTGTGGCGGCCTGGCTAGCAAGAGGGGGGGTCGGTTCGGCAAATGATGCAGGAACATTAATGCATAGTCAGCCGGTCAGTACAGCGTCGGCGACTTCAGGGGTAACAGTTGCCGTTCAGACGGAGAAGGACGGGAATGCGGTGCGGCTTGATGACAAGGCTAAGGGAGAGGTGTATGTGTGCTTTGAGGGTCCTTTGGGGGCACACCTGAAAAAAGAGATAAGGGAAAAAATCTGGCGGGATGAGTATGTGGAGATATTTTCTCTACTACCGTTGGAAAAATTTAATCTGGAGAAGGGGAAAAGGACTGAATACAAGAAGGAGGAAGAGGAAAAGAGGCGGTGGCGATTGATCCCGCAAACTTTTCAAAATTGGTTACAGGCGTTCGCCATATTAGCGAGCGTTATTGGCGAAAAGAATCCCGAGAATTGTTCGGGTTTATTCTGCTACCTGGACGCGATTGGAGAGGCATATCGTACATACGGGGGGCAAACTTGGCTCCGTTATGACGAGCAATTTCGTCAGCGGAAGTCGGTTAGGCCCAGCATCCGATGGGACCATAAGGACATCGGTCTATGGCTTAGAGTGATGGCCCCGGTTAGACACGGGCATCCCTTTCAGGGAGGAGCCGGCGCAGCCGGCACAAGCGGGGTTTCAGGGAGCGGACAACAGGGGGGACAGGGAGGAGGAAGAAAGCCAGGAGTATGCTGGCAATTCAATGAGGGAAAATGTAAATTTGGAGCGACGTGCAAGTTCAAGCACGTCTGCTCAGTTTGTGAAGGCGCATCTCACGGCGCCTCTCGGTGCTTCAGAAAGGATAAAGGAAAAGGGGGGGGAAGCAATTGGAAAAGGGATGACACCGGTGAATCTTCAAAGGATGGTCCCCTATCTAAATAGATACCCAGATAAGGAAAAGGGGTTACTTTTGTTTGAAGGCTTTGAACAAGGTTTTAGGATACCTCGTCCGAGGCATCAAGTTCCGTTTTCGTTGAAAAATTTGAAGTCGGCGGCAGAGCATAAGGAGGTCGTGTATGAAAAGTTGTTTAAGGAGGTTAGTTTAGGTAGAATGGCGGGCCCGTTTGAGGCCCCGCCTTGGGAGGATTTAGTGGTGTCCCCGCTAGGGGTGGTCCCTAAGAAGGAGCCGAACAAATTTCGGCTCATTCATCACTTGTCATACCCGAAAGGGGCGTCAGTAAATGACGGGATCGATCCAGAACTCTGTTCGGTGGTATACACGTCGTTTGATGCAGCCGTAAAATGGGTACGCAAGTATGGAGTGGGGGCGACGCTTGCGAAAACTGATATTGAGTCAGCATTTCGTTTGTTGCCGGTGCACCCAGACAGTTGTCATTTGCTGGGTTGTTATTGGGAGGGGATGTTTTTTGTCGACAGATGTTTACCAATGGGGTGTTCGGTTTCATGCGCTTACTTTGAAGCGTTCAGTTCTTTTTTGGAGTGGGTGATTTGCGACGTGGCAGGGATTCAGTCAGTCATCCATTACTTAGATGACTTTTTGTGTATAGGGCCGGCAAATAATGATATTTGCAATAACCTTTTGGACACGGTGCAATGGGTCGCATGTCATTTTGGTGTGCCATTGGCTCCGGAAAAGACGGAAGGCCCTACAACATGTTTGAGTTTTTTAGGGATTGTAATTGACACGGTGGCCATGGAGTGTCGTTTGCCGCCAGAGAAGTTGTCTTCTTTGGAGCATGACTTACTGAAAGTAAGGTCAAGCAAAAAAGTGACGCTTAAAGAGTTGCAATCCTTATTAGGAAAATTAAATTTTGCGTGCAGGATTATGCCCATGGGGCGAGTCTTTAGTAGAAAAATGGCTAGGGCAACGGCGGGGGTAAAATCTCCTCACCATTTCATTAGGGTCACAAAGGAAATGAAAGCTGACTTGTCAGTTTGGCTGTCATTTCTTGGAAAATATAATGGTCGGTCAATTATGA